>NC_065538.1:65786275-66152941 GCF_932294415.1 Quercus robur | reverse complement strand
TATATATATATATATTATGTTTGCTATTCTTTAATAGCTAATGTGATATCATTACTTTAAGGTTTTTTTTAGTGTATTATGACGAGGTATAATCTCAACCTTTTATTTTAAAATGAAAGGTCAAGACTAAAAGAAATTCACATTGTAGAATACCTTAGGAACTCTAGAGGATCTTAATCCAAAATAGAGAGGATTTTGTTATGAAAATCTCAACATTAGCCTTCTAAACTAAAATTTATAACTAATTTAAGAAAACGACATTGTTTTGCCATGAATTGGGAAAATTTTAAAAATGGGACTCCAACTCCATAGAAACTCAAGAGGATCTTAATCCAAAATAGAGAGGATTCTGTTATGAAAAGCTCAACATTAGCCTTCTAAACTAAAATTTATAACTAATTTAAGAAAATGACATTGTTTTGCCATGAATTGGGAAAATTTTAAAATGGGGCTCCAACTCCATAGAAACTCAAGAAGATCTTGATCCAAAATAGAGAGATTCTATTACGGAAAGCTCAACATTTGCCTTCAAAACTAAAATTTGTAACTACTTTAAGAAAGCGACATTGTTTCGCCGGAAAGGGAAAAAAAATTAAAATGGGATTCCTTATCTCCCAAAAAAATATCTTATAAACTTATTTACAAACTTACATGATTTGATCTCATGTCTTTATGAGTATATGTTTATACATATGTGCATATAAACATATAAATATTATATATACTTAAATAGAGGCACGTAAGTTTTGGCAATACAGGATTGGTGAATCTAATTTTAATTTTTTAAGATCATAAAAGAAAATCATTATATCTAATTAACTCAATTAATATAATTTTAGCAAGAAATTAGTTATTAATTAATCATTAGTATAGATTTGTATATTTATAAATTTACATACAATCATGAGAGCAATTAGGTTATTTGTAATTATTATTTTCTTAATATTCATTCTTTACAAGATGAAGAGGCAAGAAATAAACTTTATAAAATATTGTGTTTCAGTGTTGTAAAACCAAAGCTACAAATCTTTAAGGAAGAACAGAATCATCAAAACAGGTTCCATTTGCCTTGATTTACCACCATTATCTTAAGAAAATTTTACAACTTTTAGGTTTGTGCCTATACACAAACGTACCATTATTAGGACAAAAGCATTGTATTTTTCTTTTTCCATAGAATATAATAAGTACTAAAGCCATGTAATTTTAATTTCTCTTTTGATCTAGTGATGTATTTCATTTAATCATTTAATAAAGAGGTATATTCATAAAGGTTTTGTCAACTCCAAACACACGCCAACACTCAATAAATTCCCTTGAGGATTTCCAAGTAAAGAACTCTATCCATACCAAACATTAAATTGGTATCGGTACTTCGCTAAAATGCACTGAATACAATGTTGGGCTATATCGAAGATTTTTTAGGTGTTTTGATAATTATAATAAACAATAATTAAAAAGGTCAAAAAAATATATAAATGATTAAACATGTTATTTGGGCTTATAAAATATGTAGATTTAAAATTATATGTTTATAAACATGTAAATAAATAAAACATATGTACATACATTAATACGTACACACATATCTTATATATGTAAGTATATAAATAGTGGTAACCTCGAAATGGTAAATTGGTATCAATTGATATGAAAACAATTTGTTCCTCTCGCCAAACTAAAATGACATTCAGTATGAAATTGGCTCCCTTTTTTCCAAGACCTTAAGTTTAATAAAAAAACAAGATCTTTTGTTTGTATGTGTTGTTCCTTAGTGTGCGTGTGTATATATATAACGAAGTGGTGTCCGAGTCTTTGTGAGACTAGTCTACTCTCTACCCACTCTTTAACCATAAGGCATCTCGAAAATTATAATTTTTATTTATTATATACAAAAACAATAAACAACTTTTATATATAAGAAGAAATATGCAAAAGAAGTTAATAACTCATAGACCAGATGCGCGAAGAATGAGTAAGCAGAACTGATCAAGTCTTGCATTTGATACAATCTCCTTAGAGCAAACTTTGCCCCTCTCACTTAGAAGAAACACTCCAATCTTCGTGTCTAGTGAATAAAATTGTGTTTCTTTCTCTCTTTGACTTTGCAACTAATATGGTTTCTAGAATTATTTTAAAAAACCAACGTTTATGCATGAGGGACTCTCTATTAGTTTTGTGCCATATGAATAGATACTCTATTTTATAATAAAAAAATAATTACTACTTATTGAGTTAAAATAGATTGACCCCGGTTAATTAATTCAATTACCCAAGTTGATTAATTTGGTCAAATTACATGTAAATCGTGGAGGCACCAACAAATCACCAAATAAATTAAATGTAGCAGAAATTAAATTGACACGGTGATTTGTTGACAAATGGGGAAAACCTTTCGAAAGGCAAAAACCCCACCGGGTGAATTTAATGTCATCACTCCCAAGAATCCACTAATCAATAATCAAGCAGTTACAAATATGAGGAATCTTAACATTACCCTGGCCTATCCCAAAATACCAACCTATAGTTGAACCTTCGCTCCAATACCCAATTGGACTTGTTCTTATAGCAGCCTTCTTTCCTTTGTTGTACAAATCTTCAACTTGTGACTATCTCCTTTGTACGGATCCCAGTATGTGACTAACTCCGGCAACTTGAATGGTTGTTATTGGTTGCAAAGTTCTTCACTTCATTAACAATTAAGATCAGGAAGTACTTGGTTACAAAGCCTTAAGGTGTACAAAGGCAGTAGCTTTACACAAAGAAATATGAGTTCTAGGTCTCTGTATCCGTATATGATGACTTTTAAAATCTGTCTTATATATGATTGGGGTTGTGAGAAAAGAAACCCTAATCAAATAAAACAGAATGGGCTGAATTTTAGATTTGGAAATTCTGAAATTGTAATTCTCGATAGATCGAGCTTGTGTCGAGCTTCTTTATTTAACCTCGATAGCAATATCTGTCGAGCTTCTGTCAGGACTTAATGAATCAACTTTTCTTCACTTGTTTTTTCAATCAATCTTCATGTCTTTAAAGATACCACTTGATATGTTTGAGCAACATACTTCTTGATACATTAAACCCAACTTAGATTTATCCAATTACAAGTAAAATGCATTTTGTCAAAGAATTAACCAATTACATAGAAAATATGACCCTAACACTACACGATAAATATCCAATGTGGGACTTACGGATTCCACCAATTTAAACCATCTTTAGTTGGGAACTTTAGCCATCAATTTCTTATTCACTCCTATCACATTTTTATGGTGGATTCCGTAATTATATTTATTTTATTCTGACATACTGTGGATTGACATCTCATATTGTTGCGAAAATGTTGAAAGATTTTATTGTGTCCCTATAAGCACTCAAACAAAATAGGTCCCTTATGCAATAAAAAGACATTGCTTTGCCACTTAAGGGGGAAAAGAAATGGCACTCCTTTCCTCGAGCTTCAGGCTTCAGTTTTTCCAATTTCAGTTTAAAGTAATGTTAATATCAACATGTTGTGATATTGATATCATATGTGCTTAAGTCAACTCTTGGGGAGGGTAGTTTGAAATGTGGTTTCTATAGCCATAAGTGCCTCTAATAAATTTCAACAAATAAAAACCCAAGCTTTCATTTCAATTCAATTCAATTTAAAACCAAACAACCATTTTAAATTTCTAGGGCTTTCTTCTTTGGTGAATTGGAGCGACTCGGGCGGTGTCGCATTCTTCCAAAGAGGATCCAAAAATCAAAGGTCCAAAAGAAAGAGACCCACTATTACTACCACTACTAATGCCTCTACTTGTTAGCATTTTAACATTCTAGATGAGATTAAAACAAAAAAAACAATAATAACTTTTCTAGAAATAGTTAAAATCTTAAAATTAAGTACCACGTTTTAATAAACGCCTAATACCTTCCCCACGCATAATCAAATCATTGATTTTGTATTCTTTATTTAAAACATGATTTTATTGAAGCTTACCTTAGAGCATTAACAAATTAGCTGTTCTAAAAATATGTTATTTTAACACATCAAAAAGCTAATTTATTATTTTAGCACACCATTTTACAATACACCATACATCACATCTTCTATTTTGTTAGTTTAATACATTAAAATAATATATACAATATTAAAATAACGTATAAAAAATTAAAAACTCCAACAAAAAAAAAAAAAAATACAAAATACAAAACCCATATAACACCACTACCACCACCACCAACCATAGCCCATACCCACCACTATTACAAACCCACCCCACCAATTAAAACCAACCAAACACCACCAACAACTAAAATCAACCAACCAGCACTAACCATCTTATCCACAACTCTTAAAAATCAACCTAACCACCACCGACCATCATAAACACAACCACCAAAATCAACCCACAACTACCAAAATCAAACCACAGAACAACCCAAAAAAACACCACCACAACCATGAAGAGAGAAAGAGAGAGAGAGAGAGAGAGAGATGGGCGCGGTGGAGTGAGGCAATATCAGCAGCACAGGGAAAGAGGCAAGAGGCGAGATCAGTGGTGCCGTGAAGAGGTGGAGACTGGCAAGGTCCGTAGCGTAGAGAGAGAGAGAGAGAGAGAGAGAGAGAGAGAGAGAGAGAGAGAGAGAGAGAGAGAGAGAGAGAGAGAGAGAGAAGAGTTAATTAAAATAAGTAAAACAATTTTTTAACATCTGCCATTCTCCCGTACTATTCTATTATTAGAATGGTACTGTAGATGAATGCCAAATATTTTAGAATTTGGAACATGTGTTGTAGGGTTTTTTTTTTTTTTTTTTTTTTTTTTTGTGTTTGGTGACAAATGCAAAAGCCACATGATGCTAATGCTCTTAGTATCCTCACAACTTAAATTTAAGGTTAAAATCGAATATACACAAGTGACCTATCACATGATAAAAATTTGGATGATTGGTGGTAATTCTGTTCACTTTATTTACAATCCATGCACTGTCAATGACCTAACACATGCAAGAAGCCATGGTTTTTAGACCCGAACTGTTCATTGAACCGTAAAAGGGAGAGGTTCAAGGTTTTTATGGTCGAACCGGGGTCAAACCATGATGACATCATAATTAATTTAATATAAATAAATATATTAAATTTGTAAATATTAGCAAAATTTACTAAAAATATCTTAAAAATTAAAACAAAATTTCAATGAAATTTTCATGATATTATAAGGTTAACATAAAATAGTACATTATAAGGTTAATAAAAAATAGTACAACATAAATAAGCATAAAAAGAAATTTTATAATAGTCCTTTAAGAGAAATCATTTCAATTAACTAAAAACGACTTTTAAAATAAATTCATAAATTGCATAGGTATTATTCTTAAATAAAAAGTTAATTTAACAATGAAAAAAAAATAGTAATATTTAATATGTTAAGAAAGATGACATTGAAGTTTAGAAACTATAAATCATGTAAATTTATATATATTTATTTAATAATACTGCATATTAGCTCCCAAGAAGAGCACTTGGTTCGTTGGTCATGGCTTTAGTCTTGGTGCTTACAAGGTGAGAGAGCTCAGGTTCGGATCATGGCAGCCGCATTTTCCTTTAATTTTTCCCAATTCCATGACCAATTGAATCGGGTTGAACCCCGGTATGTCTAGTTCTCTCAGAAATCATGTATACCCAGTTCTCATAGTTAAAAAACCGGATTTAATATCGATTCATGGTTAACCTGGTCAGACCGGCCAGTCTGGTTCGGGTTTAAAAACCATGAGAAGCACACGCAAGGAAGGTACCCACACTCTCATCACCAAAAGAAAAACAGTGTCGATCCATAGTCTGGTATCCACACTACCAAGTATTGCAATGCCCATTCTAAAAACTCACCTTTTCAACCCAAAAGGCATGTTTCAAATTGGTACCAAATGGCCAAAGCTGATTTCTTAGTATTAATTAGTGAATTATTATTTTTTATTTATTTTTTTTTTAAGTCCTACCAAATGAGGACTTACATCAGGGAGATCTCGCCTATTTATTGGCCTATATATCTCACAGTCCTATTGAGTGAGAGCTAAGAAATGTAAGAATGTAGTGCTTCATTTTATGTTGGTTGGAGGGTCTAATCCACTCTACTCAAACAAGGCTAATTTGTGTTTCCTATGTGCATAGCTCACCAATCCTACTATTTCTCATATTTCTGTAGCATTCATACTCCATGTGCCATTTCATCTATAGGATAAATAGTGAGAAGAAGATTGGAAACGTCAAAATAAAGTTTTGACAGTAATAAATTGTGGTCAAGCATATGATTTCAAATCGATATTATGCAGCTATAACCCTATAAATTCCCAAAGAAGAAAATTTTCAATGTTGGTTGACATCATGATACAAGACAAGACAAATATCTCAGTATTTACACACATGACATCACATATTATCATTTGCAAAAGGTGAAAGCCAGTCAAGCATAAAGAGTTTTGAATTTGAGGTGCCTTAGATAGCAAAGGCAGCGTTATTAAGTGACTGCAACAAAGATAGATGTTTTCACCTTCCTTCTCCAATTATGTCACCAAACATGGTTTCAGTAACATTTATAGGAGAAGGCAATGGATCACCAAGTTGGCTAAGATTAGTGTTATCCTCATGATGCTTTCTATCTTCTTCACTCAAAAAGCTGCTTGTTATATCTTTGAAATTCCAATCGGTTAAATAACTCGGCTTTGATGTAACAATGCCTACCTCAATATCTCCTGCAAGCATGGCCACAACACGGGACATTGGTGGCCGCATGTTTGGTGATGCCTGTGTGCACATCAAAGACACTGCTATCACTCGAGCAGCTTCATTTTCATCAAATTCTGATAATGTGGGATCTACCAGCCTTAAACTCTGATTATATTCATGTAGAGTCCATGCCTGGTGATTCATGACAAGGAGAGAAAATAAGAATTTTCTTTTTAATGCAATAAATTAAGAAATGGAAAAAGAGAGAAAAACTTCCTTTCCCATACCCATTCAAGGAGATAAATTTTTTCAGTGTCCAAGCTGTTGTCTGAGTTTGGTCTCCCACTTAGGATCTCCAAAGCAACAACACCAAAACTGAAAACATCAGCCTTCTCAGTCAGGTGCCCACGCATCGCATATTCCGGTGCCAAATAGCCTCTGCAAGATTTAAAATTAATATGCAAGTTTATTTAAAACTATCAATGTATCTGATCAAGTTCAATTTCCATAGGTAAATTGATTATCAATAATGAAAAAAAAAAAAAATTCCAATAGCATCCGCAAGTTTATAATAGTTCTTGATCATTCTTCAAATGAATCTAGTGATTATTGATTGACTATTAGATACTTATATAAGGATCTACATCTTACACTGTATTGTGCATCTTGGTACAATATAAAACAGGCATAAAGACAATGGCTTTGAGAAAGTGGATAAGGAATTTACATGGTCCCTGCAACTCGGGTGCTAATGTGGGTTTTAGTGTCATCATAAAGCTTTGCCAATCCAAAATCTGATATTTTTGGGCATAGCTTTCCATCAATCAAAATATTGCTAGCCTTCACATCTCGATGTACAATCCTTAGCCTTGACTCTTCATGGAGATAAGCAAGTCCTCTTGCAGTTCCCAAGCAAACACTGAAGCGGGTAGGCCAATCAAGATGCAACTTACTTTTTCCTGCATTAGTAGTAGCTCCCATCTAATTAGATTAAGAGTCATCAATCAAATGCCAAATCCTTATTCAGGAGTTATTTGAGTGCAATGATACAAAGCTTCCCATATGGATATTGTTAGAGAACATTAGAGTTTGGAAAAATCAGATTATGTCTTGGGGTAAAAAAACATATTGTCATATGAGATTTGGGCTACTTCAAATTATTTGGCAGTGGTCCAAAACGTAATTGACAATGCTTAATAACATAACAACATCGCCTTAGTCCCAAAACTTGGGGGTTGGTTATAGATTCTCCACAGATTAATCAAGATTAGGCTCATGTATTCACTTTTGTCATTTTATCTTATCTAAAATCATACTCTTTGTTACTTCCTTAATTGACATGTTTTTTTTACTACTTCAAGCAATATTAATGAGAATAGTAATCACACTCCTTTGCACATAACTAAACCATCTCAAGTGACTCCCTCTCATCTTTTCATCAAGTTTTCCTCTATTTTAAAGCAAATTTCTTCATTTTAAATACCATTTTTCTTTGTATTTCCAGTTATTCATCTTAATATTCTCATTTAAACTACAATAATTTCTTGAACATGTTATTTCTTAATATCCTAACATTTAGTACCACGAATCATAGTTTGTATTATAATAGTCTTATAAAATTTTTCCTTTAACTTAATAAGTACTCTACGATCACACAATTTTTCTAATGTGCTTCTCCACTTCCATCATATATCCTATGATTCACATCATCTTCAAACTCTCCACCCTTATGAATTGTGGATCTAAGATATCAAAGGCACTAACTCTTTGGTATCTCTTGACCCTAAAGTCTTAGAACTTATGAACTTTATTTATATTGTTACCAAATAAACATTCTATGTACTTCAATTTTTTTTGATAGGTTGTACTTTACTTCAATATTTCTTAGTAGAAATCCTTTATATTCTAAAACATCTCTTTAAATTTCTAATTTGACAATGATTCCGCATTTAGTTCATCCACTAAAACTATATCATTTGCAAAAGCATAAATTAGAGGATTTCATGTTGAATTGATTTGGTGAACTCCTATAGCCAACACAAAGAGATATGGATTTAATATTTATCCTTGATGCAAACCTATAAGGATAGGAAACTTACTTGTGATGTCTTTCTTTGTTCTCTTTCTAGTTACGACTTTGTCATATATATCCTTAGTCAACTTAATATACATAAAAGTAACTCTTTTTTTCCCCTTAAAAATCACCACATAAACTCTTCAAATAACCTATGATATGATTTCTCTAGGTCAATAAAACCTATTTGGGGATCTTTACTGACTTCTTTATATCTTTCCTTTAGATGTTTATGTAAGAAAATAGTAGGCATAAAACCAAATTGATTCTCTGATATTGTTGTTTCATGACTTAATCTATATTCAATCACACTCTCCCAAATTTTTTGCAACCACCAAAAGAAAAGAACTACTCACATCTGTGTTGTGCCTCAAAAGGGCTAGTGTAGTCACAATTGAGACTCATGATAGTTTTCATAAACCCACAACCCAGTATATGCCTTATATAGGACTCAACACACTTTGCTATTCAATATCAACCTAGGGCATCACAAGATCCTCCACCTAAATCCCTAACGTTCTCATCCAAGTCCACTTTGTGGGGGCAATGTCTGTGAGCTCAACAAGAGGTTACCAAGTTGGCTTTAATATTATTTGTAACTACCTGGAAAAAAAAAAAAAAAAGTGCTAGCCCCGTCTGCTCTATATCCCAAGAAAACTAGTCCTGTCACTATTGCTCTAATACAATGTTAAATTACTTATTAGAAAATGATAAATTTAATCATTTAGCCACATAATTTTAACACTCCCCCTCATGTGTGAGCTCCTATGTTGATACCATTAAATTACCAATTCTCCCAAAAGCTTAAGCTATTAGCAGATGGTGGATTTAATAATTAAACTTCATAATTCTAACAATAATTAAATATTTCTAATAATTGAATGAATGATGATTTTATGGGCGGCATGGAAGGTGTGAAATGAGTGTAAAGTATGTTCCTACCAAATAGTGCCTGATCAAGGCTTCCGTTTTCATGATATTCATAAACAAGAAGGCGCCTATCTCCCTCAATGCAGCATCCGTATAGTTTCACAAGGTTACGATGTTGCACAGCAGATATGGTAGAAATTTCAGTTACAAATTGACTCTTCCCTTGGTGAGATGCCACCGATAATTGCTTCACAGCTACAATCCTCCCATCAGATAGTGTGCCCTGTGAAGTTGTAAAAATCAGTGACACAAAAAGTGAAATTCAGGGTTTTTTTTTTGTTAAAAAATGGGAACGTTGGTATGCTCCTTGAATATTGCACTACTCCTTTATTCTTTTAAGCAACTCCAATAAATAGCATGACAAACTTTAATACTGACTGTAGCTAAAATGTTAAAGATAGCCAATTACATACAATTCTTAGGAAAATGTTGTTTTTAGTATACAAAACACCCACTTTTTTTAAGCCTTTGGAAACATAAATATATATATATATATATATATTTTAAAGAAATTACTTTCTTAAAAGAATATTTTAGTTGCTTTTAGTATCATTTAGGTGAGGATTTTGCTGACTTAGTTTTGTCATCAAACGTAATGTCAAGTGTCTATCCAACATTACATACAATAATGTACTTTACCTTGAAAACAGGTCCAAATCCTCCCTCCCCTAACTTTCTTGAAGGGTTGAAGTCATCGGTCGCACTTCTTAGCTCAGCATAACTGAAAGTGTTTGGTCGGGGGCCTATTCCAAGAAGCTCTGCAGGTTCAAGCAAGAGAGGATCTAGTTAACTGATTTAAACTCTTCATTATTGTCAGAGTTATATATTTTGAAGAATTTGATTTTTCTTTTGAGGAGGGGGAAGGGAGTGTTGGTAACATAGGATTTCAAATTAATGATATTAATTATGTAGAAAATTTCAGCTAGACCCTTATTCCTTTTCAAGAAAAGGATCCATATCATTATCCAAGCAATAATAGTACTGATACTTTTCTAACAACTACTCTAGGATTTAGCCTTTTCAAATATCAGAGAGTAACTTGAATTTTAACCAAAAGGGAGTGGTACAGAGTCCACTAGTGTTTATTTCTTAGGCTGTATTTCACCAGTACCTCCACTACTGCTGTTATGTTCTTACCGTCCTCATTATTGTGCTGTGGTTTTCTCTTCATGTAGAAAACTGCAAATATGAAAATCAAGCTCACGACTCCAACAGGGACTGCAATTCCTACAATCAAACCCAACCTGCTTTTCTTTCCTCGATTGCTTGATGGAATCCCAGGAACATTAGATACAAAATCTGAGTAATTATTAGTTATTAGTAATAAGCAGAAATAATCATATCAAAAACATTACAAATCAATTCATAAATCATATCATATACATTACCTGAAACAACATGAATGGCTGAAATTAGTGGCCCATAATAACCTTGTATAGGTACGCAACAAGTGCCCTTACCAGCCCAAAATAGATGAATTTCAAGATAATTCTCTGACACATTAGCCTTAAAAATCTTCGGGAGTGCTCTCTCAACGCCACCTGCCTCCTTTGATATGTCAAAGTCCTTCAATTCTAGACTACCCTAGAAAACAAATTATAGGATAATTTTATAATTCTTATTGAATGAATTAAAATGGAACTCTTTGAGATTAAAAAGAATTTGTATTATAGAAACTCTACACGAGGAGGTAATGATCTTTATTCAAGAATGGAATATATTTTTCTCTAAAGCAATCTATAGTCACCTGAATGTAGATATCGAATACACGCCTCCCTTGACTCTTCCAAGTTTGAGAGCTTAGATCATCAAAACCAGTTTCCGCAAAAAACAAGCTGACATTATAAAGACCATTATCAAGACCTAGGCCATAGTATCTAAGTGATCCAGGGGACATCCTTGAAGTTTGGTAAAGTTCTGGGATGTTAGTTGCAATGACTTGTGCCAAAGTGTGTTGAACATAACTTTGATCAGTTCTCTCTGCAAACAGCCCCACATTGCTGACTGCCCATTTTTCTGTATTAGTTACATAATACCATGCTGCACCAAAGGATGATGAGTTTTCAGCCTCGTACACTATACCCTCAGCAGGCATCTCTGGGCCACCACACTTGATTGAAAAGTTTGCATCTGTAGAATCATTGTGATTGCACTCGTCATGATAGAAAATTAAAACTTCAAAAATAAAAGATGCACACTGAAGCTTTTAGATTATTTAAACTCAACCAATTTCACTTACTGATGTTTTCCCAAAAGAAGCTAATACAAATTTCTGTTCAGAATAAATATATTCAGGTTGATTTTGGCTTGGAAGAGTGTCATTATATAAATTAAATGCCAATGCAAAATATTTTACCTTTCATTTCCAAGTATAATTGAAATTAATAAAGTAGGCACCATACATTAATCATTCAGGTTATCAGGGTAAAATTAATAGTTGCAGAAAGCAACAACTCTCTCTCTCTCTTCTAATACACACAAGCATGTATAAAATAAGAGGGTATTGCTTCTGTCCATCCTTAAGTTGGCTCTATAAAAGATGAAGGCTCAAGTTTGTAAAATTTCTGGCTTTCCAAGTTGTAGCAAAGTTCATGCATACTTCTTTTGTCAATAACCATCTGAGTTTTAGATTATTTAATCTCAAAAGGAGTTGTAATGAGTACAGCTCAGAGCTGCCACAAAGCCAAATTTCAGTATGACTTTCTTGTTCCTTTTTTGACATCTATAGAACTAACATAAGCTAGCCTGCCTTCTTACTTCAAGTTTCTCATTGTGACAAGAACACAAATGTGTTTCATCCCCTTAGCAATTTTATTTATGATATAAAGGAAGTATCAATAGAAAAATAATACCTGAGATGCAGCGCAATTTTCCTTAACTTGATATTAAATTAAATCATAAATAAATAAAGGGATAACCTATGGCAAACTACCCTATCAAGATTAACAGGGTCTGACCCACTTTCTGCTATAATAATGCCTGGTTTTCTAAAAATTCGGCCATTCAACAGATCAAAGGAAGCTCTTAAAAGGGGGAGGATGAATTAGATTATTCTTTCCTTTTTCAAAAAAATGAACATAATTTTTTAGCTTATACATGAAATTCCATTTATTGTTCAAATATTTTTGGCTACACAATACTCAAGAAAATTGGAAGATATCTAATTATTTATGGTTGTAGATTAATTTGATACAGTTTGATTTGAATCTATATATGATCCCACCATCCTATGAGAAAATATTGGGGCCCATCAATCATGATAGGTTGTGCCCTGTCATATCCCATAACAAAGTATAAGAAAGAAATAACTTACAAAGTGGAGAATTCCTATTGCATGGGAAATTTCTCTGGAGGCAATTCAGTCTTGGCATAACACTGCAAACACAAGGAATGACTACTGCTTATCTGAATTAACAAATTTCATGAAAGAATTCATTCAATTAAAGATGTGAAATGGTAATCGCTTTCTTTCTCATGCCTACTTTTGGACTTCGTTAAAATAGGATGAGAGGAGGAACCACAGCTCACCTTATGTTTGATTTGTCAAATATGAAGTTGTTTGCCACCAAATTCCTACATAATTTTATCCAATGATCCTTCATCACTATTACAACTAATACTTATTATTAGAGATGATATATAGGATAATAAATTAAAACATTGGTACAGCAGATATTTACAAATGAGCATTGGCTCCTGAAGTCACCATTCTTCAAAAATCAGTAGTTAACAACCACTAAGGCATAGTGAAGAGCATTGTTAGGGTTCTCAAAAAATAAGGGAAAACGGTTAACCAAGTAATAGAAGAGGCATAAAGATTTATTAGTGTTTGACATGACCTTAAAATAAAAAATAAAAAGAAAAGAATTATGCAGGAGGGGCTATACCTAATATAGTTTCCACCTTCATTGTCAACCAAGTTAAAATGATGTTTATTTTTTATTTTATTTTCTTATTTTTAAAATGGAGCATTAGAGGTTTTCTTTTGAGGTAGCTAATCATCATTTCCAGAAGCTCTAGTATAGATAGACACCCATAGAATGAAAGAAATCAAGTTCAAGTTTCTAACCGGTATTTATTAATATTCTTTAAATTACCATGACTGGAATAAATTATTGATTCTTCAATTACATTCATATGGCATATACTAAAATAAATCAGTTAGGTTTATGTCAAAAGCAACTAGTGTTCATACCTAGGTGTTAAATTCAGAAAAAGATATGAAAGAAAAGAGTACTATCACTTGAGATACATACAGTTGTAAGTTTGAGGATGCAATTACCCATGAGGGAAATCCTCCAGACAATTGATTGTAGGACAAATCTCTGCACGCAAAGGAATGTGAAAAGTATTGAGCAGACACATAATGCACCCCCACCCAAAAAAAAAAACAAAGTTCAGATTTGGACACTTTATTGCATGAAATTAAGAAGATACCATACAAAGTAAAAAGCTTTCTTCTTCTTCTTCTCTTTTTTGCCCCTTGATCAATTTAATTTAAGAATTATGCAAACTTGAAATGATAATAACAGCAATTAATTAATTAATTAATATTTTTAGGTATATTTTACATATTTTATTTGTAGTTAGGCAATAAAAATAAAGAAAGAAAAGAAAGTAGAATACTAGAATATGACAATACTATTATTTAAGCAAAAAAAAGGGGGGAGTTTCTCCATTTTATAGGGAAAGGGAACTTTCTCCATTGTTAGGGTTATATTCACCCAAGTCCATGTGTGGACTTAGGCCCATTGTACTATTCCTAGTGTAATTTTTCTACTAGTCCTTAAGGTTAGCAATTGTATGGATCCTAACTAGTGAAGGAGGAATTGGAGTAATTCGAGGTAGTTGTGGACTCCTAAGAGAAGGTAGAGCGTTTAGAGAGAACTAGCTTATCATCTATATCTATATTATCAATATATTACTAAAAGTTGAAGCGTAGCATTTAATGTTGCTACGCTCCTATTAAGCCACGTCAGCAGCCATGTCATTATCAATTTTTTTCCAATTTTTTTATACAATTTTTTAACATTTAAAGTGAATTAAAAACTCTATTATATTACAATCAAAATATCATATTTAATTTATCTTATTTTTAATTATTCTTATTTATTATTAAATTTTTAATTCCATTTTAACTTTTCATATCCCCACTACTCTCTACCTTAACTTTCTTCAACCTTTCTCATTCCATTTCAACTTTTCATATTCCCACTACTCTCAATATTAATATTATTCTATCTTTTTATCTTTCTTTATTTTTGACTCTTCTTATTCTTATCCTCATCAATGTCAATATATTACTGAAAGCTGAAGCGTAGCATTTAATGTTGCTACGCTCCCATTAAGGCATGTCAGTAGTCATGTCATTATAAATTTTTTTCCAATTTTTTTATACAATTTTTTAACATTTAAAGTGAATTAAAAACTCTATTATATTACAATCAAAATATCATATTTAATTTATCTTATTTTTAATTATTCTTATTTATTATTAAATTTTCAATTCCATTTTAGTTTTTCATATCCCCACTACTCTCTACCTTAACTTTCTTCAACCTTTCTCATTCCATTTCAACTTTTCTTATCCCCATTACTCTCAATATTAATATTATTCTATCTTTTTATCTTCCGTTATTTTTTACTCTTCTTATTCTTATCCTCATGCTATAAAATTGTCATTCTCCCTCTTATTCCAGGCATAATTTCTATTTTTCCACACACAAAAGCCCCTCTCTCTCTCTCTCTCTCTCTCTCTCTCTCTCTCTCTCTCTCTCTCTCTCTCTCTCTCTCTCTATATATATATATATATATATACATATATATATATATATATATATATATATATTTTCCTTCAATTTTTGGTATATATATATATATATATTTTAATTTTAGTGTAACAAGTTGACCATCAAAACATACTGATGCAGTATTGAAAGCTCCACCAAATGCATCACAGAAATCAGTTTTAAACTACTAGAAGTCAGTTAGTTTGCTAAAATTGGAATTGACAGATAATCGAACTTGATACGATTTAGTTTTATATTTTATGTTGTTATCTTTTTTATTCTCATTGGTTGTTAAATGTTATATTATTGCATTATAAAGATAGTATATAAAAATATAATATTATTTTATTACCTAGCATAACTAAAATAATATGGTGTTTATTGCTATACATTTCATTTTTATTATTTTATTCTCATCTTATTTTATTCAACATTTAAATTTAGCAACATCCTCCATATCATAATTATTTATATTTTGTCTCATTTTTTAAAAAATTAAATGTATAATATTTTATTCAATAAATAAAAATTGTTCTTATAAAGTCTTCCCATGAAATGTTACAATGCATCAATGGAAAAATGAAATACAAAACAAATATCAATTTAGAAACACTCAATTTAAAAAAAAAAAAACAAAAGAATAAACAATTTTCTTATAAAGTATTCCCATAAAACGTTACAATGCATTAATAGAAAAAGAGAATACAAAACACATGCTATTTTAGAAACACTAAATTTATAATAATAATAATAATAATATCAAACCAAACATATCATAAAATAATAAACTAATAGTTATGGATGTACTAACTTCATGGCAGCAAAATGGAGTAAAATAAAAATAAAAATAAAAATTATAATATGCATATTTAGTACATTAGAATTATCATCAAATTTGGGAAAACAATAGGATGTTAACAAAGAGGGAGAGAAAGAGATTAGTAAAAGAAATCAAACGTCAATTAAATAAATTAATTAGTAACCGTTAATTGGAAAACAAAGAGACCGATGGCTAAAGGAGTAAAAAATTAATTAAAGATAACCCTACGAATGTTATTATAAACTTTACAATGCAAATAAATAAATCGTTAAATTCACTTAATTAAATCATATAATCAACAATTAAATAAAATCATACAAAACTTAAACTTGAAACTAATCAAACTTTAATCTAGAAAATCATATTTATTATCAAAACTAAAAGGAAAACATTCTTCAGTAATAATAGAAATATATAAGAAATAAAGATGAAAATTTTCAAAATCTTTTTTTTTGACATTTCATTTAACATTATTTAAAAATAATAAAATATATAAAAAAATTCCTTAAATGCTTATATTCTTCACACACTATGACTTTTAAAATCTAATGAAAGGTTCGAAGAATTTAACTCTCATTTAATGCCTCTATTATGAAAATCAACAGCCAGTAAAATGTGATAATAGTAAGAAACGTTATAAATGAGAACATGAAAAAACTAATTAGCCACTGTTATTATGGAATAGATGTCTTTTTTTTATGCATCTAAGAAAATGAAATGTATAGGGTTTACTTATTAAGGTATATGTAAAGATTCACGTTAAAAAAATATGTAAAGGTTTTTTGAAAAAAAAAAGTAGATGTAAGGTTTTTATTAACTTAAAAGACAATAAATAACCAATTTTTAATTACTACAGTCGTTGCTACTCTATAAATCACACACAACACTATATTCAATATTCTAAATAACATAGTTAGGCCATTTTGGATATACACCACCATATTCAACTTATAAATTACAACCCAAATCAATCATACAATTACACAATCAAAGCATGAACATGTAACATGTATTACCTTCTGAATTATTGCTTGGAATTTTCACAATTATTGAAAGAGAATCTCCAAATTTAATTTTTAGAAAACATCAAGATAAGGTGAATTTTATTCTTTTTGACTTCCATAGAAAAAAAATATTACACACATTATTTCAACCCTTATGGAAAAGAAGGTTTACATGTAGCATGCAAAACGTATTTAATTGACTTAGAGATGTAAAAATTAGTCAACCAACTATGGTAGAATTAAGGTTTCGAACTTTAAATAAAACAATTCTATAATAATAAAAAATTATTTTGTGATAAATATGATTATGAAATGTATTACTTTTCATTAAATTAGTTCAAATTACAAAATAATAATAATGAGATCACCATAAAAAATAATCACGCGCAACGTGCGAGTCTGTGACTAGTTATATTTAAAAGCCGAAGCGTATCATTTATTGTTGCTACACTCCCGTTGAGCCACATCAGCATTCACATCATTATCTTAATTCATTCCAATTTTTCTATAATTGTTTTTAACATTTATTTTTTTAATATTTGCACTCTCCAACCTTTCTCACTCCCTTACCTTTTCATCTCCCTACTATCTCTCCAACCTTTTTCTCTCCCTTACATTTTCATCTCCCCACTACCCTCTACACTAATATCATTCTTCATTTTTCTCTTCATCTTCTTTTATTTTTGTCTCTTCTTATTCACACTCTCTTAATATAAATTTGTCCCTATCTCTTCTATTCTATGCATTGTTTTCCCTCACAAAAAAAAAAAGGTTGTTTCTCTCTCTCTCTCTCTCTCTCACAATTTTCTGGTGGATTTTTTTTTTAAAAATTTTTCTTGCATCTCTTCTTTAGGTTATTTTTTATATTCTTTAAAATTCTACTTTGGGTTGATGTGATTTAGTTTTGTTTTTTAAAATGTTGTCGTTGTTGCTTTTTTCCTCTTTAATTGTTAAATGTTATCCTATTAAGTTATAAGGGATTAAACATAGCATAAAAAAAAAATTATTCTATTACATAGCATGATTTTTTATAGTGCTCAATTTAGATGTTAAACTATGAGATTTTACTCATTTTTGTTTATTTTTTAATTATTTGTGGCAGACAAAGTACTCTTAATAGTTCTATTAGAAGTACTCTATAATGTCATTTATTTAGAGAAAAGCAAAGGTTTTGCTTAGCCAAATGAAAATAATCGAATGGATGACAAATTTTAGCTTTTGAAATTTTATTTTTATTATTATTATTTTATAACAATGCATATATAGAAATTTAATTCTAAGATTTTGCTAATAATTGTTTATTTGATAATATGTTTTGGGTGGATGAAATTACAATTTCTACAAAGAAAATAACCTTAATAGACTATCAGCAACAAAGTGTTTTCCTAATTGGTCTAATTAATTATTGTTTAGTTTTATTAATCTATTTAGTTATGTTTTTCAATGTTTTGGATTATAGGCAGAAAAAATAAGGTTTGAGAGAGTTTGTTTAAGACTAAAAGAATAATTTCAAAATTTTATATTCTTTTTAATGATTCAAAAAATTTTATAAATAAATTTTATTAAAAATGAATATTTTTGTTAACTTGCCTTATGAATTTCTGAGAAAAATTGTATTGTTTTTATTTTGGAACAAAAAAATTTATATTTGTGATTTATGATTGTTCCTATATTACATTTATGATTATTCCTATAATAAATAAAAATATGATTATGAAATACATTACTCCTTATTAAATTAGTTTAAATTGTAAAAAAATAATAATAATAATAAAATCACCATAAAAATAATTATCACGTACAACGCGCAGGTTTGCGGTTAGTTCACATAATGAGCAAGTACAAATACATGATTCTATTTATACTCAAGATCTTGGTATTTTTTAAGCAAGATTATCTCTAAATAACTTCTAATTAACGAACCAATTGTAACAAAGTGCTCTAATGACTACCTTAATGAAATTCAATCTTTAGCTTCCTACTTGCCTATTTCCCTCACACTTCATGATTCTCACACATAATTCCTACACATGATGCTACTTTCACATGCTTACACACATAATTTTGGCTATTGACTTGCTTGCACACGACATATGGGTTGGGGTTGCGTGGCATGCATAGCACAAGGCCCTTACTAGGCTTCCAAGATATCCCTCCCCTTGAAAGGCACCTTGCCCACAAGGTGAGGGAATTGGAGCTGCAAGGTATGGAATAACTCTAATGTAACATAATCTTCAGTTGACAAGCACCTCTATAGCAACCTCGTTTCCTAGCTCGGTCATTGTTATTTGTAAGATTTCTTCGGGTTCAAGAGAGAGATCCCCTTCTTTGTTAACTTGAGGATATGTTGACAAAGGAGTGGTATGTTTTCCCAATTTTGGCCTGAGGTAGATATTTGAAAGACTGGATGGATCTAAAATTCAGAGGAATCCTTTGAAGGATCTAAATGGAACAAAGTATATCGGTGATAGCTTCAAATGGCTTCGAAGTCCCAAATATTTTTGTCTGTAAGGGAGTCTCAAGAACAACCAATCATCCACTGAGTATTCTTAACTAATTATGTGTTTGTCAACTTGTATAGTCATTCTTTATTGGGCAGCTACAAGATTGTTTTTGAGGATAGACAAGATCTACTCTCACGTCTTCAACCATCTATAATTTTCTAGTACCACGTATGTAGTCTATGAGCCAAGGGGGTGGAAATTGGAAACCCATACAGGGCGTCAAAGGGAGTCTTGATGGTGGTTTGAAAATTGCTGTTATTCCAAAATTCTGCCAAGGGCAACCAATTTGACTACTTTTTAGGCTTGTAACAAGTATAGGATCTCAAGTAATGATGCTACTCTACCTAGTTGACTGTTTCAGTTAGCCATCTTTCCAAGGATGAATATCGTTAAAAGATACTAAAATACTCACTCACACACACAATCATACACAGATTTGCTTGAAATGAAAAAGATACACATACCCAGGAGATTCACTTGAAACATAAAAAATAAAATAGAATAATGTTAAAGCATACTAAAAAACTAGAAGGGTTAACATTAAATATTTAAGATGACATTATGATAATCTCATTGGAACCTAAGAATAATGTCAAATCATACTGAAAGGGAAAACATTAAGAGATTAAGATGACATATTATTATGTTATGAGAACTTACACATTCTGAAGTTCTTCACTCTTTAGGCTAGGAAGTGTTCCAGAGAGACTATTGTTTCCAAGAAACCTAACCATTTTGATAGAGTGTAAGAGAAAGCATAGGAGAATTAAAAAAGGACTGGGGTGGGATGGGGGGTGGGGTTGCATTGGAACGTAAGTCCACGATGATAACAAAAGAGGGCATAGATCAAGATCTTCAAGCAATGGGGACAAAGTGCTCAGCCCTGGCTTAGGTGGTAGAGGGGCAGGTTGGGTGTAGGTCTTAAGTTTGTAACTTTGAATCCTTCTACTGCAAGAAGAAAGGAAAAACAAGAAGGCAAGGGCATACTTACAAGAATTTGAGAGAACTTATACTGAACAAACCACTTGGTATTTCACCTGTTAGGTTGTTGAAACTCAAATCCCTGAAAAAGTAAGTGATAAATTGAGAGAAATAAATAGAACAGAAAGAAGTCTCAGAAATCAGTCAGAATTTAAGGTTTGACTGTCCATTGGAACTTACAGTATTTGTAACATTTTGTATTCTCCAATATCAGATGGAATATTTCCAGTAATCAATGCATTTCTTAGAACTCTATGAGAGAAATAACAATGGATAATTAGTGCATAGGTGAATGAGTTTAGATTGTATATTTGGTATAAAAGAAAAACAATGTTGGATGGCATATGAGCGCATGGCAGGGTAAGTTAACTTACAAGTTAGTCAAGGACGTCAAATTTTTAATAAAGTCAAGGGAGGAGCTCACATTGTATATATCACTGATTCGCCTACACGTATACACAAACATTATGAAACTAGTCTTGTTGAGAGAGATAGAGATTAAAATAATTTGAAAAATATACTCACAAACTTTGCAATGAGATCAAGTTAGAAAAACTGGATGGTATTGGACCTTCAAAAGAGTTTCCTTGAATTCTCCTACAAAAACATTTAACCGGCTTATCAACAGTTGTATTATAGTAGCCATACTTCTCTGCTTTGGAGGAATGCATAAAAATCTAGAGATGACTACAACTTATCATCCACGTAAAATACACTTGAAGATGTAACCAGATACTTTGATGGCTTACAGAGCTGTTAGCTTTGTCCAGTTTCCAATGAAGTCTGGTATCCTTCCAGTGAAAGGACTGTCTGATACCCTCCTGAAACCCAAGCATATCTATTGTAAGCTGTGCCCATGATAAAATCTTCATCTACATGAGTAATATAAACAACTAAAAGTGATGTCCTCTTAACATGATTCGCATGTTTTGAAGGTTGGCAAATGTTGAAGGGATTTCACCACCCAATCCACTACTGTCAACGTAACTGCAAAATTCACAAGCCAATATAATTTAGACATTGCAATTTGACACACTCTTGCATATGATTAATTTGAAGTAAAAGAACGTTAGAACTTACATTTGCTCAAGTTTGACCAAATTACCCAGTTCTGGAGGAAGTGTTCCTGAGAAATTATTTGAAGCCAAAGACCTGCATGGTATACATCCGGAGAAGTTATATGTCAAAGAAATCATCAAAATTCATATGGTGTATTTTTTTCTCCCAGTAATCAGTTTCAAAACTGATTTCTTTGACTATTTAATTAAATGCAACTTCTGATTAACATTCAAGAGCTTTTTCAATCTAGCAGTAAAAGAGGCCTTCTTTTTATTTATTATGAAATAATGTTTAGACAAAATGAGCCATATAAAAATTTATAATTTTGATATTATCATATTTTAAGCATCAGGTTTGTAAATCATCAAAACTGGTTAAATAATGTCAAGAACAGTACCAGGTGAAATTTATTTTAAGTTCATGATCCTAGATGACTAATGTCTTAAAATACAAGTGATCACTGCCATTTAAGAGGTTTCTTGACTTCTGTAGTAATGTTAGATAGAATGAGCCTTGTAAAATTTTCATTTTTAAGTTGACATTTATGAAAGCTTTATATTTGTTAAGTTTCCAATGAAATAAGTGAGATAATATCAAAGATAGTCCTAGTTAGATTTCTGTTTATGTACCTTTTGGACAATGAGCTTATTATCATATCAAAAAATTCACAATTATAATCTAGATCACTTGAATATTTATGTAAAACTCTTGACATTTCTAGCAAAACACAATTTGGATAGGAATAATAAAGTGACAACTCAGAAAAGGTAGCTAGTATCCAGGCCCAGAATGCTAACTTTTAAGAATTTTCAGGTAAGTCATTACCAATAACAACAGGTAGTATTTTTTGCAAAATGAAACTGTTCTAAAAATCACTTTTACTTTCTATTATATTATTTGCAAGATTTTAAAATGAATCTTCATTCCATATACTTCAGAGAAGCAATTAACTTCCATCAAAATAAGGCCATGCATTTACAAAACAAAACTTTTGATTGATGCTTTCTTTTCTCAGAATAATTGATGTTTCACTGTAGGGTGCTTTCGTGTCTTACAGCATATTTAGCTCCTTCAGGTTTCCAAGCTCCTTTGGGATGGTCCCAGAGAACATATTGTGGGCAATTGACCTAAAATGTTAAAAAAACAATAAATCTAGGAATCAACAACCAGATATTCTCAGTAATTATACTTTATAATTTACCCACCAGTATTGATCAATTATTTCTATAAATAACATCACATTATATTTATATGGAAGTATCAAAAAGCATAATTAAGAAAATGAAATAATTGTTAAAATGAACAAATAGTAAATAGATTATAACTGGAAAGGACAAACGAATTTTGGTATGAAAAATGTCCAAGACAGCATACGTTGCTGGCTTAATGTGTAACTGTCTAAGGTAGCAATAGAAGTGCTAAGGCATGATAATTCTTGTTACATGTAAGGTTTCACCTTTTTGAAGCAAGGGTAACAGAGGATTTGAGGAGCCTTGATAAATAATTGAATATCAACGCATGTTAGGCACGCATTATGCATGTTCCTGTGCTGCTTGTGATGTGGATTTGAGGAGCCTTGATAATTGCTTTACTTTTTTGTTGTGAAGATTCATATTATTTGAAATTCATTTGCTGGGGAAACTCTCTCTATAACCCCTTTTTGTAATGCAGAAGGCCTTTGAAAATTAGATACGAACTAATTCTCCTCTTAACAACTGTTAAAATAAAATAGAAGGCTAGGTTTAGGCCTTTCATTTCATTCCCTCTCTCCATCCACATGATAGGTACTTGCATTCATCCACGACACAAGCAAAGGTTCTACTGAACCAAAATGATTCATGGTCAGATAGTTTATATTGCACTTAACAAGTTGGATATGTTTTACATGTTTTTACCGAATATAAGTGCAATTTAACAATGTCCTTATGTTACCTTAGTCACTGCAGAAACGTGAACCTACTCTAATAGATGACAAGCATAAAGTCAAATATTTGCTTCAAAGTTTGAACCATATATATGCCTTCTTTCAATACTTACAATAACTGCAATGCAGATAAATTTCCAATAAAGGTTGGCAAGGGGCCCGTGAAGAAATTTCGATCAATCTTCCTACAGATGTAGAACAAAATTATCATCTTTTAATCTGAATCTCTCATTCAAATGAAAATTTTAACAATCTAATAAACAATAAGTTTCTTTCCCCACCCTAGAAAAGACAAATAGAAAAAATGAGTTAACTATCATAAATCAAATGCAGAGAGTGAAGAAATCCATACAAGAAGGTAAGAAATTTCAAAGCCACAAGTTCTTCTGGAATCACTCCAAGTTTGTTCAATTCATACACTCTCCTGTAAAAATATAAGAACAACTAGCTTGCAATAAGTAAAGAAAATGATATGTATTCAAAAAGATATGTTAAGGTTAGTATGTGATAGACTACAACTTATTCCAAAAGTTTAAATTGATTGAAAAATGATGAATCTAATCACTTAACCATTATCCTAACAATCCCATCACATGCCAAGAGATTTATGGCTAAGTGTCTCTATCGATTCTCTCTCACAAGGAGAGGTTGGGTTCAAATCCCCCCTCTCCCACTTGTTATAAGCCAAAAAATCCCCTTACATATGGGCTCAAAATTGCCTTCAATAAATAGGATCCAACATATTGAATAACTTTTAAACGCAAGGTAGAGTGAAACTAGACTCAAATTCAAGAGTATCCATTCTGATACCATAATAAAATACCCTTTGTCCCACAAAAGTTTAAACTGGAGGTAAAATGTGAATTAAATCCTTACAATACTAAGGAGAAGGGTTGGGCCTAACAAGAAATGAGGAATGAAAGTAGGGCACTATATCTATTAGGACTTAGGAGACATGTCTCCACTCTCCAATGTGATAGAATTACACCCATAGAGCATGATCCTAGCAATGAGTAGACCAGCAAATCGTGCACTGTGATTACAGCTGTAGTAAAAAAGGCTCCTCCATGATTCTAGCATTATTAAATAGAGGCGCATATCACTCTATCTATTCTAGGAAAGCTAAGATTGTGGTATTCCATATTTGTTGAATATTTACTTGATTGTAGCCATCCTGTACAAGTCCATAAAATGGACCATAAACATTTTGTAATTAATTATATGTAAGATATAGAAGTCTTCTCTCTATCTCAACCCTGTGAGATAGAATTTCTCAAACTTCTTTACAATGTTGAGTGAGAATCTTTTGAGGTGTAACATAATTGATGGGCGATGGCACCCAAATATTTTTTCATGGCCTTTCTAAGGGAGTTGAATGTATCTCAAGGGGTCAACATGGAGGGTTTGTTTAGGATGTGGTTATTTTACTGAAATTGAAATTTTTTTACTAAAAGTACTATAGATAAAAGTAAAAGTTAGTTGAAATAATACAGTGAAACTCATGAATAGTACCAAAAAGTGTAGTGAAACCCATAAATAGTTGTAAAAATAAGCTAAATAGTTGTAAAAATAAGCTAAATAGTAAAATAAGTTGGGAAAAATAATCTTTGCCAAACGAACATGGAAAGAGAAAATATACTCTACAATCTACTGTTAGAGTTTGAGTAAATCTTAATTCTGAACTGCCCATACATGTGAATCTCAACTAGATATGGAGTCCATCTCCTTGGTTGTATTAGTACTCTAACAAATAACGGTTAACTGTCCATGAATGGAAGTTAGGATTAGAGAAAAAAGGCACAAGAAGGTAAGATATTTGGACATAACTTGGGTTCAGTGCACTTTGAACCGATACAATGAAAACACGTGTCCAAACCTTGCCACTTATTTAGACCCAAGGCTAGAGTGAATATTAGAGCTTGGGAATAGATTATGGAAGGAATTTGGTGATAAAATGCAAACTAGTATTTATTCTCTTTTGATGTCCTATTATTATGAGAGAGAGAGAGAGAGAGAGAGAGAGAGAGAGAGAGAGAGAGAGAGAGAGAGAGAGAGAGAGAGAGAGAGAGAGAGAGAGGCATACAATTGTGTAATATGGCAGATGGTACCATTACTGTAGGTACAGTCACATTTGATAGATGGGTTATTCATTGGGTCCTCCAAATCAGTATCATTTAAGGCAGATCCGCTACATGGGTTTCCACTTATGTTCCACAATGCCACTGCTTGTGCATCCCATTGTTGGAATATTGAGTTCAATGCCCTCACTGTAACACAACCCTCAATATCATCACATCACTATCACATACTCAAATGATGTGACCAAAATATAAAGACGTTCCAGATTCCAAAATACACTTTGATATAAAACAAAATTCAAATTCAAAATTTCTTGCAAAAGGACCTGACCAAATCCAGTATATAATATATGGCCAAGGCCCAAGATCTTTTCTCTTATATTTTTGGGGATTAGATTGTTATGTAGCCCAAGGCCCAAATCCTATATATAATTATAGATGGCCAAGGCCTAGTACACTTTTTTTTTTCTATGTAGCCCAAGATCTATTTTGGATAATCTTGAAGGCTAAAGCACATTAAACATTTCACCAAAACAACAGTTTTAAAAGTCTCCTATCAAGTGATAGTGCACTATTAACAAGTAATAACATCCATCCCTTAAGTTATGTCTATGATTTCCTTTCCCTCTCCTACTATTTATCTATCACCAATACAAATAAAATAAATAAATAAATGAAGCAATCTCTCTCTATTCTCCATAAATTGTTTACTAAAATCTAATTAAGACTTTTTTTTTTTTTGGGACAAAATCTAATTAAGACTTGACACAAGGAGAATATAGATTTGGGTGTGAAAATAGATGCGTCTAGGGTTAATTTTTCTCTCTGGCGTTATAAATATTATTCTATTATCTTTTTTAGTTGTTTCTATTTGATTTATGACTGTGTTTATTCTATATTCATCATATCTTTCATTCTTTTATTTGGTCAAGGAATAAGTTGCCCAATTCATAGATTAAATTTTAATGGACAATTAGTGAATCATTTGGTTATGAATTATTGATTTTTTTTTTCTTTTGAGTTTCACTCAATTCATACATTTCTATTTATTTTTTTTCAATCTATATAATAATAATAATAATAGATTTATTTGTTAGAGTTCTTTTCTTCTTCTTTTTTTTAATAGAAATATAATGACTTTGATGACCCTTTTTTTTGTTTCCTTTGCTGCATTTAGGGGAAAAAAATGTTCTTTCTTTTAAAACTATCATAACTATAGACAACTATTTTTTTTCCCCCATAAAATGTACATTGTAACTAATAATTTTTAACTATCAAAATGTTAAAGGAAGTTACTTTATTCTTAATTAAAAACAAGGAAGTCAATTTCGTACTGAAAGCTAAAGTTACCACTATATAAATATATATATATATATCCATAGTATTTTAAATCCTATATCTTTGAGTATATTACGCTTAATTCATCATCAATTTTATCCTTTTATAATAGTCTAGTCCGTTATATATAAATCTAAATTGTCTAATCATCATATTTAAAAAAATAGTAATAAAACTTAAAACAAGTGTAAAAGGATATTTCTAAAAAAAAAAAAAAAAATGTAGAAGGTATAGACTCTACCTAACCCACGTGAATTCTGAATTGAATTCTTTTTTTTTTTTTTGGGAGAAAAAAGAATTCAATTCTGAATTGAATTTGACATTAGTTTTAACTTATACCAAAGCCACACGTTACTTCAAAAAGAATAATAAACACAACTTCACAGCCACACAATTTAAAAATGCATTGAGAAGCTATAAACGACTGGTACGAGAAGTCTGCGTTGGGCGAAGAAGAGAAGACAAACCAGTAAGAACAAGAGATGTAGATTAACAGAATGAGGACATGATGTAGTGGCGGGCTTCGCCTTAACTTCGTCATTGTATCAGTGTCACGGATCTATGGGTTTCTACCGGCAAAAATCAATTTCAAAGAGGTAATTTTCTTCTGAACTGATTTCGGACCGAAATCAATATTTCGGCCGGAATGACCGGAACTTCCCGAAATAGTCGAAATAACCCGAAACAGCCCTGTATAAAAAGCGGTACGAAACAGGGGGTCACCTGTACAGGTTGCTCGCCGGAAAGAGAAATTTCGGCCGTACCGGCCGGTACGGTACACTTCCTTGATTAAAAATAGAAGCTACTTAATTTATTATTAATATTTTTGGATAAGTACAAGCTACTTTATTGTTAAAGTCTTAACTACGAAATTAACAATAATGAAGTTTGACTAAACACGCCGCCCTTGATAAAAATTGCATTATGTAATACAGTAGTACTTTTTTCATTTTTTGGTCATGTATTGTCACAAATGTCAATGGCATGCTTCAAAAGTTTTGACTGTCATGCTCAAATAGTTCCAATGTGATGCGAAAAAGGAAGCCTTGTCAATGCATAGGCGTTGGTGGTGATGATACAGAATAATTTACTTTGAATTTTGTTCAAAATGCTTAATGAGATTTTTCAAATCAACATTCACTTTTTGAACGTAGAATGAATTGTTAAACCGGGAAGAAAATAAATAAATAAACATCTATGAAATGAGGTTTCATGTTTTAATTTTTCAATAGTTTTCAATCTCGAAACATTTTTTTTTTTTTTTTTGAGAAAGATCTTGAAACAATTAAGCATTGTTTGTTGTGAAAGAAGAATTTAAAAATCTCAACATATGGGCTAAAATCTTGTAAAATTCCATTTAGTGCATCATTCTTCACTTAATTAGTATGATTTCTGTAGTGTCTAAAAATAAGAAAAGTGGTCGTTTATATCCTTATGATTTCACACACTTTGTCCTCCAAAAGTTGTAATAAACTTTATTCTTTTTTTTTTTCAATTTAAATTAAATTAATACATTTTGGTAAATTAATAAAGTCATAACATATAAATTGATATATTTTGCAAGGAGGTTTTGAGAAAAGAAAAAAGTTGATGCAATTAAAATAACAAATAATTGATGATGTGATACGAAGTTCACACCAAAATATATCAATCAAATTAAAAGTTAAAACTATCAATCTCTAGCACATCTCATGAAGATGTCATGTTTTTTGGTTAAGATACATATATGAAGTAAAATAAAATAAAGATTTAGAAAATAAAATGTAATTAGTGTGTTTGGGTGAACTTATTTATCAATTTATTAGTGCAAAAGTAATTATATTTTGAAAAAAAATTTGATGTCTTAAAAACTGCAGGTTTTATTTTGAAGTGAAAATAAACTCATTATCCTAACAAAACTTCATGCTAGAAATTAAGAAGAAACACTATTAGAGGCAAGAAAAAGAGAGAGAACTAAAGTTTGTTAATTTGTGTCAGTGTAGGTAAACGTGTACTGTGAGCTTCTCTGTATGAGTGAGTCCTTGCTAATATCTCAAACAAAGCAAGGAACAAAAATGGACAGATTGGCTTTGCCAACGTTATTAAACCCCATGTGATGTGACTGCTTTACTGCAATTTCATTTTGAGCCAACTCTTTTCAAATTTGGTTTATTACAATTTATATATGCAGATTTGAGAGGTTCATACCAGTACGTTGAAATGAAATGAAATGAAAAATTTATTACAAAATACACAGAGAGAGAGAGACAGAGAGAGAGACAGAGACAGAGAATAGTACCTTCAGAAGGGTCTGTGGTGGCAGTCTGGGCGTTTGAGATGCGAAACGATACTAGGAAGAAGAACACGAGACAGTAACCATAAGCAAATATTGAAGAAGACTGTGACTTCACTTTCTTATTCATCTTCAGAGCTTCCTATTTTACAAGAAAAAATGAAGTAGATATATAAAACACTTTCACTTGCATATATCCTAGAGGAGTAGTAGCAATGGCCAACGGAGCTTAAGCACTATATAGGGACATGTGACATGGCAAATTACGTTTATTGTTCAACTTGGAAGTGTTTGGGCATGTGTCAAACAGTGAACCCAAAACAAAACCAGTGAATAGTGATAGCCATTGTGTGTACGGATCACATGCATATGGTGTTGTGTTGTCATCATTTGTCAAGCATTCACATTGAGAATATCATATTGATGATGCCAAAATTGTCAGTTGGGTCCCTCGTTCAATCCGGAACATTAGATGACCTTATAGAACCTGCAAGATAAAGGAGAGATAGATCGAAAAGACCATCGGGTTGTGCCCGGTGGGGGAGCCTCCGATGCTTAAATTAGTACCAACCCATATATTTCATATATAGATAATGTTTTGTCGTAGTTTTTTGACGTACCTTAGCAAATGGACAGATTGTCCCTTTTATAGGTGACTTAGGTAACTGTTGGACATAAATGAGGATGATTATTACCCTAATCGTAACATTCTTTGTCTTGATGAGAGGGTTTAAGGCCTTTGATGATCGGTACTGAATGTGTTGGGCAGTTACTCATAAATCTTTGATGGCCTACTAATGACGCAATAACCATCCATTATAGACGACCTTAATAGTTTTTATGGACTAATCAGTTGCCCCCCATTCCCAAGTCTGATTTTGCTTTGTGCTAATCAGGCTTTGGGAATATTCTTGACTTGTTTAGATTCAAACTTCTTTATCTTCAACTACTTTTTTCTTCAAGAATGGTAGTATTTTTGCGAAGACTTCTTAGTATCTGCCTTTTGAAAGTTTTTTTTGGTGTTCAAGGGATCATAGCTTGATCTTGAAAATGAGCTAATTTCTTTGGACGATCATTTTTTATTTCTGCTGAAGAGTAAGGTAATTTCTTTGGACGACCATTTTTTATCACTGTTGAGGAGCGAGATGATTTCTTTGGACGACCATTTTTTATCACTTCGATGCTTCTTCTTTCCTTCATTTTCTGGTTGTCATGTTTGATATTCTTGATTTGTGTGTGACTTTTGTTTGTGTGAGAATCTTTGTCTACTTACACTCATCTAAGGGTATTTAGTCACTTAGCCACTTTTAGATGACTTATATCCAGTTATAGAGCTTCGTCATTTAGACTTCGTCAGTGATTTACATCAATCTAGCGGAATCTTGTCCATTTTTTTTTTTTGGTGACTTACATCCATTTAAGGAATCTTGTCACTTAACCATTTTTTGGTGACTTACATCCATTTAAGGAATCTTATCACTTAGGCTTCGTCAGTGATTTACATCCGTCTTGGCGGAATCTTATCACTTAGTCATTTTTGGGTAACTTATGTCCATTTAAGGAATCTCGTCACTTAGGTTTCGTCATTTAGACTTCGTCAGTTATTTACATCAGTCTAGCGGAATCTTATCCTTTTTTTTTTTTTTTTGGGTGACTTACATCCATTTAAGGAATCTTGTCACTTAGCCATTTTTTGGTGACTTACATCCATTTAAGGAATCTTATCACTTAGGCTTCGTCAATGATTTACATCCGTCTTGGCGGAATCTTATCACTTAGCCCTTTTTGGGTGACTTACGTCCATTTAAGGAATCTTGTCACTTAGGCTTCGTCAGTGATTTACATCCGTCTTGACGGAATCTTACCACTTAAACCTTTTTTTGGTGACTTACATCCATTTAAGGAATCTTTTCACTTAGGCTTCATCAGTGATTCACATCCGTCTTGGCGGAATCTTATCACTTAGCCATTTTTTGGTGACTTACATCCATTTAAGGAATCTTATCACTTAGGCTTCGTCAATGATTTACATCCGTCTTGGCGGAATCTTATCACTTAGCCCTTTTTGGGTGACTTACGTCCATTTAAGGAATCTTGTCACTTAGGCTTCGTCAGTGATTTACATCTGTCTTGGCGGAATCTTACCACTTAAACCTTTTTTTGGTGACTTACATCCATTTAAGGAATCTTGTCACTTAGGCTTCATCAGTGATTCACATCCGTCTTGGCGGAATCTTATCACTTAGCCATTTTTAGTGACTTACATCCATTTAAGGAATCTTGTCACTTGTTGGTAGAAAGATTCCTTGACACTAAGTTGTTTTTGACCTTCTTGAGGCCATGTTGATATCTGCATTAAGTTGCACATGCACTTGCCAAGACTTGGTTGGACAAGAATTTTAGAACAATTCATATAGAAATAATAAGTTACCAATAGCCTAGGTGGAACTTTTTCTTATTTACTTGTAATCCTAGAGTTTTACCTCTTTTGTGATCTATCTAGTAATGCATACATTTTTGCGTGAAACTTTACTAGGTGTAAATTTTTATAGGCGTATATAAAAGAGACAGAAATAAATGTGTTACCTTAAATGATGACATTATTTTGTCACATACCTCGATCTTTTTATTGTTGGGATCTGCTTGACAAACTCTTCTCTTTTTAAGATGACAAGCTCCTCTCTTTTCAAGATTTTTTAAGCTTAACGTGATACTTCATGTCTAAGGCCTAGATCTCTTTTTCGAAGGCGTAAAAATTAGGCCATGTTGTTGCCTCCATTCAAACATGAAGAATGTAATTCTCGTTTATTGACGACTAGAGGAATGCTCTATCATGATTAGTTTTTTTTTTTTTTTTTTTTTTGCATGCTTTGACGACTATGGTCATTGCTATTCGTAATAGCAATTCCCTCTTCCTTCTTCTTTAGTTGTACGCTTAAGTCACTTCAATAGTGCTAGCTGCATTTTGTTAGGAATGACAATGTACAAATATGCAACTACATGCTATACAATTATGGATGTCATTTGATGAAGTGCATTCTATATGAATCATAGAGAAGCATTCTATGATATATAAAAAGTAAAGCTTCTTGACTATATGCTTCTTTAAACTGATCTTTGTTAGGTGCTTGCACAGTAAATAATTTTAAAAACAATTTAAAAAGATTTTGGTGAGTTGATGAAGATATTGAAAATTTATTGAGACTTAAACTCATGAATATATTGTGAAGACGATCATCTTATCATTTTAAGTCTAGGAGACTTAATAGATCTTCTCAGATTCGTGACGATGAAACATATGCTACTAATAATATAGTCATACTAATTGTGATAATTGTAACAATTTCATAGCAATATTTTCAACATGTTCCACATACACATTTGTAATAATCATGCAAGCTTGATATGCACTTAGTTCTAACAAGATCATATCTAGCATGGTTAATTAGAAAAAAATAAATAAATGAGTTACCTTAACAAGAGACCCTAAATCACTGTTGTATTCTTCTTGACAAGTTCCCCTGCCTTTAAGATCTCTTTTGTTAAGCTTAACATGATATTCCATGTTTAAGGCTTAGATCTCTTTTGCTTCATTCTTTTGAAGGTGCATGGACTAGGGCATGTTGACCATTCAAGGTTGTATTTCCTTCCTTTAGGGACGAAAACAATCCCACGGGCTTCTATTATTACTTCCTTTATCGTTTGATCACGACCAATGAAATGACCCTTCGCTTTTTGTCTCTTTGTTGAGACAGTGGCCTAGTTGGCCAAATTCTTCTTGGGCTATTCACTTGACTATTATGATCGATTTTCTAAAGTCCTGTCATTCTACAATTTATACATGTACTTGCAAAGTGTTTCATTAAACACATGTTATATGAATACTGGTAGGATTTTATAGGACGTTTAGCCTTTGTTCCAGTTTGTTTTAAGGAGTGATCCCATTAAGGTCAAGATTGGCATGTGCATAGGATAAGATTCTTCCGAACACATGCCTAATTGGTTACGCATATAATACAAAAAAAAGAGAGTACTTATACTTGATACATGACCTATCATCATACTTTCACATTCAATATATATTCAAGCTAAGGTTTTAACACCATTTTTCTTACATAACATTGTGTGAGCCATTATGTATTAGACATATAGTGTACTGATATAGCATTTTTTTTTTTTTTTTTAAAGAAAGAAATATTCATGATGCTATGGAAAGACTCTAGGCTTTTCCATGATTTTTGGCCTTGGTACAAAATTACCTTATAGCAGTGTCAATCAATTATATATAGGCAGAGATATGGGGTGATATGATGCTATCATGTCACATACGTTTGATCTCCTTCTTAGCAGTCTCTTCTTGATAGATTCTCATTCTTGATCTAGTGGACTTGAGAGTATATGTACAGTCGAGATAGTCTAGTTAAACTAGCTTGGTGGTTGTACTATCTATATTCTTGTTGCGTAAAACATTAGGCTTGGAGCAACATTGCCAAGCAAGAAATCATAAATAACATTAAGACATATGCATAAAATTTGTTGTGGCTTGAGCCTAGAGGCATTATGACTTTTCAAATGGAGTCATTTAAGCAGTAAAAATATCTCTTAGAAAAAGAGAAATCGCAATTTCCTATTAAGATTCAGATTTGATATTGCCCAAATATCACAATTTTTTGTTTCTAATACATTGTGATGTAAATTTTGCTTTTTTACATAAATGTATAATTCTACTGATCTCTTTAGTGTCTAAACTCTAAAATCATGAAATAATTTTGGAAAGACAAAAACACACTGGCAAGGTAGTAATACTAGGTTTCACCTTTCCTATTTTAGCATGACATATTAGGAAAGAAGAGCGGTGATAGAGCATCTCTGTATTTTTCTTTACTACCCAATATGAAGGTGTTGACTTTGTCTGATATCTACTGTAGTACTCTTGAGAATAACTAACAGTTGACTGATTGCTCTAAGGAACATTTAGAGAATTAACTTTCATTAGGAAAGTAATTGTAGAAAGTAGAAACATATATTTACTAACTTTCTTTATCCAAAAATTCTTTGAAATTCTTAAACTTAATTTCAAAATTCTAAAATGGCAACCCAATAACTTCTGGTTTCAATGCTTTCTAAATCTTGAAAGACATTAAGGTTTGACTTCACATATTTAATGTCTAAAATTACGATATATAATTTTGGTAAGATGGTATATTTTTGGCTTCATTTTTCTTTAATATTCAAAATTAGTTTCTTTAAATTTGGTAGAGCCTTTACCTTAAGTGGTCCTTAATTGCAAAACTTAAGCACCATAAATGTATTCACCGTGTAAGGAAGATAATCCAGGGGTTTTAATTCATAATCGAAATAATATCCCCTAATTATTTCTTTGTTTGGTTTCAGCCTATAATTAGTTATTCAAAGGCTTGTTTAATGATTCATTTCAAATGACATAAGAGACAATAACATGAAATTGGTGAATATGATAAACATGAAAGACACATGATGACACATGCTGCTAGTGGATAACAAAAGGCTTGGCCTCGTGTGTAGACGGTTAAGCTGAATAAAAGGTGGTTTACACCTATCCCATCTTATTACCCATCTAGCCTCATGACTTATAACTTATGAGTCATGAATCATGACACACAGGCTTTAGGGTTCTCTATCTTCTAGCAGATGGACGGCCTAGACTTGTTAATCATAAACAATATATTGAGTTGAAATTATCAAATAACATACCAGGCATCATGTTGGTTTGATCTTTGAATAGAAAATTCCCATCTTTCATAGAAAACAAATTGCTTCTTAGTTACCTTCCCTGAAATAAGGGCTCTCCAGCTTAAACAGATATAACCACGAAAGTTGATCTCTTTTGCCTCCTCTTGTATTTGGCCCTTAACATAGAAATTATCTGCTAGGAAAACATCTGCAATATTCTCAACAATTATTGCAAGTCCATGTCCATGACCTTTTTCTGCTGGATGATTTATTTCATGTCAAGCCTTTTTTTTTTTTTTTTTTTTTTTTTTTGAGCTTTACTAGCTTCATTTTGCTCCAAAAAATATTAACAAATTAATAATCTTGATTGCTCTCAAATAATGACTTTAATAATTGTATACCTTTCAAGTGATACGTTTGAGTACTGACTGCTTTAAACATGGTCCATCATTAATTTCCCTTGAGAAACTAGAGGTGTAAAAAGATGTACATATTTATTGTCTTTTATTTTTTAAAAAACATCTTTGAAGTCCTTAAAAATAATTCTAAATTCTAAAAAGACAATAGAATGAATTCCGGTTTTAATGCTTGAAATAGGTTTTTATTTTTATAACTGGAAATGACAATAAAATTTGACCTTGCCATTTAATGTCCAAAATTATAATTTTGGTAAGATAATAAATATTTTCTAATATTCAAGCATTGAGTTTTATTACCTATTGCATGGCAATAACATGTTTACTCCATCTTTCCTATTTAAGCTAGATACGTTTAGGAAAGAAAAGGGGTGATTAACTGGTAAGTGGTACCATACATGCCAATACCAACATTGGTGAATTATGTGCCAAACAAGTATGTCTAACATCAAACATGCAACTGAACAGTACATGTGAAATTGTGAATGATCAAAATGAGATTTGCTACACATTGGGTTGACTGTATTTATTTTAAAAAGCATGTATTGATGTATATATTCATATATATATATATATATATATATGCACAATAAGTCTCATCAATTGTAGCTTAATTTTTTTTTTCTTGTTTCTCAATTTCAATACCCCCACTATTTGACAAAATTCAAACGAAATACGTGGCACATAAAATTCTCAATTATTTAAAGGCACATGAACTCTTCTCAATATATGGTTCTTCAAAATAGAAACACCATAATTTATGGGGTTCATAAAAATTCATGATATATTTTTTTTAAATACTCATAAATCCCATCAAATTTTTTTCATGTATGAAACATGAGCATTTTCGATTATTCCAAATTTCACATGGAATTCAAGACATAGCTGTAGAAACTAGAAACGTATAACTATTTATACATGTATATCGACACATTTGTCAATAAGAGTCAGTAAGGAAAACATCTTTTTACAGCAAGCATCATAATACAGCAATTGATTGATAGTTTTTAAGATTACATTAATCTTATGTTTATATTCAACCAAATACTAGGCATTAAAGAAAATTCCAAATTTAGCCAACACTACGAACTGGAATTGGTAAGAAACTACTGACATTAAAACAAAAGTTTTTAATGGGAAATTCGGAAATTACAAAAGGTTTAAAATTTTCCATTAAACCACATAGCAAACTGTAATGGAAATTGCAAGTATATAGCTGACTAATTACTTCCCATATTTTTTTAACACTAGATTAGGAATTTCACAAATGCGTATTCATTGTATTTCCAAATCTCACGTAGATGTTAAATTATATACCACCTTTTATCTTTATTTTTTTATTGTTATTTTATAAAGCCTTTAGCCGAAGCTATGATTCCCATTCCTTCCATTTATATGTGACCATATATAGCAACTTCGGTATGATTAAATTGAGATCTAAAATAAATATAGAAAGACAAAGCTGTATTTGGGACTACCATTATTATGGTTGACTTATTTTGAGTAATCTAGGAATTTAAAATCTTATGCAAAATGTAACAGTATCATGTAGAAAAATAACTTTTGGGAAAATAAACCCATAGACATACCTGAGCAATGATACTCATTGAATGGCTTAGTGGGGTAGGCTATGTATCTTTGGGGCAATTTTATCTTTGCTCATGCTTTTTTTTTTTTTTTTTTTTTGAATAAAGGCATAAGAGTTACCTTGGGTTCTTGATGTGAACCATCTCGTTTGTGCCTAGGATCATCGACCCACAGTAACACGATGACATTTTTTGCGAAATCACATTGAAGGGATTTGATTTGGCCTCCAAATTTTGTGCGCTCGACCTTTTGGCTTGGAAGACTGCAAGACTGCTTTGTCATGGGTAGATCTGCTTCTATCAGAGGATCTTTACACCACATTCCATCTAGCTGATTGAGACTGACTACGGTATCATGGTGTTTATATCTTTCGAATGAACTAAGTGACCCTTTGTCATGGGAAGAGAACAATGACTTGTCTTTTTCCCCACAGACGACGCCAAACTGATGATGCCAAAATTGTCAGTTGGGTCCCTCGTTCAATCCGGAACATTAGATGACCTTATAGAACCTGCAAGATAAAGGAGAGATAGATCGAAAAGACCATCGGGTTGTGCCCGGTGGGGGAGCTTCCGATGCTTAAATTAGTACCAACCCATATATTTCATATATAGATAGTGTTTTATCGTAGTTTTTTGACGTACCTTAGCAAATGGACAGATTGTCCCTTTTATAGGTGACTTAGGTAACTGTTGGACATAAATGAGGATGATTATTACCCTAATCGTAACATTCTTTGTCTTGATGAGAGGGTTTAAGGCCTTTGATGATCGGTACTGAATGTGTTGGGCAGTTACTCATAAATCTTTGATGGCCTACTAATGACGCAATAACCATCCATTATAGACGACCTTAATAGTTTTTATGGACTAATCATGTCATATGTAGGCAAAATTTAGCATAAAAGCCCAAAAGACCCCCTACATCTAAACTTGTAAAAAGTAAGTATTGCAATTTTTTTTTGCAAAACTGCTAAAGTGCAATTCTACCTTTAAAATTGCAATGTACCATAATTGTAAAACCAAAAACAATATTTTATTCTCTCAACTGTCCTCTCTCATTCTGACTCTCACTTCCTCTCTCTATCTCTCACAAGTCACAGCTCCTCCCTCCTCACTCCCTCTCTCACATCTCTCTCCTTCAAACCTTGCACTAGTGCTGGGTTTTGGATTTTGGAGGTTGGATCGGCGTGGATCGACGTGCTGGGTTTGGATTAGTGGGCTAGGATCGGTTGATGGTGGGTTTGGATCGGTTGATCAATGGGTTTGAATCAATGGATTTATTAATCCGTGGGTGGATCGGTTGGGTTGATTGTTGGTAGCTCCGATGGTGGCTCCGGTGGTGATTTTTTTGGAATGGGTTTGTTGCGGTGGTGTTGCTTTAGTTTTGGTTTCTGTTTTCTCATCTACCCTCTCTCACTCTATAACTTGCTATTGGCTAAAGCAAGGTCCAACGAAGGCGTGGCGGTGATGGCGTTTGCTGATTGGTGATGGCATTTTTCTGGGTATTTTTGACAGCGTGGGTTTCAAATTGACGGTGTGGGTTTCTAATCGGTGGCTTTGGCGGTGGGTGTGGTGGCCGTTGTTGGCTCTGACTGGTTTGATGGTTTGTGTGTATGTTGCTCTGTTGATGGTTTAATGGTTTGTGTTTGTGTGTGTGTGGCTTTGTTGATGGTTTGATGGTTTATGTTTATGTGTGTGTGTGGTGATGGGTTTGGATAGGTTGATCGGTGTATCACCGGTGCTAGAAGTTGAGGGAGAAAGAGAGGAAAAGGAAGAGAAAAAGAGAAATAGTAAATAAAAGAATACAATAGAATTTTTAAATAAAATGGGAAAAAAATAGAATTTTGGGATGCTGAGAGTATTGTAAAATAGTATGGTATAATTGATAAAGTAACTTTTTGAAATAGTAAAATAGGATGAGATAGAATTCCTGGATGCGATTACTTTAATTAAGATTGTATTTTGAAAACTTAGTTTTTATAAGTGTGTCCTGTTAATGGGTGCCTTTATGCAGTGGTTAATAAATCATATTAAAAAAAATTTAATACTACTTTAATGGAAAATATAAAAATTGTCAAAAAAAATTGCTTTATTATTTTCCAATTATATGTTTCTAAAAATAGTTCATAAATCAATACCCTTAGGTGATTTGTTAACATTTTTTAAAAATAGTTCAACACCCTAGGATGCACAAATACAAACACGAGTACAAATATAGGTATGAATACGACACAACAACATGAGCAATTTTTGAAAAATTATAACATAAAATGGTAAAATATAATACTGATATGACATGTGTACGACACAAAAATGATACTCTAAATGAAGTGCACATGCATCTGAGTGAACAGCTAGTCGTATGTATGCAACAATAATTAATATTAAATATATATATATATATATATATATTTATATATAGTTTTTTTGCTTTATAGGCTTGTGTAATAATTACGTTGCACAAGCTGAGTCACCAAGGGGCCCAAATGGTGCTGAGATGCTGTGTTTCGCCTAATAATAATTAAACAACACAGAAACGCAAATCCTCCATTGACTGCGTGCCACATATGGCAGCAGCCATTAGGTGAGAGAGAGAAATCGAAGCTTCTTTTTGTTACTGTTTTTCTAACGTGCATGTTTCCGGTACGTGAAAGCATAATTTACTGTGCAGATGAGATTGAAAACTATCTTAAAAATCTTGTCCCAAATACATACTATTTACTTGATTTTTTTTTTTATAGAAATAATGACAAGGCTGTTGGTGAATACTTTTAAGATAACACCATTAATTTGGTGAATACTTTTATGCATTTCATGTCGCTAATAAAATAATTTCATCCAGCGAAAAACTGGAAATTAATAACTTATTTTATTTTTTGAAATTGATGGTACATCAATTACAATTAATTATGATAAATTGTGTTGTGGTAGAAGGAGTGATAGAAAATTGTCATTAAATGATAAAATCCTAAGAATTTTAAAGATTTAACTTGTTACTAAAAAAAATTGAATAAAATTAATTCTTATGGTTTTATTCTCATTTTTAATAGTATCACATTTATTTTCTTAAAAGTTGGAACCTCTCTTGTATATTAGAATTTGAATATTCTGACACATTTTTTCCTTTTAAAAGAAATGAAAGATTAAAATTTTAGGAGGGCCAAGCTAAGAATATATTTTTAAATTATGTTTCTAAGGGGAAAAAAAAAAAAAAAAATCTCAAGATTTTCGAGGTGTGGCAATGCAACTCGATTTTCTTGTTCTTTTCCTATTAGAGTACCATTTTGACATGAATGGGTAAATTTACAACAAAAAAGCAATTTACATATAATTTCAATGATGAAAATGAATGGTCATATAATTTCAATGATGAAAATGAATGGTCAATTTTTACCCATAAAAATAAGAAAATAAAATGACTAGTCGAATAATCAAATTAAATTTATAGCATTTTTTTTTTTTTTTGGGAGCACAGTGCTTTAATTATGCGTTGAACCATGTCACCAGTTTCACACACTAAACATTTAAAATTAAATAATACTACATTTTATATATTACACATTAATAATATATTTAAAAAAAATAAAAGATATCCTACAAGCCTGTTCTTCTACACCACGATTTTTTCTTTTTCCTTTTTTTAATATGAAATGAATTCTCTAATTAAAACGTTATAGTTATGTGATTATCATTATCCCTATTTTGACCATTTGAATTTGAAAAAAGCTAATGAAAAAACATGCTATATTGCAAAATATAAGTAAGTTGTTTTACACGATGACTTTAAAGGATTTAGTTAGCTCAATTGGTAAAGTCTCTGATGATTGAATAATAGATTTGGAGTTCAATCCATGTCTATATTAAAAACCGATTGAAAAGAGTTATTATCAGGACTCAGGAGCGGACACTATAAATTGAAACTCTTTAAAAATAAAAAGCTTTATAGGATTTAAGCTCAATTTTTCTTAGGTGAAAAAAATAATACAATTTTTTAATTAAATAGCTTTTCCAACTTAATTGAAAATGAATATTCAAAGTTTGTGAAAAATTAAAGACTTTTAAGTTTTAACCCTTTTCAACGTTTTCATTTCATAAAAAGTTTTCGCTCATATATTTGATTGTTTAATCATATATATATATATATATATATATAAAACCTTTGATACCAAATTACTACAACAAAATGTATTTTTAGTGACGAAAAAAATTGTCACTAAAAGTCCAGTTTTTTGTCACTAAGGACTTTTAGTGACGAAATTGGACTTTTAGTGACGAAACTTATTTCGTCACTGTAGCCCCGTCACTAAAAGTCCTGTGACGAAAAATTTCGTCACTAAAAGTCTGATTGGACTTTTTTTTTAAAAAACCTTTAGTGACGAAAACGTTTCGTCACTAAATGTTTTCCTCACTAAAAGCACTATTCAGTGACGAAAATATTTTGTCACTAAAAACACTTTAATTTACTAAATCATATTTAGTGACGAATAATTTCGTCACTAAAACTATGTTCAAATACATATAGTGACGAAAAAATTTGTCACTAAAACTATTTTTAAGAAAATCCAGGCACATATAATGACGAAAATTTTCGTTACTAAAAGCATTTCTTACAAAATTTTGCTATATTTAGTGACGAAATTTTCGTCACTAAAACAATTTTTTGTTACTATATTTGTGACGAAAAAATTCGTCACTAAAACTTATTTTCTATTTTTATTTTTTTGTGATTTTGATATTAACCTATAACCTGTCATTATATTATTAAAACCTCACATTTGAATAACACATTTTATTTCAACAACACATTTATAAAAAAAAATCCATACATTCCACAAGTAAAAAATAAAACAAGTATCTAATTCAAATTCCTTCCATACAATAATTGTTTGCAATAACTCTACCTAAACCCTATTTTAAAACTAACGGAAGATATCCCCATATGTCTTCAAGTAATGCCAAAAGTAAATCCTCTAAAAGCCACCAATAAGAAATCTGCACAAATATAAAAACAATACTTCGTTAAAATCGTAAAGTAAAAACATTAACTATGTTATAAGAAACATTTCTAACAATGTATTAAGAGTAACCACACCAATAAATTAAAATCACAACTCCTAATATATAAGTTGTAGAAAGCAAATAAAGTACTAACCAAAAAGTGTTTTAACTTGAAGTTGAACCACCTCCATAAGTAAGAGCATCATCATAACCCTTGCTCCTCAAAAAGTTAAGAATATTCTTTTGGACCTCATCTTGCTTAGTTCGTGCCTCTTGGTCCTTAGCTCGCTCCTCTTGATCTCTAGCTCTTGCCTCTTTGAGCTCAATTATCTCATTTTCTAACCGTTGGATATACTTCACTGATGAATTAGAGGAGGTTGTGGTTACTAGAGAAGAGGAAAGTCTCATGCCAAGTCCTTTTAGAATACCAGACTTCTTCTTAAACACCAAGTTTGAAATCTCCTCTTGTGTAAGGGGAGTTGCATCAGGATCTTGACAATGATCCGCTTGCACTTTGAGAATATTTTCCTATCATTTGAAAGAGAGAGAAACAATCAAAACATTAATATTACATATGTTATAGCTTTACAAACATGATAGGGATAGAATGAAACACATACATATGTCACTTCATCCTCAGGATGTATCCACATATTTGTATTTGGATTGAAATGAACATCTTTGAAGATTTTTGCCAATTCAGGAACTTGACCATCCTATTCATGAATGCACAAGTCTATATTAATACTTAAATAAATATACATTGCACACACAAATACACACTCTCAATATGAATTTAAACAACCTTATAACACCACTAAAACCACCCGCTTGCTCCAACACAACAACCCTCCACAAAACCAATCATAAACATCACAAGTATAATGCTTACAAGCATTGACATTAAATAAAAGAACACAATTGCTACTAATCAACAAGTTTCATTCACATTTGTAAGAAATTAAAAACACTCCCAATATGAATTTAAACGACCTTATAACACCACACAATCCACCCGCTTGCTCCAACACAACAACCCACCACAAAACAAATTTTCAACATCACAACTATAATACTTACAAGTATTGAAATTGAATAAAAGAACACAATTGCTACTAATCAACAAGTTTCATTCACATTTGCAAGAAATTAAAAACACTCATAATATGAATTTAAATCACCTTATAACACCATTCAAGCCACCCGCTTGCTCCAACACAACAACCCACCACAAAACAAATTTCCAACATCACAACTATAATACTTACAAGTATTGAAATTGAATAAAAGAACACAGTTGCTAATAATCAACAAGTTTCATTCACATTTGCAAGAAATTAAAAACACTCCCAATATGAATTTAAATCACCTTATAACACCATGCAAGCCACCCACTTGCTCCAATACAACAACCCACCACAAAACAAATTTCCAACATCACAAGTATAATACTTACAAGTATTGAAATTGAATAAAAGAATACAATTGCTACTAATCAACAAGTTTCATTCACATTTGCAAGAAATTAAAAACACTCTCAATATTAATTTAAATCACCTTATAACACCATGCAAGCCACCCGCTTACTCCAACACAACAACCCACCACAAAACAAATTTCCAACATCACAAGTATATATAGAGTTCTATAAGTTTTTAACTAGAATATACTTACTTTGCTCAAGCTAAGTTTACAACTTTCAGAAAAAATCCAAAGTTAACTTGTGTTCTTCACCTTGTTCCTTACAATTTCTTCAGTCACCAAAGAGAAAGAGAGTTGGAGATAAAAGAAAGATAACTTTTAGTGGACCAAATTTAAAATACATATTCTTTATTCTTTTTCCTGTTTCTAAACAGTGGTATAGCCAGATCCAATCATTAGAGAAAATATGCACCAATTACAAAAATTTCAATTTTCATATCTATCTATATATAGGCATTTAAAGGACAACTACAAAGACATCCTTTTTCTCAGTTAATAAACTTGGCAGTTCAGGAAATTGCAAACTGCTACTTCTCTTAATTGCAATCAAACAGAGCCCAACTGTCAATACCTTATATATATCCTTCTACAATTACCATAAGCAATGCATTTTATTTTTGCTAAAGGGACACTTACTATTGAAATGTTTTCCTGCACAAAGGGAAACAAAATTGAAAATTGAGGAACACAAAAAATAATCTAAAATAACTAACTAAACCATAAAACAAAGACAAATCAAAAGAATAAATAACTAACTAAACCACAAAATTTGAGCTAGACCTCATTGGAAAATCATGCTCCTTCGTCAACAAATGTTGTTTTTAAGTTTTTAACGTCAAGTGGAGCAAAGCATTTATCTTCACATCAAAATCTTTTGGTGGCACCCTAAATTTATATATAAAACAATATGACACAGTTGTAGACTAAATGCAAAAAAACAGTGTGATTTAAATTTCATTTCAAGTTGTACACTAAAATCATAGATCATGACCCATCTTGGTAAAAGTTACATATAACAAAAAAAGCCTCTAAATTCAACTCCATTAACTCTAACTAGAGTTATATCTTCTATTAATAAACAAAGAGGGATTGGCTGACAATGACCATAGGGACTTAATTCATAATCAAGCAGCAAGGATTCATGGGAACCCCTAACCTTAGTTACCAAACAGGACAGACTAGCATTGTTAAAATAAATATCTGAAGGTTACATGCATACAAATTTAACCTAAACAAATATACTAAACTCCCTATATATCCGTGCCTATTGCCCCCAAGCAATCAATTCCACACTCAAAATTATTAACATATATTCAAGTGCATATATAAATCCGCATAAACTGTGCAAATCAAACTTCAAATTTGTTGGTCCAATCAATGACATTCTTATCAGACAATTAGATTGAACAGAAAACACCATGACCCTCAAATTTTGATCACATTAGGAACCAGAACTTGCAGTACTTCAGTTCAAACTTGGACATCAATACTTTTTTCAAAATTAGGAACCAAACCAAAATAGCATATCAAATTATAAATATCACTAACACAATTCCAAAATTCTTCAAATTGCAAATGCATTAAATAATCTCAAATCACACTCAAAATTAGTATTCTGCATTGACAGGCTATTTAAGCTAAAACTACCTCTTCAACTTTAGTTTTTCCAACAACAACCTTGTCTTTGGTCTCCTCAACACCTTTCCTAAGCAGAAAAATCAACATCAAGTGTTTAGAAACAAAAATTAACAAAAGAAATTAACTCAAAAGGAAAAAAAAAAAATACCCGAAAGCGTCGCGAACTAAAGTGTCACCGGAAGCGTCGCAAAGGATGAAGCGTCGCTGAAGGAAGAAACATCGCCGGAAGTGTCGCAATTGCGTCTGAATCATCACGATTGCGTCTGAAGGAAGGCGACGGTGAAGCGAGCGAATCGTCACGATCTGAAGAGAGTGAATCGTCGCAACGGTGAGGCTGGGTTTTGGCAACGGTAAGGAATGCGAAGGGTCACTGGAAGTTGAAGCGTCGCCGAAAGCGTTTGGGAGCTGAATTGTCCCGATTGTGTTTGAAGAAAGGCGACGACAACGATTTATTTGCAACCGTTGCGAGCTGAAGCTAGGTTTTGGCGATGGTGAAGCGAACAAACCGTCGCGATCTGAAGCGAGCGAACCGTCACGACGGTGAGGCTGGGTTTTGGCGACGGTAAGGTATGCGAAGGGTTGTCGGAAGTCGAATCGTCACCGGTTTGAAGGAATGCGAAGGGTCGCAATTTGGAGTGGGTATCGGTGTGGGTATCGGCGATTTGGAGTGGGTATCGATGTATATTTAACTGCGACGGCTTATTCGCAACCATCGCAAGCTGAAGTGTTGCCGTTGAGTTTAATCGGCGACGGCTGAGCTCAACGGCGACGGTGGTTGGAGTCATCGTCGTCTAAAGGAGCTGAGTTTTTTTTTTTTTTTTGTTTTTTTACCGAAAAAGTGACGGTTTGTTTTGTGGCTGTTGGTTTTTTTTGGGTGGGCTGGTTATTGAAATTAGGTGTCTTTAGTGACGAATTCCAGTTTCGTCACTAAAGACCGAGCCTTGTTAATATTTTTAGAGACGAAATTCATATTTCGTCACTAAATCATACTTTTAGTGACGAAATATGAATTTCGTCTCTAAAAACATGTTAGTGCAAACTTATTATTATTTTTAGTGATGAATACTTTTCGTCACTAATTCTTCCTTATAGTGACGAAAAGATTTTCGTCACTAATAATATCCATAGTAATATCTACAGTGACAAAATATTTCGTCACTAAAAATTTCAACTTTTAGTGACGAAATATTTCATCACTATAGATTAATTAAACTCACGCCAAAATTTCCCTCCACTGGCGCCTATTTTTCAGATCACAATAGTGACGAAATTTATTTTTCGTCACTAAATGTTATAATTTTTTTCATTATTAGTGACGAAATTCATATTTTGTCACTAAAGCTGTATTTTTAGTGACGAAAAATATTTCGTCACTAAAAATACATTTGTTGTAGTGTAAAAGAAATGAGACAGAAAAAATTAGTAACAGGAATTTAGAACCTTTCTACTTTTCAATTAAAAATTGTTCAATTATTTATTTTTCATATTTTCAATCGAAGAAAGAACTTTTATTAGATCAACTTGCTAAAAAGGCTTGTTCCAAGAAATTAAGATGGCTAAATCTAATCCTAGAGGACCAATGTGTGCATCTCCCAAGTTCCAATCACAACTGTGTTTTAACTATAAGCATGAATATTGCCTCCAAAGTCCACACTATCTGCATTAGTGGGAGTGTCCCAATGGCCACTACTTGTGCGTGTAGCCAAGCTTAGATGCCCACTACAGATTTATATCATTCGTCTTTCTTTGTTTGTGTCATTAATTCTCATTCTTATCCAATACAGATACTTCAAGTTACTACACCACTTAGCCAAAAGGCTATAGAGTGCGTTTCATTTATATGTTATGGAATCATCCATAAATGGATTTTAAGTCAGTATCATATGTTGTTGAACTTCAACATCAACAAAAATTATTAACATTATTCATTCCAAGACATTTTTCCCACTCTTTATGTTCTACTTTATCCTTCACCATTCATAGCATGTCATGTTTTTGTTTTCCATTTTAAATTGTTATTATTTTATAATGAAAGTCAAATGAATATAAAGCAATTTGCAATGGATATAGCATAAAGTGAAACACAAAAGGTTGGACAAAAGGTTTGTATTCCCTTGTCACAATGTTAAGGCTTTATAAAAGGAATTAAAAAGATATAAGTGTACGAACTTTGTAGTATATCACGCATAAGATGCATATATGTTAGGACATATGTGGATATTGTTAGAGACATATGTTATGTAAATTGGCTAATCTTTTGAAAAAACACACTTTACTTGTAATTGGGTAGATCTAAGATGAGTTTAGTACTTCAAGGAATAAGAATTCAAGTTTAGTATTGAAGCCATGCAAATTTGTCCAAGAAACAAGTGAAGAAGTATTGTTCATTAAAGCTCGACAGATAGCCTGACAAATCTATATCCATCGAGGTTTGATGTTGATGCTCGATAGCAGCTCGACAAGGCTGTATTTGTTGAGAATTACGAAATTCAAATTTCTAGATTTGATTTCATGCATATCCATGTGTATTTGTGTAGGGTTTCTTTGTTCACAACCCTAGACATATATAAGGATTATTTTAAGGGCCGTCAAAGGTGATGCAAAGTGATGCAACTCAATGCAATTTGATTGTGCATGCAAATTGTGACCAGAGACAGAATTTGCCCTAGTTCATCATATTCCTTGTAGAAGTTGTTGCATCTTTGCGCCAAGGGTTTTGTAACTAAGTAACTTCTTGATCTTCATCGCTGGATGAACTGAAGAACTTTGCAGCCAACATCTTCCTCAAGTTGGTGTGTTAGTCATGTACTTGGATCCGTGCATCAATTGGTTAGTCACGTACTAGGAGCCATGCATTGAAATGAGAGATTTTCACTACATTACAAGTTCAATTGGATATTGGGGTAAGGGTTCAACTGTAGGTTGGTATTAGGAACTAGAATTCTTTTTACTTGTAACCGCTTGTTTTGATAATAGTGAATTCTCAGGAGTGGTGATGTCACGCCCCGCCCCCATATGCACAATATTGTCCTCTTCAGGCCAATATCGTGCACATGGGGGCAGGGCATGACAGATGGTATGAGAGCTGAGGACGGCTCTCCTCTGAGGGTGTGGGTGAGGTAAAGAGGCCAAAAGTCCCACATCGCTTAAGTGAGTGTCCAGAGCCTAGTTCATAAGGGGTGCCCTCCCTTGATGTGTATAAGGCCTTTTCCCACATGGTGTCACGTGGAAAGAAAAAAACCTTGAGGGACTAAGAGAGCCTTCGGGCCGCCTAAAGAGGACAATATCGTGCACATGGGGGCGGGGCGTGACATGATATTTTATATTTTAAAATATAAAATAAATAAAATATACCTAAAAATGTTAATATTTAATTGTCAAATATTAATATTGTCTTATTTTAATTTATTAAGAATTTTCATGTCGTTGTGATTTATGTCATGTCCATGCCCACACATCTTAATCTCAAGGTTTTTTTTTTTTTTGGTGACATTTTAATGTTTTTGGGAGAACACACACATAAAAGTATAATTTCGTCTAAAGCATTTTAATGGAAACTCGCAACTTAGGAGATGTCCAATCTATCATTAGCTGATTTTAAAGCCAAAAGTTGTATACTTCTATTTACCGAAATTTTTATCCTGAGATACGGTTCCATTTTTGCTGAATTTGAGAAGTTAATATCAAATGTGAATTGGAATGTAAATAAGCAATGCGCATCATAGTTTTCAGAACCGAACCAAACCGGGAGGTCGGATCGTGAAAACCGGAAACCGGGATGAAAATCGGTTTTTTAAGCATAAAGAACCGGATTTTTTGTTAATTCCGTGAATCGCTAAAACCGGGGTTGGATCGTACGAACTAGTGAGAATTGTGCGGTCCAACCCTTTAACAATTTTTTTTTTTTTACAATTTTATTCTACTTAATTAAATTATCTATCTCTTACAAGGAATAAAAAAAATTATAATTAAAATCCTTCAAAGATATTCAACTTTACTTCAAAAATTAATCATAAATTTTAATGTTTTCATGGTTATAATTTTATTTTATTAACTTTCTTATTTAATTATTAAATATATGCTTGAAAGTCATTAAATTTCTCTCACATATATAGATATATTGTTAATTTTGCTAGTTTTATAAATTTAATATCTATATTTAGGCTTTAATTAATTATTTAATTAATTATGACGTCATCACGGTTTGACCCCGGTTCGACCTCGGTTCAACCTTAAAAATCTTGAACCTCTCCCTTTAACGGTTCAATGAACGGTTCGGGTCTGAAAACCTTGATGCGCATAGGACATTGAATAAGTTCTTCAAGTCAACCCAGCTCTAAACATGTCGAACTCCTCATCTACTATATCCTGTTGACATTAGAAATTTTTTTTTTTTTTTATATAATTGAGTTGAAATTTCATAAATGTTTTCTAAGTGATTTCATTACTCTATTATAGAATGAATTTTATAATTGTGAGTGTATATAGAATCACTTATAAAACATTTTCAACGTAGATATGAAATCACTTATAAAACATTTATAACTTAGATATGGAATCACTTTTACATTTCACATATTTCAGCCTGTATTTTGAAATCTCGTGGGTTTAGGTTGGAGGAAGTTTCTCAGTTCTTTGAACCACCAAAAAATGCACAAGATCCACAGAATATGGGAGATATTGAATTAGTCCAATCGCTCTCAACAAGTAAGGAAAAGAGGCCATTAAATGCCAATTAAGTTTAGCAACTTTCTCAAAATACCCTTTTTAGAAAATTTCGCAAATATTACAAATGATGAACTCATACTCACAAAATTTAAATTTTTACAAGTAACATCATATTCGAACATACATAAATACATTATATATGTTAATGTATATATGTTTTTTTTTTTATTTTTTTTATTTACACGTTTGTAAATATATGAATGGCTGTAAGTTTGAAATGGTGCACTAATATCAACTGGTACAAAAAATTTTGTTCCTCTAGCCATTCATATATCATAACAATATGTAAGAGAAAAAGATAATGAAACTGAATTGAATTAAAGAGCAATACTTTGTTTTTGCCGTGCTTCTTATCATTACAAATATTTTTTAGAATTCTAGTTCATATTTAGCATATATGTAGCCTCTCTACACAAACTAAATTCTCCTTCTACCCACATAATTAAAACCTTGTATCGTAGACAATTGCCTATTGCTATTGATCTACCACTAATAGATGTAATGTGCCCTTTAATCATTGGTACAATGATGAGTGGGTCATAATACATACATAAATACACATATATGTATTTTGTGCAATGATTTTTACCTAAAAACATAGCGTTTTAGAAAATTAAAGAAGACCTAAAAAAAGAAGCAACAACTTGGGCTCGAAGAAACTGCAATTAATGAAGATTTAAAATTATCCAAGGAAGTGGCATAGCCCTCCAAGAAAAGGCCTGCGTGAGAATTGACGAAGTATCAAGTATATAACAAAGGATATTTAAATCTGATAAAATTTTGAATTTTGAGATTATTTACAATTGCAGGAGCTGTCTAGAAAGGCAATAAAAAATAGTAATCTTAAGAGGCCCATAATCAAACCTCTAATTGATCAAGGAGAAATATCGGCCAGTATTGCCGGTTTTATTATTATAGAAATGCCATAGAAACATTAGCTACTAATTTCAAAATCACCTCATTGACACTATTTTTATAGAAGTGCCAGCAATTAATCCCATGATCTCCCATTTAAAGACCAACACTTAAGGAGCCGTCACACTACTATGTAAGAAGTATCCAATAATGAAGATAAAATTTTGTATACATAATTGGCCTTATTCGACCAAGATTGAAATCCAACCAGACACTAAGTAACCTTCAAGTCTTATTTACCTATAAGTATATAATATAATCTATCTCAAGTCTATATAAATATATGTTTATAATATAATCAAATCTTAAGCAAGTAAACTTTAACAATACAAAGTTCACATATGTATATGTATATACATATACTTATATAGACTTAAATCGAAGCATGTAAGTTTTAACAATACAAGATTGGTGAATCTGATATTATTTTTTAAGATCATAAAAGAAATCATTATATCTAATTAACTCAATAAATATAATTTTAGCAAGAATTTAGTTATTAATTATTATACGGTTATGGGACCAATCAGTTCATTTGCGAATATCATTTTCTTAAACATATATACATACATAAACATATATTATGTAGGTAAATATACAAGTAGTGGTAAAACCAAAATGGTACATTGATATCAATCAATATGGAAACATTTAATTTTTCTAGCCAAATTGAAATGACCTTCCATAATGAAATTGACTCCCTTGTTTCAAAGACCTTGAGTTTAATAGTGAAAGTTCAAAAATGTGTATAAACACCCTTGAACGTTTAGACCCCCAAATTACAACTTAACCAATTCAAGCAATATGTCAAACAACAAGTGTGCGGAAACTTAACATAAGCTATAATATGGAATTGGTTAAAAAACTATCTAAGCCAAAACAAAACACAATCCACAGCAGATAATAAAAAGGCAAAGATAGAGAGGAAGGAAGATGCAAACACAAAGACAACACGCGATGTGTTATCGAAGAGGAAACCAAAGCCCTCGGCGTAAAACCTCTCCGCCGCCCTCCAAGCGGTAAACAATCCACTAGAAAATACAGTTGGGATACATGGACAGCAATAGACCCTCCAAGCCTAATCTACCCAGTGCACCTAAGCCCTCCAAGCTTCTTGCTCCAACGAGGTTGTGCCGAACCTTTTTCTTTTCTAGCTTCCCGGATTCCGCTACTAGACCGTAGCATCAACCAATGAAGATTGGTTCCTTCCTAACTGCTTCCCAGAAATCCAAACAGCTGTCTCACAGTGATGATGATGGTGAGAACCAGGTTTGGTATAATGCCTCTCAAGGATTTGACAATGGAGAGGAAGAGAGTTGAGGAATTTGAAGAGACTCTAATGTATAGATTGTGGGTGAATCAATCTTGTTTTTCTTTAGGGTTTCTCTCTCAAAATTCTCTCTGGAAGCTCTCTTACAATCGTGGGTAAAAAGGGTATTTATACTGGAGTGGAAGAGGAATGTAAAACGTCAGGTTTTACAAAACAGGGGTGGCTTGCGGCTTGACCTCGCGGCTTGACTAAGTCATGAGATCCAGTCGCGAGATAACCGTATGGCCAGTTGTCCTGTTTTGTCCTGTAGTGCTCCAGCTTGCATGACTGTTTACCTTCCAGCATGCTTGGCACGTGTGCTTCGCCTGGCGGCTTGCAGCCGCGAGTCACCCGCGAGGCTCAGCTGCGAGTCTCTGTTTTCTTGCACACTCTTGAGCAATCTTCACTCTATCTCACTCACTACCCTTACATCAAACCCACCTAAATACAGGGTTACTAAATGCTGAATTACAAGCAAATTTGGCACGGAATAAAGCCAATTAGATGGTTGAATAAATTAAACCTTACAATCTCCCCCTTTGGCTATTTCGTGACAAAACCCTAAAACAGACTCTAGACTTAACATGTGAGTTGGGAACAGTTGAACAAAACTCACTCACACCTAACTCTAGAAGCTGTGAAGCACTTGAATCATATGAACATAATACGCCTGAAACACAACAATACACCATGATCATTGTAAGCAGAAAATCATAGAATGCATATGAAACAGGCAATATGTGATCAAGCAAAGATGGAGTTAAGAAACAAACCATGGCTTGATCAACCAAGTGAACACCACAAGGTAGTGATCACAGTGCTCATTCACACTTGGAATGAACACAAGGACATACAAGTTAACAAGCACAAGGCAAGATACTTGTATGCTCAACACTCAACCAATGCATAATACACAAGGTATATGCATCTAGGAACAATCCTACAAGGGCACAAGAGTGACAGTACATAAATCAAAATGCAAGACATTTAGATTAAAGTACTGATTTCAACATAGCATAAAGGCTACATTAAGCAAGGTACATACCATAAAGCCTACAAACCATGCATAAAACATTAACCCTAAAAGCTTACAAAAGCACATGGGTACAAACACATTATATTGAAGAAAAACTTAAACAATATAAATTAAAAGTGCATAAAGTTTCTCCCCTTCAAAGTGATGAAAAGCTGTGATGCACTTGGAACATATATACTTGTAACCTGAAACACTTGCACAAAACACATTAGACCCTCAAGGTAAAACAAGTAATAAAAGGACAAGTATAATGTAACAAGCAAATTGCGATCAAGTGAACATGATGTAAAACATATGAGCAACTTGATCAAACACCAAAACAGTCATATAGAAATGACTACAATGATCACATAGCAAAGCAATTGATCATCCGAACATGCATTCAATGAAGCACAATAGCATAAGGAAGTATGCATGTCCAAAACAAAAACATGATGCGAAGAGAACCACAAAACATAACTCAAAGCACCATAAAGCCTGTGCTTGTTCAAAACAAAGTTTTCTCATTATCTCAATGTCTTCTCCCCCTTGGTATATGCATCTCCCCTATGGAATATCTCTCCCCCTACAAATGTGCATGAGAAATAGAATTTCTCCCCCTAAGGATGTGCACAAGAGTCATATAGAAATGACAAAATACTCCGGAATATTCTCTAGAGTATTTATACATGTTATTCACTAGTATATATATAAAGAAGTGGTCTCTAGGTCTTTGCTAGACTATTTTACTCCCTACCCACTCCTTAACCATAAGATATCCCCAAAATCCTATGAGCCAATAATTGTTATTTAAATTAAAATTTTAATTTAGAGTGCAAATATTTTTACTACATATATGCATTCTTGTCCTAATTGTTGACATATTTTGTTTGATAAAATAGATGCTAAAGGTACTGTAAATTTTACTACTTAAATCTTACAAACTGATATGACAATAGGTCTATTTGAAATAACTATTTTAAAAAGTTTATTTTATTTAAAAATAGTTATTTTAGAATGTGCATTTTGAAAACACAATTTTTACGATCAATATTGTCAATATTGTATCTTATCAGCCCCGTTTTATATTCAAAAATCACAATTTGACTACGAAACAAAATCTTGATTATTACACCTTTGAGATCAGGGAAATGTCAAAATAAGTTAATTGTGACAATTGAATCTTATATAACTTAATTTTATGGATCATAAGAAAAAAATAACCAAAGGTTTTCTGTTCCTATATTGTAGGTATTTGTTGTATCATGTAGGGAGCAGATGATATGAGTATGGCAGGTTAAAATTGGTGCTTTTCAGAGAATATTAAAGATGTGAGAAGAACCAATTAATAATTTTTTAAATTAAATGATATGATGGGGTAACATTGTTGTGGGGAAGTGTGAAATTATCATTGCAAGTAAAATTGGAGAGAAATATTAAAAGTAACAATGAAGAAACCGTTCAAACTAACTAAAGTCCTTCTTATGGATATGGGTGACGATCAATAATCGTACGAGGGAGAGGCCATGTAAGACATAGCTAATCCAAAACACATGATAAACCCTACAAATAGATTAAAATTTTGATTTTTTTGCAAGCCAAAGCACCAATGAGCCGAGGTAGTACAACGAGTCAGCTTTGGACCCACTTTTGTATCATCAATATATATATATATATATATATATATATATATAACCGAAACTTTTGAAGTTCCCACAAATTTCCACGTCAGTACAATATTAAAAAAAACATTAAAAAAAAAACGCAATAAAAGACACCCTTTCACGATATCTGCCTCTAGATGTTTTGCCTTTCCCTTTCACAATGCTCTGCCATCTCTTCTATGCCTTCCTCTTCTACCAGCTCCTCCTCGATCAGACCCACAGCAAACCAATAGCAAAGCATCACATCGCATCTAAAAACCCAAAGATTCCTCAATGAAAACCCACCATACCCACAAACCAACAAACCCAAACTCTTTTTTTCCTATTCACAACATGATTCCAATCCCAACAATTGCTATGCCCCCCTTAATCCCATCAAGCCCAACTCTATTTATCACCGTAGACCCCACTCCCCCACTAAAACTTTTCCCAAGATTGATAAATACTCCTGCGGACAAATCAACAAGAGAAAGGGTGAGCTAAAAGACAAAATCTTGAACACTTACCAGTTACCTCTACAAACCAGCCCCACAACCGCAGCGAAGAATAATTCTAAGGAAGAAGAAGATGGAGGGACTGATATATATGGGTATTGCGACCACAATATAGAGAAAGAGAAGATTTTTTTTTTTTTTTTTGAGAAGCAAGAGAAGAAAATATAAAAGATCAAGGGAAAGGAGAAATAAATAACTTACGGTAATGTTTAGCAAAAAAAAAAACTTACAGTAATCAGACCTCTTTACAAAAATTAACGGATTAGCCCAACTCTATATTTAAAAAAAAAAAAAGAAAAAAGGATGGGCTAGCCAGCCACTTTAATATATATATTGGAAGTTTTTGAAACTCTCAAAATATTTAAATAAAAATTATCATTTTATTTAAATAAAATTATTTTTGTTTAGTCCAAACTTAACAAGGAGTGAAACTCTATCTCTCTAATAAGTCCAACTTAAACTCAAACTCAAACATTGATGTTATTATTATTATTATTATTATTATTATCTCTCTACTTCACAAATGTGATATTTTATGATAGGGTGCAAACCTATAGCCATGGATTATTCTTTTGAATGTAACCCAATCTTTTTCTTATATTTTTCTATTTTTTTAGTCATATATATTTTGTTTTGTTTCAATAATTTCTAAGCAGTGAATCATTTTATTCTTTAATATTTTTTGGTCTTTTAGAAGTTTTAATATTTGAATTTTTGAGTTATTTTTTGCTATATCTGAAATTGTCTGACAAATTTTTTATAAGCCATTGCACGTTCAAGTAATGGTTTATTCATCAAATTGTAACACAAATTGAAGTCATACAAGAACAAATAATGTAATGGTGTACTTTCTTAATCAATTTAAGACTTTATAAAATTATTTTAGTCTACCTCACAAATAGGTAGGTCCCCGTGCATAGCATGGGTTAGTGACTAGTTTAATAATTAATACCCTAGCCAAGAAAGAGCCAACCAAAGCAAAAAAGGTGTTCAACACCAAAAATAACTTGGAGTCACTAAAAAAGGTGGGTCCTTGATTATCACATCCACTTTGTTTTTGCTCCGAAACCTAACAGAGGAATATGATTTTCTTTGAAAGTTAAAACAAAGGGTAAATTATAAAGTTGGTTTTTATCTTTTATACTATATGTCAATTTGGTCCTTAACATTTCAATTGTATCAATTTAGTTCCTAATCTTTTCAATGTTGTATTAATTTAATTCCTAACCTAAATAATCAAATTAAATTTATAGCAAATATATATTTATATCTACATATTTAGCGCGGTGCTTTAATTATGCATTGAACCATGCCACCAGTTTCACACAGTACACACGTTTAAAATTAAATAATACTATATTTTATACATTACACATTAATAATATATTTTAAAAAAATAAAAGAAATTCGACAAGCCTGTTCTTCTACACCACGCTTTTTTCTTTTTCCTTTTTTTAGTATGAAATGAATTTGCTAATTGAAACGTTATATTTGTGTGATTATCATTATCCCTATTTTGACTATTTTGAATTTGAAAAAGGCTGATGAAACAATATGCTATATTGCATAATATAAGTAAAGAGTTTTACACGATGACTTTATAGGATTTAATTTATGGGTTTTAGTTAATTTAACTGGTAAAGTCTTTGATGGTTGAATAACAAATCTGGGGTTTAGTCTCCGTTTACACCAAAAACCGATAGGTGTCTTGGTTTGATGATAAAAAAGCTATCATCAGAAGCGGATACCATAGGTTGAAACCCTCTAAAAAAAAATTTATAGGATTTAATCTCAATGTCTCTTGGGCGAAGAAAATAATACATTTTTTTAATTAAATAGCTTTTCCTATAATTGAAAATGAAAATTTAAAGTTTATGAAAAATTAAAGACTTTTAAGTTTTAACCCATTTCTACATTTTCGTTTCATGAAAAGTTTTCGCTCATACTCTAGTACAAGTAAATGCAGATCATATATTTTGACTGTTTAATCATTTTTATATATATAATAATTAAATAGTTGGAGAAGTGGGAATTTAAATCTTGAATGTTTTCGCTAGAAACATGAAAAATTGCCAATTGTTACAATGCTCTTAACATTGCTTAATTGTATTGAGTTCAAATGTATTGGATTTTTTTTTTTTTTTTTGGTTACAAATGAAAGGAAATAGAAATAAAATAAAACTACCGGCAATAAATATATTTACTTTGATACCAAAAGAAACGAGAGAGAAAAAATTATTAACAGGGATATAGAACCTTTCTATTTTTCAATTAAAAACTGTTTAATTATTTATTTTTCATATTTTCAATTTTTTTTTTTTTTGAGAAAGCATATTTTCAATTGAAGGAAGAGCTTTTATTAGATCAACTTGCTAAAAAGGCTTGCTCCAAGAAATTAAGATGGTCAAATTTGGGAACCCACAAGCCACTAAACTTTGATTAGATAGCTAGTCCCTACTTACTACCACCTTTGAAGTTTGAAGATCCAATGCCACTTTTATTTTGATGGCTAAAACACAAGAACTTGTTCAGACCTCCAATTAAAAATAACGGCTAGATTGCTTTTACTCTAACTTAGACTAAGTACAGAATAAGAGTAAATGAGCGCAATGAACCAATAGCACTACCCTAAGCCATATTCATCCATTATTCACAATAAAATGAAAGCTTAAAGAGTAGGAAAGAGAGATGCAAACACAAGATAACACCAAGATGTGTTATTGAAGAGGAAACCCAAGAACTCGGTGAAAAACCTCTCCGCGACCCTCCAAGTTGAAATCGATCCACTAGAAAATAAAATCGGAGTACACAAATAACAAAAGACTCTCCAAGCCTAGTCTACCCCATGTACTTGAGCCCTCCAAGCTCTTGCTATCAACTAACTTCTCGAAGCCTTATCTTCTTTAACTTTCCGGATCTCGCAATTTAGCCCGATTGCATCCACCAATGAATGACACCTTCCAATACTTCCCAGTATCACCAAAATCTTACTTTACACTCAATATAGGTGTGTTAAGTGTTTGGCCTAACAACCTCTCAAGGATCTAGAGATGGAGAGGTAGGAGTTGAGGAAAACACAAGAAATGTGTAGATGATTGTGGGTATAACAATCTCTAACTCTCACGTGTATTTTCTAGGGTTTTCTCCATAAAAAACACCACTTAAAATTTGTGGGTAAGGAGGGTATATATAGTGTGGGTAAAGACTTGGTAATGCAAAACACAACTTTTTGCCAAACAAAGACTTTTGCGGGTTGGCTTTACCAGCGAGACAGTTGCGAAAAAGACAGCCTGGCATGAATCTTCATCTTCCAGTCATGTGCTCTACACGTGACTCTTTTCGTGGGTTGCTTCTCGCAAGATAGTCGCGAGCTAGTTGCAAAATCCACTTGATCAACTTTTGAAACTTGATTTTTCACCAATCTTTCACACTCATCCCTTACAATTAAACCCACATACATACAGGGAAAAATGATTGAAGAAATTACAATCAAATTTGGCACGGAATTAAAGCAACACAAAATAGTTGGAAATCACAACTTTACAATCTCCCTATTTGGCTATTCTATGACAAAACCCCTAAAAAGACTCTAAACTTAAACGTGAGTTTGGGAACACAAGCAAAACTCATTCACACCTAAATCTAAAGGTTGTGAAGCACTTGAACCATATACACCTGCATCCTGAAACACTTGCACATAACAAATAAACTTCATTAAGTACGGGACAAGTAGAACACAAGGCATGTATAAAGAACAAGTAAAATGCGATCAAGATACCAATTTAAATGTAAGATATAAAGCATAACTTGATCAAACATGAACAGTCATTAGAAAATGACCACAATGAACATTTATCAAGTAAATGATCATCCGGACACGCAATGCAATTAAGAGCAATGCTAAAATCAATTGCATGTCCAACAAACTCATGATGCATTAAATAAACTATGGCTATAAGCAATAGAAAATAGTAAGCATCAATAAACGGCTATAAAAACCAAGATACAAAACAATACTAAAGAAAAAAAAAGAGTTTTAAACTAAAGTACTTGAAAGCTTTAAAAGAAAGCACTGTAAATATCCAAAAGTTATAAAGGCATTAAATAAACTAGACTAGCCAAACAACATGGTTAGCCTATCCAAAAGAGTGAGTGGCTTTAGGTTAGCTTCCTCCTTTTGAGCCCACTAATCTCCCTCTTTCGATATGCACTCCTCCTTTCATGTGATGCTCTCCCCCTTACTATATGTTATAGTCAAAGATATTCACAATATTAAGTGCTCTCCCCCTTTTTGGCACGAATAGCTAAAGGCTCTCCTTTAGCTTGCGCTGAATCTCATCCAATTGTGTCTCAATGGTGGATAAACGAATCTGAACTTAGTTGTTGGTAGAGTATATGACATTAGCAAGACTAGAAATACGCTTATGCAATCCCTCAACCAAGGTTGTCAAACTATCCAAATGAGAGCTAGATGGTCCCAGTTAAGTGCTAGTGGACTGAGGCTCGAGAATGTGAGGAAATGCAGTCTCGATTTGCCCAAGGATAGTGGGAGCAACTGATCGTTGTTCGAAAGGAGTGGCATGTTGGGAGAATTCGCTCTTTGGAGTCTTAGAAGGACTATGCTTTGTCCTTTCAGCAGAGGAGTGACTCTTGCTCATTTGAAGTGAAATCAATGATATTGGTCGTTGATGAAGCAAGATAGTTCCTTCTTTTGGTGGACGAACACCTTTAAGAATCATGATCTTCATGACAAGACTGCAAAAGGGATGACACATTCTTGCAGTTGATCGACCTACTGTTTTCCTCATGGTCTGAAATATGTGAGCACAAATGTCAACATAATGTCATTACACATTATAAAATTATTGCAAATATGTTCTTTTGTAAGTCCTAATTTGCATATTTGTGCTGATTTTGAAAATGGGAATAAAAAATATGCGTATAGCGCATACATAGCACCATATATTCCCTTTCTTCCTTCTTTGCAATACATCTTTTTCCTGCACTATTTTCTTCTCCCAGCCTTTTTATTGTCTTCTCCATGTTAGCAATAATGTTATCTTCATTTCATTCACTTCTTCCAAATGTTTATTTTCTTGCGATACCTTTAGAATCTTTCTTATTAATCCATTCATATGATTGACTGCTAGGCATTTACCTAAGATGTTATTTGTCACACTGTTTATTTACACAATAGATGGTCTCCAATCTAGCATGAATTGACAGGGAGGAGACCCTTAATATCCTTAAAAACATTTAAAAAAATAATAGACAATCCAACTAGAGAAATTGCCCCAGCTGAGGCATTCCCCAAGTTCAACTCCAATCAAATGTATTCAAATAAAACATTGTAAAGAAATATGCTTACCTGAATCAGCAACTATAATATTCTGCCGCAAGATACATAAGGGAAACAAAGAGAAGGAAGAATAGACAATCTATTTAATTCAGATTTTTCAATTTCCATTAACTATATATATATATATATATATCATTATTAAAAAAACAAAACAGAACATTGCACAACTTAGCAGAGAGTCCTGGTGAAAGAATATACACATGCATGAACAAAGCAACTAATTGCAGTTAAAATATGAACAACCCACGATTAAGCTAATACCCACAAGAATACACTGAAACTAAAACCTAGAGTAACCTAGGAACTCTAGAGGATCTTGATCCAAAATAGAGAGAATTTTGTTATGAAAAGTTCAACATTTGCCTTCTAAACTAAAATTTGAAGATAAATTAAGAAAATGACATTCTTTTGCCACAAAAAGGGAAAAATTAAAATTGGACTCCCTATCTCCCAAAAAATTATCTTATAAACTTATTTACAAACTTACACAATCTTAATTTCAAGTGTTTAAAAGTGGATGTTTATACATATGTTCATATAAACATAGAAATATTATATATTTAAATTGAAGGATGTAAGTTTTAACCATACAAGGTTGGTGAATTTAATTTAATTTTTTAAGATAATAAAAGAAAATAATTATATCTAATTAATTCAATTACTATAACTTTAGCAAGAAATTACTTGTTAATTATAAGTATAGATTTGTATATTTGTTAATTTATATATAGTCATGGGAATAATCAGTTCATTTGCGATTATCATTTTCTTAATATTCATTTTCTGTAAGAGGAGAGAAGATGAAAATTAATTTTTATAAACATGTTGTTGCAATATTGTAAAACTAAAGCTAAATGAAATATAGAACTGGTGAATGATTCGTTGAGGAAGAAGACAACTCATACGGATGTTTTACAACTCTTAGGTTTAGAATTGCGCCCAAACTTCAATCACATACAAACTTTGGTTCCATTGTCAAGACAAAATCATTGTAATTTTCTATTTTATATAAGGTAATAAGTACTAAAGCCATGTAATTTTTATTTTTTTTATCCAATTATTTATTTCATTCAATTGTTTAATAAAGAGATATATTCATAAAAGGGTTTTTTTTTTTTTTTTTTTCATGATAAAATAAGTGGCGACTTCGCACACACACATCAAAAACATTCCCGTAAGAATTTCCAAGCAAGGTAGTCAATACCATACAGATCATTCAACTAGTACCAGTACTTCTGTAAAATGTACCGAATAAAATACAGGGATATATTGTTGATTTTTTTAGGTGTTTTGGCCATTATAATAAAAAATAATTAAAAATGGAAAAAATTATTAAGCATGTTATTTAAACTAATACATTGGGTTTTGTATCTAAGCTAATATTTGGGCTTATAAAATATGTAGATTTTAAATTATATGTTATATAAACATATAATTAGATTACACATATGTACATACATAATATATACAAACATATAATATATTTGTAAATATATGAATAGCACTATAGCAGTAACCTTGAAATGGGAAAAAAAAAATCATTTGTATCATTCAAGAATGATTTTATTAGATGTTTCTAGAAAAATTAATGTGATGAGAATAAAGAAATTGCATAGTGTTAAATATATTGAATAAAATTTTAATTATAATAATCTTGGCTATAATAAAGCTCGGTAATGAATGCAAGATTTGCCAACATCTATTGCATGCACAAAGAGAGATGGTTTGGGTTTTAGAGTAAAAAAAAGGGGGTAAATTGCAAATTACACCTCTGAAGTTGGGAGTTGATTGGATTTTATATCCCAAAGTTTCAGAAACTTGATTTTACACCCTAAAGTTTGGTTCCGTTAGCAATTCACTCACATGATTAGTTTTTGTTGTTAGTTGACACATAATCATGTTGATGTGTTTTATTTTTGCCAAATCAGCCCCAAAACTATGTCGTTTAAGTGATGTAAAAAAAAAAGTGTAAAAATGTAAATTATGTACTTTAAGTTTGACCAAAATTTATTTAAGGCTTCTAACTTTACTTTTGTTAATTGAATCATCTAAGTATCAAGTTTTTTTAGTCCCAGCCAACTTCCATTAAATGTTTTATTTAAGTGTTCATCAATTTCTCATTTTTTTAAGAACTTTTTAAATTAAAAATCTAATTAATTGTTAAAATGTTTTTTTTTTTTTTTAAATTTAAAAAGCATTAAATCAATGAAGATCACTAAGAAATTTTCTTAGCAGCTAAACAAAAAGAAAAAGAAAAAAGAAAAGAATGGAATAGTCTAAACAAACCAAAGCATGTCCAAAATCCATTCATTCGCAATCCATTCAAACTGTTAAAGTTTTTGTTTTCTTTACTTTATTTTCTCAATTTTTTTTTCATCTTTCGTGTGTTTTCTCGGTAACCAAATGGAAATTTCAATTGCTAAATTCAACTATAGATCCATGACACATCAACACAAATCTGATATTTTCAAAGCTAGACGTTATATTCTCTGCCATTTAGCAAATCAGTTCCCTTGACCAAATTTAAATAAGAACAAAGTTTAGATACAAAACTAGTTATAGTCTAAAGTTACAACTTTACTCAATAAAATAAATATTACTACATATTTTTAAAATCTAACTATTGAATTGCATGTTCTTTACACTTAAATACACAAGTCAAATTTTGGGTCAATCGGATATTATTTACTATATAATGTATAAACTTATATTTTATGCATAATTTTAAATTACAAAAACTTGTAATTTAAACAATTTATTAATGACAAAACTATTGATCTTTAATTTTCTAGAAATTTTGCAAGCACGAAGGATATAAGAAGATGATGTAATCTAATGATGAATTTATCAAAATTTACATTCAATAAAAAGATATTAAGTAATATTGTAATCTAAAGTTACAACTAATTTTGTAACTAAACTTTGTACTTTAAATAAATAAATAAAAATGGACAAAAGGAATCTTCATGAACATACAGCACAAAGAACAATATGATGATGCAAGGTGAAAGAAGTTCAAGAAAAATAAAATGGCCTTCCATGATTCATGGCCCAACTTCTCAGTAGCAAAGAAGTGAATCTACTTATATGCTTGGACGACCACCAGTCCCTTTAGGATTTTCACTAAGTATCATCAGTCCACAAACACTTTGATCACGTTGTCCAGGTTTGGGAAATGGATTCAGGCCCCGGCCTCTGTTTGTACAACAAAATATAGATTTAGAAAATATAATGCAATTCATGTGTTTGAATGAACTTATTTATCAGTCTATGAACATTTTTTCCCAACATACACACACATAAAAATGGACAGATTTGGCTTGCCAAAGTTTAAATCAAACCCCATGTGATGAGCTTTGCTGCAATTTCATTATGACTCATAATGGAATAGATCGAGCACCACAACTTGGCTTGTAGTCTTCTTCTTCTATTTCGCTCTAAGTGGCATCATCTCCTACGCTTGTCATTGGTTTGGGTTGACACGTCGTCGGCAGCTTTCTCAACGGACTCTCTGGTCGACGGGGTTGTACTGTTGGAGATCAATTGATCCAAATCACGACGACAACTAAGACTTCGATAATGTTTTCATTTGGTGGAGTTTAGGTTTTAGATTGAGTTCAAGGAACCGTATCTAATTGATCATTTCTGTAAAATGCTTATCAGTAGATTTTCCTTTTTGTTTTGTAAAAGCAGCGTTTGGTTGCTGAGAAAATTTTGACTTGGGAAAAGAAAACATAAGAAATGGTACGGAGAAAGATGTCCTTCGCTTTCAGTAGTTTTCAAGTTAATTTTTGTTTTAATTTTTAATTTTTGCTTCTTTTGGGAATTTGTAAGACAAAGATTATAGTGATTTTTTCTTATTGCTTTTAGGGTAAAATACTATTTTGGTTCTAAAACTTTGTCAAAAATTTGTTTTTCATTCCTAAACTTTAAAAAAGTTCTTTTTTCATTATTAAAATTTGTAAATAATTTTTTTAATAGTTTCGAGACAAAAATAAGGATGACAAAGAACTTTTTTCAATAATTTAGGGATTAAAAAAAAAAAAAACTTTTTTTGACAAAGTTTAAGGATATATATAAAGCATTTTCAATAATTTAGGGATGAAAATTGAACTTTTTAATAGTTGGGGAACGAAAAATAAACTTCTTAAAATTTAGGGATGAAAACCAAATTTTTTGTAAAGTTCAAAAACCAAAATAGTATTTTACCCTTGTTTTTATCATGAGAATGAGAATTTTTAAATCATTGATTTTCTTTGAGTTTTGCTTGAATGCCAAGAAACTAGAGAGATTATAGGGAAATTTCAAGTCTTTGATTTTAATGGGTAAAATGGGTGGGTTGGGTTATTAAATGGGTTGGGTGGGTAATGGGTAATTAATCTATACTACAATTTAAGGGGATTCCTCTATTTGGAATCCTTATTGTTTTTGTTCAAAAATGCTCCTACACCCCTATCTTTAAATAGAGACAAAACTAAAATATAACCCGGTAAAAATACAACTCTGAGTCCCGCTAAAACATTGCCTAAATTATAGGGCTGCTCTTCTGTTGAATTTCAAATTGCTTTATCCACTTATAAATTAGATTCTCAAAATAAAAATTATATATACTAGCCTTATCAAACGTGCTTTGTGCATGCGATGAGACTTTTTTTTTTTTGGATTAGTATTATAATTTTTCATTTATTATTTAAGATTTACGCTTATTTTCTTACAAAAATTGCAACCCTAAAAAATGAACACCACAATAGCATTGAAATATGTTTAGTCATTATTTTTTTTTTTTATGTGATATAGGGTCGTTTATATATATATATATATATGAAACCGTGGGTTGGTTTTTTTTTTTTTTTTTTAAACAAGGTGGGGTAGTTGTTTTTTTTTTTTTTTTTTTTTAAATAGGTTTTTTTTAATAGAAAACCCTACAGTATTTTTTTTTTTTTTTTTTAAAGAAGGGGGATGGTTTTTTACTTTTTTTAGGGGAAGGTGGGGATTGTGGAGAGTTTTTATTTTTTCACTTTTTTGTTATTAATTTTTGTTGATTTACGGTTTCAACCCTATTTCTTATTTTTTAGGAATAAGGATGACTTAATTAAATTAGGAGTATTTTTATAAGTCAAAAAGGCAATTACTATTTTTTAAAATCCTCTTAATATATAGAGATAAAAAAAATTAAAAAAATAACATAGGTTTTTTTTATTTATTATTTTGTTACAAAAAAGGCCTCATCTTATGCACAAAGTGCATGTGACAAGGCTAGTATAAATTTAAACGGGTAATAAATGGGTTCATGGGTAATTATATATCCAACACATGTGTAAGGACACGATTATTTAACGGCCCAATAATGATGTTGGGCTCGTACATGAAAGATCCCTCACAATATAATTTGTAGAGAGTGGGCTTGAAAGGCTAGCCGTTGATCACGGGGCGATGATCCAGTCCTGATTTTAGGGGAACTTACGTAGAAAGGGGTCCAGCTTGGACACCCAAACCCTACAGCTTCGTAGCCTGAAGGATTGGGCTCCTCGGACTTGTTCTGAGGAGCATTAAGGTCTTCCCCCGGTTACCCGGCGGTGAGTGTTTTGGTGGTGTGCATACACAGTTCAGGTGTTTTCCTCCTTGGAGTCTTTTTTTTTTGGAGGTGGGATGAGAGCTCCTGGTTTTTCTTTATTTTTCCCCCAGCCCCTCTATCCAGATTACTTACTTTCTCTTTTATACTCGCTGACGCTCGCTGTCCTTCGTCCACGTGTAGGGTCAACCTTTACAAGACTGATATTTGTCCCGTCAGTCTAATCCCAGAATTGTTGGGGATGGTTAATAAAGCTGAAGAATACGGCTCTGTTAGGTGCAGAGCCTTATCTGGGAAGGGTAGTAAGGGTAACTTACCCAAGATATTTTAGATCTCCTTATAGATTTGTTCCTATACCTCTTTTTTACCCCTCTTCTCAAGGGAGTTTTGGGTCTGCCGAGGACTAAACTGTCCTCGGCTGCATCTCTGGACCATTTTTTGCCTTATATTTTTGAATTTGGGCCATAACCTTTTTCGGCTTGGGCCTGGCCCATAAATTGTTGGGCCCCACAATAGCCCCTCAAAACCCTGCTGTCCGACTTCCTGGTTGGAGAGGGGGGTTTTGGTAATACCGAGCCTTTATTATGACTCATTTAATTCAGCCCTTGACTGACGCTGGCGACTTTTCACCTGCCCAGGGAATGTACCGATCTACAAGACGTTCCCCTTAATTTGCGCACGATGCGTTTATGCCGTTTGGTTATCCAAAGCGCGTCTTTAATATCTTCCCTTTACGAGACCTCCCAGATTCAACGGTTTTTGATGGCGTGGGGGAATGAAACGGGCGTATTCATGTTTGCAGATTTCCTTGGAGATCTGAACACATTAAGTACTCTCCTCTTCGTCCCCTATATAAAGAGAAGAAACAAGAGTTGTTTCTCCCACAGATGAATCCCTTTAATCCCCTCAAAGTTTGAAACCCTTAGATTCCTTCCGGAGTTTACTTTTACTCTCCGGTTATACCTTAACCTGAAATACACTCACCGTAGTAATAAGCAATGAAAAAACCATTCCCCTCCCAAAAACACCATGTTCTAACGAAGCTCGAAATGGCTCGGTCAGGGCAAGGATGGCGGAGACTCAAGATTTGTCTCGCCTTTCTTTCAGCCAAAATCCGAAGCAGGGACTCGTCACGTCACACTTTCAGTGTGACTGAGCCGATAATACACATCATCAGTACTACCCGCTCTCCCATGAGCATATCTAACATGACACCAGTGTGTTAGGAGTCAGGACTGGGACAGGGACTAAGTGCCCCTGCTTCTTCCTCTCTTCGTTCACTAGCGCCTCCTTCTGCCTCTCTTTCTTCCTTCTCACCTTTTCCCTCTTCTTCTCCTCCTTCTTTTACTCATGTCCTCCATCTTCCTCATTCATCTCCTCCATTTTCCTCATTCATCTCCTCCATCCTCTTCTTCCTTCTCCTTCATCTTCTTCTTCCTTCTCCTTCAACTTTTTCTAAAGAAAGTTCTTCTCTCGATATGAGCAATATTGAGGCAGAGATTGGAGAGACTTTGAAGACGAGTTTAAAAGACACCTGACTGTTCACTTATCTGTATTGCGGATGTTATTGTTGCTTCGGCAGTTCACCTTTTGTATAGGCTTGTTTAAGCCCCTCTTTGTACGTTGTAATAATTTTTCATATTAATAAAAGTTGTTGTTATTCTACTTCGCATGTTCTGTTTCTATGTTTTTACAAGTTTACAAGCGCTGCTCGGCACAATAATATAGCATTTGAATCAATAACTAAGGCCAAAATACTTGCTAATAAAAAGATGTCACCATAACTTTAATAGAATTATTTGACACAGCAATGCCTATCTGTGAATAACGATACTTACCCCAAAACTAGCCGAGATGAGAGCTGAGTGCTCGATGCGGTGTAGGAAGTAACCATCCGAGGACATATCACCCGCAAAATGAACAGCCTCCTTAGGTTACTGTACAGTGGGGCGTTTCGCCATCTTCTTATCACTCTTACTGGCCTTAACCTTTTACAGTATTTGAGCCGAGGACCTTCCCCATCCGAGTAGTTGGTTTCCCAATAGGCTTGAGTCCGAGGACTTCGCAACGCCTTGGCTCTGTCCAACACCTAATTTTGTCATCCAAGTGGTTGGTTTCCCCATAGACTTGAGTCCGAGGACCATGCAAGGTCTTGGTTCTGTCCAAAACTTTTTTGAGTACTTGGTTTCCCCACAGGCTTGAGTCCGAGGACCATGCAAGGCCTTGGTTCTGTCCAAAACTTTTTGAGTTCAGTTGCTCCCTTTCCTCAGGTATTTCACGAGGTGCCGAGCAGGAGGTTGTCCTCGGCAACGGCTATTCCTCGGCGTGGGCCGTTGTCCCTGAGCCCCAATGCAGAATGGGCCTGGGCCACAAATTCACTAGGCCCACAAGTTAAGAGGTATATCTGTAGTCTTTGGTCACGCGGTACTTTTTGGCGCCCCAGTGTTCGAGGCACACCTTCCCGAGGCTCCTTTAATCCCATGGTTGCAGGTGGCGTTGGAGATTGAGCCTGAGCCATTTTTTCTGTAGCGTTCCTTGGGACGTTGCGTGAATTAAATGCCACCACCTTATCTTTTTTAAATAAATAGGAGAGAAAGTTGCTTCACTTACGCACCAATCCTTCAGTTTCCTCCCAAATCACAACTCCCATAACCAGTGCTATCCCCCCTTAGCATAACATGTTTGAGGCGAGGGTTGGGGAGAAGGAACTCTCTCCGCCACAGAGGCGTCGTGTCCTCCTGAGACTCAGAATAGTGAGGTACGGGCAAAAGAAGCATAAATTCAAGAGAATATTCCGCTTCGACAGAGGGGAAAAGGTGTTTCTCCCTCTTTTAGTCAAAATCCGAAGCAGGTTCTGTTCATGCCAGAATTTTGGTGTGTCAGAAGAAAGATTCTCCGCCATCATCGCCTCTGCCCTGTCGCAAGCAAATTTTTAGTGAAGGCTCCTCAACTTCCGGCTCCCTGCACCTTTCCTTCAGCGGTGTGAGGCTCAAGTTGGGTTTCTTTTGCTGCCTGAGTTATGGGCATGTAAAAGCATTGAGGAAGAACAAGGTCTTGGAGCAGTAGCCAACCTCTCCTCTGTGCCACTTCCTCGGCTTCACCTTATTCTCTTGTATCTTTCTTTTTGATTATGTGGTTGGCTTTAGAAGCCAACCTCTCGTCTGTACCGCCTCCTCGGCTTTGTCTTATTCTCTTGTATCTTTCTTTTCGGTTATGTAATGAGCTTTGACATAAGCTGATTCCAGCTTTTCATTGTACGATGTACTATTTATTTGTTTTAGTAAAAAAGGGAAATTTATTTACTTGTTTTGAATATTATTCTTTTTGCAACACTACTTTGTGAACGGGTGTGCTTTATGTGTGTGTTTCTTCAATGATACTTAGAGCAGGAAACCTTGAAACATAATCCAACTATCTCTGATTTACCGATACTACCAAGCATAATAACGATAATTCACAGTAAATTAAACTTAGGAAACTAACCGAGATAGCAGCCGAATGTTTCGTAATAAGTGAGAGGAGATCGTCCGAGAACGTTAAGTTCAAAGTAATTCACCTGAAGGGATAATCGAGCATCAAGGGACTCTGATTGTGTTATCAATCCCTTTGTTACTGAAGATCCGAGGGCAGACTTGAGAGTCCATGCAGTTCAAGAGTTGACACAATTGTTAATGGAGAGTTCTCCTCGGGTAGATTCTAAGATCCGTATAATGTAGTTCTTCTTTTGAGTACTTGGTTTCCCCAAAGGCTTGAGTCCGAGAACCATGCAAGGCCTTGGTTCTGTCCAAAACTTGTTTTGTGTACTTGGTTTCCCCATAGGCTTGAGTCCGAGGACCATGCAAGGCCTTGGTTCTGTCCAAAACTTGTTTTGTGTACTTGGTTTCCCCATAGGCTTGAGTCCGAGGACCATGCAAGGCCTTGGTTCTGTCCAAAACTTGTTTGAGTGCTTGTTGTACTTATTTGCTTTTTTCGCAGGTCAGCCCCTGGACCATGGCAGGAAGAGTTAGCTTGGGGTCAGAAGCCCCTAGAGCTGCCCGTGCCGCTGGCGATGCAGGACATAGCCCCTAGCATAAGTTAACGTCGGAACAACTGAGTGTCGCCGGAGATGGGAAAAAACCCATGAGTCTCTACTTGCTAGAGAGTTGACTCGAACGCCACCTGTGCCGACGCGCAAGCCTTCCCACAGACGGCGCCAATTGTAAGGACACGATTATTTAACGGCCCAATAATGATGTTGGGCTCGTACATGAAAGATCCCTCACAATATGATTTGTAGAGAGTGGGCTTGAAAGGCTAGCCGTTGATCACGGGGCGATGATCCAGTCCTGATTTTAGGGGAACTTACGTAGAAAGGGGTCCAGCTTGGACACCCAAACCCTACAATTTCGTAGCCTGAAGGATTGGGCTCCTCGGACTTGTTCCGAGGAGCATTAAGGTCTTCCCCCGGTTACCCGGCGGTGAGTGTTTTGGTGGTGTGCATACACAGTTCAGGTGTTTTCCTCCTTGGAGTCTTTTTTTTTTTGGAGGTGGGATGGGAGCTCCTGGTTTTTCTTTATTTTTCCCCCAGCCCCTCTATCCAGATTACTTACTTTCTCTTTTATACTCGCTGACGCTCGCTGTCCTTCGTCCACGTGTAGGGTCAACCTTTACAAGACTGATATTTGTCCCGTCAGTCTAATCCCAGAATTGTTGGGGATGGTTAATAAAGCTGAAGAATACGGCTCTGTTAGGTGCAGAGCCTTATCTGGGAAGGGTAGTAAGGGTAACTTACCCAAGATATTTTAGATCTCCTTATAGATTTATTCCTATACCTCTTTTTTACCCCTCTTCTCAAGGGAGTTTTGGGTCTGCCGAGGACTAAACTGTCCTCGGCTGCATCTCTGGACCATTTTTTGCCTTATATTTTTGAATTTGGGCCATAACCTTTTTCGGCTTGGGCCTTTGGACTTTCCATGAGCAAGTGGGCTTGGCCCATAAATTGTTGGGCCCCACAACATGTATGACCAAACTCAAAAATCTACCAAACCCGCCCAATTGCCACCCCTAATTATGAGCCAACTCTATACAAATTTGGTTTATTACAATTCATAATTTTTTATATATACAAATTTAAGAGGTTCATGCCAGAATGTTGAAATGAACAATGAGAGAGAGAGAGAGAGAGAGAGAGAGAGAGAATCACCTTTAGATGGATTTGTGGTAGCAGTTTGAGCATTTGAAATGTCAAATGATACTAGGAAGAAATACAAGAAATAGTAACCATAAGCAAATATTGAAGAAGATGGTGGCTTCACCTTTGACTTCATTTTCATTGCCTCCTATTTTACATGAAATTTGAAATATTAATTTGTTAAAATGGATCATGTTAACATGTGATGCTCTTATGACAATAATTAATAAATCATGAACATATGATGCTCTTATGACAGCTATTAATGAATCATTTTAGGAATATTTTGATACAACTTTTATGGAAAATAGAAAAAATTGTCAAAACATTAGTGTTTTTTTTTTTTTTCTTTTTCCCATAAAATTTTTCCTAAAGTCACAAACTGCATTACCAAGGCCCAATAATCCAACAATAGCACAAACACAAAGCCACACTCAATTTTCAGCCCAAGCTAAATATAACCATCATTTCTATGCAGATGAGTTTGAAAACTATCTTAAATATCATGTTCCAAAAACACTGTCCCCTCATGAGTTTTATGGAACAATCAATATTTTGTTTTCTAAAAGGGTTATGTAGCTAAGAACCATGCAGGCATGTAGCTCAACAACTAGCATCTCTTGCTTCTTTTAGGGTTTAAAAATTCTCATACCCTCAATTATTAATTTATTTAAATAAAAAAAAATTTGTTTTTTTTTTTTTTGAATAGTTTCACATAATTAAACAACGAACCAATGAAAGTGTAAAACATACATACATATATAGAATGAAAAAGAAATATGGTTTCTTATCAAAAAAGAAAAAAAGAAAAATGGTAATAAGGATCAAATTTTTCACTTATGTTTTGGTGTCCTTTTTGGTTTTTCTAATATTTTTTAGTAGGATTGTTTTTTTAATTGAATGAAATATCTGATAATAATATATTTTTGCTTATTATTTACAAATTTTCACTAATCTTTTTTTTCCCCTCTAATCTATATATATAATATAATATAAAAGTGAAACGTTTGTTAACTATTCCACATTGCACCACGTGGCTAGCTACATAAATTAAATTCACGTATATATTTAAAAACATTGAACAGTTATGCCTTTTCATTTTTCAATAAGCACATTTTCGGTCAATATACACATTTTCATTCAATAGGCACGTTTTCATTTAATAAGCACATTTTTGTTCAAAAGGGTATTGATCAAAATTCAATTGAATGCACTAGGAAAAAAAAAATCATAGATAGCCCTTCTAGAAGGCAGCTTTTAACTTCGATTAGTCATATGAAACATCTAAGATACAAAACTTAGAAAATAATAAAATTCACCAAAAATAATACAGGAGAAGAAGATTATATATAGAGAAGTGAAGCACGCCTATATTTAGTTGTACCTGATTTAGTAAAGCAAACGAGGGAGAGAGTACCCAGGGAAGTGGCGTGAGGAAACAAAAGGTTGAATCAGAATTAGAAATTCAGAGTCAGTACCCTGAAATCGAATGGAAGATCCCACAAACAATAACTGGTTTTTGGCCAATAAGATTGGGGTTTATAAAAGGGTTCTCAATGGTTGGATGCACAACAACAATAAATAATTACACTTTTTTTTTTTTTAGTAAAATAAATAATTACACTTGAGAAAGAGAGAGAGTACTTTTGTTTTTTTATAGGTCGACCCCAAAAAAAAAAAAAAAAAACAAAATACAGGAGAATTAATACCACATACACATTTAAAAACACTGAACAATTGTGCATTTTTTATTTCATTTTTCAATATGCATCTGTGCGCACCAAAAATGAGGTTAATCGGCCAGTCCTCACTTGGGCTCACAATCTATTTGTGATATGGGCTTTGGATTTCCTACCTTGGGTAGTTCCTAACATGGAGACCCAACGAGGCAACCTTACCCTCTGAATTACCCTCCTTCCCCTATTACTATTCTTTTTGAGCTCTCTCTCTCTCTCTCTCTACCCTCTATTTTCTTTTAGAAATATTCAACAACCATTTTCCTTCTTCTCTTCTCGTATTTATAGCTTAAGATTAGTGGAGGGGTTATGATTACCTTAGGTTTTTAGTGGGAAGGGGGTCCAATTCCATTGCTTTTAAGTGGGTGTTTAGTTGGGAGTGGGAATAGTGGCTTTGGAACTGGTTCCCACCTCAAAAGGAATGCTCAGTAGCGATATTCCCCAGGGCAATACTGAGTAGCCAAGATATAAGGTTCCCGAGCAATCACATTCCCATCCGAAGTGTGATTTTTCGGGCAATTCCCAGACTATGAACTATGATGTGTATAGATTACAATTGCATGCCTAACGAGTTTTGGACCGAGCATAGTGGCATGAGGCCTGGGCCCATGGCCTTAGCGGGCCCATTTCGGACAAGGGGGCTGGGACCATGGGCCTTACTGTAAGGTTAGAGTTCAAGGCCCAGATAGGCCTAGGGGTCCCGTGTCGTACATTAGCCCTCCCTTGATTTGTGCCCGGCCCCTGGGGACAAATCAAGGAATCCAAGAGATAGAAACTATCTGGGAAGCTCAACAGGTAGATACTGGACGGTTAAGAGACCCATTAATGTGCCCTTAAAATGTGCGTTGTATTTGACTATTGGTTTAGCCGTCATCATTGTCTGATGATTTATGAACCGAGGCGGCGCACGTGTGGTAGTTAAAATGGGGATTCGTAGAGTTTCTCGCTCCTCGCTTATTAAATGTCATTTATTTCCCCTTTTGGCTCCTATAAATAGTTCCTTCTGAATCTCTACTTCACTTTTACATTCTTCATTCTCTAAACTCCCTCTCTGCCGAGCATATTGCTTTCTTGCACTCATCCTCTAGCCCAGAACACCATTCCTTCCTAGAGCCCAAAGTAAGTCCTCTCTACCTTTCTTTTTACTCTCTTTTCTTCTTTTAGTTTTCCTTCAATCTTAGTTTAGGAATCTTAGTTTAGGAATGGGCTATTCTCACCTTTTATCTTTAGAAGTGTCCTTGGCTAGCTTAAGAGCAGCCTACAATGTCCCCAGAGATGTTGATATTGCCTACTGTCTCAAGGGCAATATCAACCTCCATAGGCACACTGGCTCAAACACAATGTTTTTCCCCCTTATGGTCATTCTCGAGGGTGGGGTTAGGTTCCCCGTGGACCCTCTCATTATAGGCACCCTTAGATTTTATGGCTTGTGTCCTGACTAACTCCCTCCCAATTTTTTCCAAGTGGTGAGTTGCGTCAGTAGGTTAAACCAACTGTTCGGTCTACAGTTAAACCACCATGATATTAACTTTATATATAGCTTGTGTGGAAACATTAAGACCGATTACTGTTTAAAGACTAGGGATATGCGGGTACAGTTGATATCCTGCCTTCCCAATTCCAACAAGAACTCAGTGGGGGAATTCACTCGAGTGAGCGGCAATTGATTTACCAACGAGCTCCCTTGCCCATTTTCGTCGTAGGATGCTGGTCAGTACCGAGAACCTTAATTTGCTTCTTTTTTTTTTTTTTTTTTTTAAATTACTTAATTATTTACATGTCTACTAACCGATCCTTTTGTTGATTTGTTGCATAGGGAAAAAGATTTCAACCAGATCTCAGAGTAGTACACGTAAAAGATCTTAATTTTGTACTTAGATCAGAGATTTTTGTACACAAGGACGGCTAGCTCTGAGCATCCCATTTAATACTCGAAGTTAACTCGGTGTATTCTACCTGCCAAGCATTCAGCCAGGCGTTACTAGTAGATAGCCCCCTCCTCTCATACATAGACGTTCGGCATGCGAATTTCCTCCCACCTTCGCTGACCACCGGTGAAGCTCAGGATCTTGGCCCCCACTATACTACCGTAGAGGACTTTGCCCTTGTGAGAGATAAGTTAGTTGAGCGCATCTCTCGGAGTCAGAAAGCGTACGTTCCCATTTAAAAGGGAGGAGCTCAAGTTTAAGTAGCCGAGCCTGAAACCACTGAGGCCAAACAAGACACAAAGATGGTGACCAGAAGGAAAATGATCGTGGACCGGTTTTTGCCCAGCACCCAACCAACGACTTAACCCCAACAACCCCAAGGCAAGGACCAGACCATTCCTCCTCCCTTAGCCGACTATACCAACTAGAAACAACATGTGGGAGACCAACTGTCGAGGACCCCCAGTGATGCACCTACAAGGACTCCTCCTCGGACCTCTACCGGGATTACAATTTGGGAACCGAAGAATGGTCCTCGGTCGAGTGCCTAGGATGGCACTGAGGGGACGTCTTCATCACAACTCGTGCCTTATTGGTAGCCTACCTTTACCCTTGGCAGTGGTCCTCTACCAGCCACTGTAAGCATAAGGACCTGGGCCTAAGGTGAAAAAGGGCAAGTGGCGCAAAGCTTGGTGCATGGAGTGTTGCTACCCGAGGATGTCCAGTTCTTTTTGGATGGCTCTGAGGACTCTATAACACGACAGCTGCAATGGCATACTATAGCGGTAACTTCCTCCTTTCTCTTCTCATTTATTTTGATGCAAGAGTGTTTTCTTTTCCTTTATATTTGTTATTGTTGAGTTACTAGGTTGCACAACTGACCCACATCCTCGGCAAGAGGCTGAGTGAGCTTGCCGAAGAGATTGAGAGGGAAAGAATGCTGAAAGATGTTGCTAATGCCACGACTAGGGACAAAGTCAAAGCTGCTGAGATTGCCGAGAAGAAGGCTTAGGCCTCGAAGAAGGCCCAGCTAGTGGCGGAGAGAAAATTAACCTAGGCAAAGGGTAAGTTGGGGGGAGTGGAGCTCAAGCTAGCGGAGGTAGCCAGGTTGGGGCGACACTGAGGGGGCGTCTTCATCACAGCTCGTGCCTTACTGGCAACCTACCTTTACCCTTGGCGATGATCCTCTACCAGCCACTGCAAGCATAAGGACTTGGGCCTAAGGTGAAGGAGGACAAGTGGCGCAAAGCTTGGTGCATGGAGTGTTGTTGCCCGAGGATGTCCAGTTCTTTTTGGATGGCTCCGAGGACTTTATAACACGGCGGCTGCAGTGGCATACTATAGCGGTAACTTCCTCCTCTCTCTTCTCATTTATTTTGATGCATGAGTGATTTCTTTTCCCTTATATTTGTTATTGTTGCGTTACCAGGCTACACAATTGACCCATATCCTCAACAAGAGGCTGAGTGAGCTTGCCGAAGATACTGAGCGGGAATGAGCGCTGAAATATGTTGCTAATGCCACAGCTAGGGACAAAGTCAAAGCTGCTGAGACTGCCGAGAAGAAGGCTTAGGCCTCGAAGAAGGCCCGGCTGGTGGCAGAGAGAAAATTGACCGAGGCGGAGGACAAGTTGGGGGGAGTAGAGCTCAAGCTAGCGGAGGCAGCCAGCCTGAACCTGGCCCAGGCTGATGAGATAGCTGACCTGAGGGTAGCCCTTGAAGCCTGCGAGAACAAATGGTACAACGAGGGCTTTGCAGATGTCGAGAACTCTACGGAGCTCGTCGTCTGTGAAACTTAAAACCTCAGGTTTGAGGAGGGGTGGCTAGCCACCTTACAAGCTCCTAGGCTTCCTGAAGATTTTCCCTTAAGGAACCCCGACTAGATTCCCTTCCTAGATCCTACTCCCTCTGCTCAAAATCCTTTTAACAATATTGATGAAGAAGAAACTCCCAGTATGAGGGAGCTGGTACAAGAAATTGATTCCTATGTGGAGTTGGTTGACCTGGAAGTTACCAGCAACCTTCGTACTAGGGATAAGCATGATGGTGCTCAAATTCAGCTTCCAACAATCCAGCCAATCGATGATGCAGTAGACCAACAGGCCGAGGATGCAGCCCAGTTGCCGTCCATGAATCCAGCAAGTTGATGTGGTTTTTCCCCTTAGTTAAATTTTATTATTTCTGTTTGGTTTGCCTATAGTCGCCAAGTTGTGGTGATGAGACAATGGTTTACTTTTATGCTTGTTTTATTTGACTAAACACTTATTTTTATTATCTTGCATTATTGTTGCCATGATATGACTTGTGTGTTTTTGTATGTTATTCTATTGTTATATATTATCCTGTTATTATCCTGTTTACTTGGGTAGCCCAATAAAGGCCTGCTAGGATCGTCTCGAGATGGGGTTCCCAAGGTTGCCTGAGAGGAAGTACTAAGATTGTGTTTGCTCAATAATAATGTATGACTTGGGAAGATGCCGACCTACTTTTTGAATGAAAAAGGCTTAGCACTAGGGTTTAGCATTAAGTTCCTAGTTGTCGAGGAAGGCGGAGCAAAGCCTTTACCTCCATGGTTATCTAGTTTAGAACAGTTTGATATATCAAGCTTTCGCCCGTTCGGTGATTAAGATTAAACCATGTGGCAAACCTCTGTCTTTAAGTATTGTTGTCAGGTTTCCCCTTGTTCGATGACTAAGGTTAAACTGAGAACAGGTTTCCGTTCTTAGAGAGATTTAGTGTAAGGTTTCCACCATCCCAGTGATGATAATCGAACCGGGGACAGGTTTCTGTCCTTAGAGAGATTTAGTGTAAGGTTTCCACCTGCCTGGTGATGATGATCGAACTGGGGACAGGTTTCTATTCTTAGAGAGATTTAGTGTAAGGTTTCCACTTGCCCAATGATGATGATCGAACCGAGGACCTTTTGTCCTTAGAATAATTTGCCTTAGTTCTCCTAACCTTCCTCATGTTTGCTAGCCGGGGTTAATGAGTTAACAACGATGGAACTAAATACACCTGCATGGATAAACATCACCTTTGTATTAAATAACAAAATGTACATACAAGATTACATTCAATTCGTACCCCCATGTAAGGATGATCAATGATAAAACTTCTTCAGATTGTGGGCACTCCATGGCCAGGGAAGTGGCCTTTCATTTAAATCTTCCAAATAGTATGCCCTTACGCCCACGATGGCGGTGACTTAATACGGCCCCTCCCAAGTTGGCGCTAGCTGCCCTGCGTTGATATCTCGTGTATTCCCCACCACTTTTTGGAGTACCAGGTTTCCCGCTCTAAACTCCCTTCTCCTTACGTCTCTATTGTATCTTTGAGCAAGTTTCTGCTGATACTTTACTAACCGTATAGTTGCTAATTCCCAACACTCTTCCAACAAGTTCAATTGTTTTAGCATCAATTCCGAGTTCTCGGTGAGGTTGAATACTATAACCTAGGCACTACACAAGTTTATTTCCACTGGTATAACTGCTTCCACTCTATATGTTAGAGAAAAAAGGGTTTCCCCCGTGGTCCTCCTCGGGGTTGTTCGGTATGCCCACAGAACATTAGGCAACTCTTTTGCCCACCTGCCCTTAGAACCTTCTAACCTCCTTTTTAACCCATTCACAATAATTTTATTGGTAGCCTTGGCTTGGCCATTGCTTTGCGGGTATGCCGGGGTTGAATACCGGTTTACAATGCCGAGATCGCTACAAAACTCATGAAAAGTTCTACTATCAAACTGCAACCCGTTGTCTGACACTAGTGACTCTACGTGGCTGCCACACACTTAGCCAAGAGTTCTTCAACCTTGTTGGGGTGCAAACACTATAGGTAGGGCCCGTCAAAAGACCTTCGATACAATTTCCGATCAGCTGATAGCCAATATCAAGCTACTGTTCGGCGTACTTTTTCCGCTACCTTTTCATCTACTGGTACTCGATCTTCGACTAGAAAATCAATGATTGGATCCATCCAACATGGCCCAACCATTGTCACCGTTGAAACATTAACCCTTACATTGATGCTCGGTTTTGCTACCACTTCCACTTTTATTAATTAAGGAATTTCCTCGGCTAATGATGACACTAAGGTGGCCAAGGAGTCAACATGTCAGTTCTACCCTCGGGCTACCTGAATCACTCTAAATTTTTGAAAACGGTCCATGGTTTGCTTCACCAACTATAAATACTCCATCATCCGAGAGTCCTTGGCCTCAAAGCTTCCCTGTGCTTGATGAACAACCAATCGAGAGTCCGAGTAGATCTTCACCTCCTTAGCACCTAGATCGAAAACAACTCTCAGTCCGGTAAGTAGGGCTTCATATTTGGCTTCGTTATTAGAGGCCTTAAAGCCCAATCTAAAGGAATGCTTTAGTTTTATTCCTTTCGGTGTGATAATTACGATCCCAGCCCCGACTCTTGATGCACTGGATGCACCATCCACGAACACCTTCCACGGGACCACCTCCACGGAGCAAACCATCTCATCCCCCTCTCTCAAGGAGAACTCTGCAACAAAATCGGTGAGGATTTGACCCTTTCACCGAGCTCCTAGCCCTATACCTAATATCAAAGGAGCCTAGCCGGGTTACCTATTTAGCTATTCTTCTCGTGATATTGGATCTCTTTAGCAACGACTGCAGAGGATACTCGGTCAATACATAAATGGTATGAGCTTGGAAGTAATGGGGTAACTTCCTTGTGGCATGAACCAACGCCAACACCAACTTCTCCAAAGGTAGATACCTTATCTCGGCATCGACTAGGATTTTACTGATATAGTATATAGGCTGTTGCACACCCTGATCCCTCAACAGTACGGCACTCACAGCATGTTCGGACATCGAGAGGTACATGTATTAGGCAGAGGGCTGCTTAAATGCGAGTTAGTTCTAAACGCCCTAGAGTAGAGTCTTCCTCTAGTGCACCTCCTCCTTCTCCTCCTCCTTCTTCAGGTGATCCAGCTGCTGGTGAATTCATTGATCCGACTGTTGCTGCTACTCCTCCACCTTCTACTTCGGATAATTCGAGTATTCGTCGTGTGTTGGACACTATCATGACCATTCAAGCGGCTCATGGTCAGCTTTTGGTGGACATGCTTACCGAGTTACAGGCATTGCGTGCAAAGTTGTCAAGTTTTAGACGGCCACCTCCACCACCTCCTTTTGATGATGTGTGATTGCCCTTTGGCAATTCTTCACAAAAAGGGGAAGTACATATGGATGGAGATTTTGTTGATAAGGGAAGATTTTTTTTTTTTTTTTTTGGAGCTTTGGAGCTGTAGATTGTAGGTGCTTCACTTTGTACTAATTTTTGGCTCATGATGTCTTCATTATTTGATGACATTATTTTTTATGAGTTGTATATGATAGGGGGAGAAATTATATTCTTATTTCTGTTTCTTGTTTCACATTGTGCTACATTGATTATTGATTTATATTTATCAGGTTATTCATGATATATATATATATATATATATTATTTTATGTTATGTGAAATCAAGAATTTATTTTGTGTTACTTGTATTTGTGTTTGTTAAATGTTACAGGAATATACATGTTGATTTGGTCGTGCTGCTGCCTACACTTGCAACTAATAGATAGTAGTTAGGTTGAATTTGTTTTTGTTGGGCAATGTTATTGTAATGGGTTGTTTTTGTAAACTTTGAACATTTTGTTTATTTTGTGTTTTGTTATGGATTCTCAAAGGAGGAGTTTGTTAGGTTCTAAGACTTTAGGTTTAAATTTATTAAAACTTCATTTTGTAATGTTGGCAAACCATGATTAAAACGTTTAGTCTTGTTTTAGATTTGCTCAAAGTATTTGTATGTAAAGTTGGAATCAAGTAATTGCAGAAAATTACTATTGAATTTCTGCAAGGCTCAATCGATCGAAAATTAGACTCGATCGATCGAAACTCATGTAGATTGTTTTTTTTGCAGATTTTCCAATTCAGCCCAAGCCCGTTTGACGTGTAGGGTTTTATGTTTTGCCTTAAGTATAAAAGGAAAAAACCCTAGCCACATTTTATTGTTGTTGTTTATGCTGTGTGTATGAATCTCTTGTGAGATCTAGAGGTGTTTGTCTTCATACATACTTAGGGTTTTCAATCTCAAGATTGATGTTGAAAGCTTGGTAATCGTTTCAATTGCTGCATAAAGAGCTTAAAGAAAACACAAGTGGGAGTACTTATGGTTACTGTGAATCCAAGAAAGAAATAGTTTGTGGACTCGGAGCTGTCATGTGATTGTGGTAGTAAGTTTCCTACTCGATGTAGCAATAGGATGTTAGTGGTCTAAGTCGCTATTCTGTAAACTTCAATTCTTTCATAGTGGATTTGTTTTACCTTAAAGATAGCTAGGTTAAATCCTCCCTAGGTTTTTTACCAGTTTGATTTTCTTGGGTTATCGTATCATTGTGTTATTTATTTTCCACACTGTTTCAATGATATGATTTATTTGTGTTAAACTAGATTTGCATAATTTACCTAAGTTAATCACTTGGCTAAATAGCTAGGTTAATTTATTCCGTGCCAAATTTGCTTGTACTTTATCAACTAAATGTCCTGTATTTAGGTAGGAACTATGTAAGGATAGTGTGTAAGAGAGTGTGAAGAAATCTCAAGAAGTGTGCAATTTAAGGGAGTCTCGCAACTGGATCTCGTGACTGGCAAGTCGCCAGAATGGTACACATGTGAAGCATGCAGGGGGAGTTGAAGGGTCACGCCAGCTGTAGCACTACAAGACAAAATTTCCAATCTGGCCAGGCAGTTAGCTCATGACTCAAACTCGCGACTCATTCTAGTTGCAAGGTCGAGTCGCTAGAATGCCCTATTTGATTGAAACCTAACCTTTCGCATTCCTCATACACCCTACTATTAATACCCTTATACCCACGAAATGTAGAGAGCTTCTAGAGAGAAACCCTAGAGAAAAACAAGATTGACTCATCCACAATCTTTATCTTTTGATTCTCCAAATTCCTCTACTCTCACCCTCTCCATTGACATATCCTTGAGAGGAACATTAGCTAAATCCTTATCTTAGTATACCCATATTAGTGAAGAGGTATTTTGGTGCTTGGGAAGTAGTTCAGAAGGGACCAATTCATTTTGGTTGATGCAATGGGCGATTGCGGGATCCGGTAAGCTAGAGAAGACAAGGTTCGGCGTAACCTTGTTGGAGCAAGAAACTTGGAGGGCTTAGGTGCACTAGGTAGATTAAGTTTGGAGGGTCTTTTGCTATTCATGTATCCCAACTTCATTCTCTAGTTGATTATTGACCGTTTGGAGGGTGGCGGAGAGGTTTTTCGCCGAGTACTTCGGTTTCCTCTTCAATAACACATCTCCATGTTATCTTTGTATTTGCAACTTTCTTCCCTTTCTCTTTACCTTTTAATTACTGCTATGATTGTGATTAATTATGGTTTAGAGTATGTTACCAATTTGGATATAGCTTATATTTCATTTTTCGCACATATATTGTTTGATTATAAGCTTGTGTTGGTAATTTTATATTTGGGGGTATAAACGTTCATAGGTGTTTTACACACTATTTGAACTTTCAATTGGTATCAAAGCGGGTATACTTTTTTTGATTTAAATACCTAAGTGTGATCCTTGACCCCTTGTGTTATTTGTCATGGATAGTGCTTTGCATGCTTCTATGCATGTTTTTGATGTTGATGAATGTAACATACCACGTGTTTGTGAAAATGCCTTTATGAGTGATAATTCTCAAGATTGTGATGCTATGTTACATGAATCTTTGGGTATTGTTGATATTCTTAACATCAAACTCTTGAAGAAAAATGCTAAGAAGTTTCAAAAGAATTTCAGCAAGTTCATTTGTGAAAAAGATGATTTGATTGCTAAGCTCAATGAATCCAATAAATTGGTTGAAAAGTACAAGAAACGTGCTAAACATTCTCTTGAAAAACTAAAGGAGTTTGAATGTTTGAATATGGACTTGGATGCTAAACTTGTTTTGTCCAACAAACTAGTTGATGATCTTAAATATGAAAATGAATCTCTTAAGATGCATGTCACGTGTTTGATTGCTAAATCTATTGCTAAAAAGAATGAAAATATATGTTGCAATCATGTTGTGGTACCCGATTTTGTGTCTATTGTGTGTTCTACGTCAAAGGACAAATCGGTGTGCATTCCACCACATAAAAGAAATCAAAAGGTGGAGAGAAAGACTCTTAAGTCAAAGCCTCCATTTAGGTCTCAACCTAAGGTTTTGAATGGATCTAAGTTTGTTCCAACTTGCCACCATTGTGGTGTGATTGGTCATATAAGACCTCAATGTCATAAGTTGAAGAGAGAACAAAGCCATGTTGCTAGATCCCTTCCCAAAAATCTTAGTGGACCTAAACACTTTGTTTGTCACCATTGTGGTGCCTTTGGTCATCTAAGACCTCAATGCTCTAAGTTTCATGCTTTTAAAATAATCAAAAGAAAAGAGAAACTTAAGCTTCTTAGAAGTTATGCTTTGCAAGCTAAACCGGATTTGGGGGAAAATGGTAAGTTATTGAAGAAAGATTTTAATGTTCTTACCTCCTTATCTATGTGCATCTCCGGTTCTCATTCTTCCAACTCTTGTCTCACTTCCCATGAGACACTCATTCCAAACAATCATTCTGTTTGGATGAGGAAGGGTTCCTATGGTTGAACTTTTGCTCTTTTGGTCCTTGATCTAATTCTTTCAATTTTTGTAGTATCCTTCATGCATTAGATGCTTCATTGTCATGCATTTATGCATCATGCATCTCTTTATATGCATTGTTTTTGTTGTTTTTGTATTTGTTCTTACTTTTATGCTTTTGTTTTTGTGTGTGTAAAAAATCCAAAAACATATAAAAAGTGGAAAATTCAAAAAGTTTGATCGTATATGTTTGAGCACATATCTCATGTGAGTTTGGCCTAGTACCTTCGTACTAATGGCATAGTGCATTTACGAGCTTAGCTTGTTTTGTGTGCATATCTATCTTTGTGGGAAAATTTTTGACATCTATGTGTAATTTTATAAATTGATCTTCAAACTTGTCATGAATAATTAGTCAATAGTCATGTTGGTTTTGATAGATGCATAGACTTGTACCTATATCTCTTCCCACTCTTTTATTTTTGCTTAAAGAGCTCAACCAATGTCAAATCTCGATAAGAGATAATGAGCTGCAAAAGCCGTCACACAAATTAGTATTTTACTAGGAAAAAGGGAAAGTGACTTGTATTGAAAATGTATGGTGCCCAAAAGCCAAAGGCTTGTTCATCAAATTGAAATATCAAAAATTTCGGGCATCAATCTCAAAAAGAGATGTAAAGATAAAAAATGATCAAATATTATGAATTGTAAAGAAGCCAAATGAAAAGTTTCAAAGATATGTAATCATTTTCTTGTGGGAGATCATATATGTTCATTTCTATAATTGAGATAGATCACTTGACTTAATACTAGTTATATATGACTTAATTGAATTGATCATTGAAACTTCACTCTAGATTAAGGACTATCCCACATTTGATACAAACACACAACACATATGCCTAATGTTCAATGAATGCCTTATTCATTTGTTTGATTGTACTTTGTTTAAATGTGATGTGTGTGTGCTCAACTATATATGGATCAATCCAAAAATATTTTTAATCATTTTGTATGTATTTGAAAGTAATTTTTATCACTCTTTGCATTCATATTTAGTGCTTACTTTGTTTTTCATTGTTTAAACTTGTTCTATGTTGAAAAACAGGTGTCAAAATTTTTGACTACTCGTTCTGGCTACTCTCGCGAGTAGCGAGTTTTGGCTACTCATTTTGGCGACTCGCCTAGTCGTGAGATCCAGTCACAAGTCTACACAGAATGGTTCGTGACTCACTCGCGACTCACCAATTGCGAAATGCCAGAAACAGCTTTTTAAAGAGCTTTTCGTGGGAAACTTGTTTTAAACCTCTCTCATTCTCTCTTAAACCCCCCTTTCAATATTTTTACATCAAAACTCAATCAATTTGAATGGTTTTTAATTCCATTAACATCTCTAAGGTAATTTTAAATTCTTTTCATTGATTTGGATATTTAGATTATGTTTTGGAGAGTTTTGTGCTCTTGGTTGGGATTTTTATCATAGGAGTTGGGAAAACTTAATTTTTGTCAAATTTTTGTATGGGATTGGTTTTTTTTGATGATTTGCTTTGGATGTTGACCGCTTGTGGCAAAAAAACATGTATCAAGGGTGGATTTCATGATGTTCATGCATTATTTTACATTGTTGTTCATAGTATGCACATTAGATGTTTGATAAAATGCTTCTTAAGCATTTTCTCACTTGTTTGGACTCTAATGAGTACCAAACTTTGGGGTTTCTCATGTTTCCTCATTAGGAACATTTTTGGTTCATTAGTTGTGTATTTAACACACCTTGTCTCACATGTGCATTTTCCATACTTTGGTCATTCATTGCACATAGCCACCTCTTGCTCACACATTTGCTATCCTTGTCATGTATTGGTCTATACCTTGTTTCTTCATCCTAACATGTCATGTTTACTTTATACTTTATAGCATTTTGTTTTGTCTTAGGTTTGAGCTTCATTTTCTCATTCATCTCGCACCTCTCATGCATCATTATCATTGTTTGTACCTTCATCTCTTGCCCTCGTTTCTCCTTGACTCTTTGTCTATTCGTGACAAAAAGGGGGAGAGTATACTCTAGAGAGTATACCGGAGAGTTTTGTCATTTCTATATGACATTTATGCACATTCTTAGGGGGAAAATTTTTATTTCTTGTGCATTTGTAGGGGGAGAGATATTTCATAGGAGAGATGCATATACCAATGGGAAGAAAACATTGTGTTAATAAGAAAACTTTTTTTTTGTTTGTGTTTCTTTATGTTTGTTTTCTTGTTTGTTTTATGGTGCTTTGAGTTATGTTTAGTATCTATGCTTTGTTGTTTTCATTACATCGTGTTTGTGTGTTGGACATGCATACTTTCTTATGCTATTATGCTTCATTGATTGTATATTCGTATGATCATTTGCTTTGCTATGTGATCATTGTAGTCATTTCTATATGATTGTTTTTGTGTATGGTCAAGTTGCTCATATATTTTACATCATGTTTATTTGATCGCAATTTACTTATTACATTATACTTGTCATTTTATTACTTGCTTTACCTTAAGGGTTTAATGTGTTTTGTGTAAGTGTTTCAGGTTACAAGTATATATGTTACAAGTATATATGTTCCAAATTCATCACAACTCCTACGATTCATAATAGGGGGAGTGATATGATAGGGGGAGAAAGAGAGAAAGAGCTTTGTGTTGTATTAACTATGTTTTTGCTTTGCTCTTAGTTCATGATTATGTTTAGTTGTTTAAACTATATTTTCTATGTACCATTGTTTTGTAACTTAGTACTTTTAGTTAATGTTATGCATTTTCTTTAGTACATCACTCTTATGCCCTTGTTGGATTTTATATCCTTGATGCAACTACCTTGCGTTTTTTTATCGGTTGAGTGTTGGACATGCAAATGATACTTTGCATTGAGCTTATTAGCTTGCATGTCTAGATATTCATTCCTTGTGTGAATAATCATTGTGATCACTATTTATAGTGGTTGTTCTTGTTTGGTCAAGCCATGCTATATTGCTTTAATCTTTACTAGTTGATCGCATTGCGCCTGCTCTATATGCATTTCAAGATTTCTACTTACAATGATCGTCTTGTGTTGTTGTTTTCAAGAAATACTTGTTCGTATGGTTCAAGAGCTTCATAGTTTTTAGAATTAGGATGAAGCTTAAAGGACTTAGGTGCACTGGGTAGATTAGGCTTAGAGGGTCTTTTACTATTCATGTATCCCAACTTCATTCTCTAGTTGATTATTGACCGCTTGGAGGGTGGCGGAGAGGTTTTTCGCTGGGTACTTTGGTTTCCTCTTCAATAACATATCACCGTGTTATCTTTGTGTTTGCATCTTTCTTCCGTTTCTCTTTACCTTTTAATTATTGTTGTGATTGTGATTAATTATAGTTTAGAGTGTGTTACCAATTTGGATATAGCTTATATTTCATTTTCAAAACATATATTGTTTGATTAAAAGCTTGTGTTAATAATTTTATATTTGGGGGTCTAAACGTTTATAGGTATTTTACACATTATTTGAACTTTCAAATATTCACACTATCAAGTATTGCACTGCCCATTCTAAAAACTCACATTTTCAGCCTAAAAGGCATGTTTCAAATTGGTACCAAATGGCCAAAGCAGATTTCAAAGTATCATTTAGTGATTTATTTATTTATTTTTTTTTTTTTTACCTTGAATAAGTCCTACCAAACGAGCACTTACATCAAGTAGATCTTGCCTATATATCTCAGTCCTATTGAGTGAGAACTGAGAAATGTAAGAATAATGTAGTCCTTCATTTTATGTTGGTTGGAGGGTCTAATCCACTCTATTCAAACAAGGCTAATCTGTGTTTCCTATGTGCATAGCTCACCAATCCTATGATTTCTCATATTTCTGCAGCATTCATGCCCCTATATGCCATTTCATCTATAGGATAATAGTGAGAAGAAGACTGGAAACATCTAAATAAAGTTGTGATAGTAAAAAATTGTGGTCAAACATATGATTTCACATCGATATTATGCAGCTATAAGCCTATAACTTCCCAAAGAAGAAAGTTTTCATTGTTGATTGAAATCATGATTCAAGACAAGACAAATATCTCAGTATTTACACACATGACATCACATATTATCATTTGCAAAAGGTGAAAGCTAGTCAAGCATAAAGAGTTTTGAATTTGACGTGCCTTAGATAGCAAAGGCAGTGTTACTAAGTGACTGCAACAAAGACAAATTTTTTCACCTTCCATCTGCAATTATGCACATGGTTTCAGTCACATTTACAGAAGAAGGCAATGGATCACTGATTTGGCTAAGATCAGTGTTATCCTCATGATGCTTTCTATCTTCTTCACTCAAAAAGCTGCTTGTTAAATCTTTGAAATTCCAATCAGTTAAATAACTCGGCTTTGATGTAACAATGTCTACCTCAATATCTCCTGCAAGCATGGCCACAACACGGGACATTGGTGGCCGCATGTTTGGTGACGCCTGTGTGCACATCAAAGACACTGCTATCACTCGAGCAGCTTCATTTTCATCAAATTCTGATAATGTGGGATCTACCAGCCTTAAACTCTGATTATTTTCATGTAGAGTCCATGCCTGTTGATTCATGACAAGGAGAGCAATAAGAATTTTCTTTTTAATGCAATAAATTAAGAAATGGAAAAAGAGAGACAAACTTCCTTTCCCATACCCATTCAAGGAGATAAATTTTTTCAATTTCCAAGCTGTTGTCTGAGTTTGGTCTCCCACTTAGGATCTCCAAAGCAACAACACCAAAACCGAAAACATCAGCCTTCTCAGTCAGGTGCCCACGCATTGCATATTCCGGTGCCAAATATCCTCTGCAAGATTTAAAATTAATATGCAAGTTTATTTAAAACTGTCAATGTATTTGATCAAGTTCAATTTCCATAGGTAAATTGATTATCAGTAATGCAAAAAAAAAAAACTCCAATAGCATCCTCAAGTTTGTAATAGTTATTGATCATTGTTCAAATGAATCTAGTGATTATTGATTGATTGTTAGATACTTATATAAGGATCTACATCTTACACTGTATTATGCATCTTGGTACAATATAAAATAGGCATTAAAGACAATGGTTTTGAGAAAGTGGATAAGGAGTTTACATGGTCCCTGCAACTCGGGTGCTAATGTGGGTTTTAGTGTCATCATAAAGCTTTGCCAATCCGAAATCTGATATTTTCGGGCATAGCTTTCCATCAATCAAAATATTGCTAGCCTTCACATCTCGATGTACAATCCTTGGCCTTGACTCTTCATGGAGATAAGCAAGTCCTCTTGCAGTTCCCAAGCAAACACTGAAGCGGGTAGGCCAATCAAGATGCAACTTACTTTTTCCTGCATTAGTAGTAGCTCCCATCTAATTAGATTAAGAGTCATCAATCAAATGCCAAATCCTTATTCAGGAGTTATTTGAGTGCAATGGTACAAAGCTTCCCATATGGATATGTTAAGAGAACATTAGAGTTTGGAAAAATCAGATTATGTCTTGGGGTAAAATAACATATTGTCATATGAGATTTGGGCTACTTCAAATTATTTGGTAGTGGTCCAAAACATAATTGACAATGCTTAATGACATAACAACATCGCCTTAGTCCCAAAATTTTAGGGTTGGTTATAAATCCTCCACAGATTAATCAAGATTAGGCTCATGTATTCACTTCTCTCATTCTATCTTATCTAAAATCATACTCTTTGTTACGCCCTTAATTGACATGTTTTTTTTACTACTTCAAGCAATATTAATGAGACTATTAATCACAATCCTTTGCACATAACTAAACCGTCTCAAGTGACTCCCTCTCATCTTTTCATCAAATTTTCCTCTATTTTAAAGCAAATTTCTTCATTTTAAATACCATTTTTCTTTTTATTTCCAGTTATTCATCTTAATATTCTCATTTAAACTACAATAATTTTATAAACATGTTACTTCTTAATATCCTAACATTTAGTACCACGAATCATAGTTTGTATTATAATAGTCTTATAAATTTTTTCCTTTAACTTAATAAGTACTCTACGATCACACAATTTTTCTAATGTGCTTCTCCACTTCCTTCACCTTGCTTTCATATATCCTATGATTCATATCATCTTCAAACTCTCCACCCTTATGAATTGTGGATCTAAGATATCAAAGGCACTAACTCTTTGGTATCTCTTGACCCTCAAGTCTTAGAACTTATGAACTTTATTTATATTGTTACCAAACAAACATTCTATGTACTTCAATTTTTTTTGATAGGTTGTACTTCAATTTTTCTTAGTAGAAATCCTTTATATTCTAAAACATCTCTTTAAATTTCTAATTTGACATTGATTCCACATTCAGTTCATCCACTAAAACTATATCATTTGCAAAAGCATAAATCAGAGGATTTCATGTTGAATTGATTTGGTGAACTCCTATAGCCAACACAAAGAGATATGGATTTAATATTTATCCTCGATGCAAACCTATAAGGATAGGAAACTTACTTATGATGTCTTTCTTTGTTCTCTTTCTAGTTAAAACTTTGTCATATATATCCTTAGTCAACTTAATATACATAAAAGTAACTCTTTTTTTCCCTTAAAAATCACCACATAAACTCTTCAAATAACCTATCATATGATTTCTCTAGGTCAATAAAACCTATATGGGGATCTTTACCAACTTCTTTATATCTTTCCTTTAGATGTTTATGTAAGAAAATAGTAGGCATAAAACCAAATTGATAATTTGATATTGTTGTTTTGTGACTTAATCTATATTCAATCACACTCTCCCAAATTTTTTGCCACCACCAAAAGAAAAGCACTACTCACATCTATGTTATGCCCCAAAAGGCCTAGTGTAGTCACAATTGAGACTTATGATAGTTTTCATAAAACCCACAACCCAGTATACGCCTTATATGGGACTCAACACACTTTGCTATTCAATATCAACCTAGGGCATCACAAGATCCTCCACCTTAATCCATAACGTTCTCGTCCAAGCCCACTTTGTGGGGGCAATGTCTCTGAGCTCAACAAGAGGTTACCAAGTTGGCTTTAAAATTATTTGTAACCACTTGAAAAAAAAAAAAGTGCTTGCCCCATCTACTCTATATCCCAAAAAGACTAGTCTAGTCACTATTGCTCTAATACAATGTTAAATTACCTATTAAAAAATGGTAAATTTAATCATTTAACCACATAATTTTAACACTCCCCCTCACATGTGAGCTTAAATGTCTACAACAAAATATATTTTCAGTGACGAATATATTTTGAGTGACGAAAGTTTTCGTCACTAAATGTCCAATATGGGGGATTTTGAATGGGAGGTAGAGTGGAGGAGACAAGGATCAAACTTAGGACCTCCTAAGTTGATACCATTAAATTACCAATTCTCCCAAAAACTTAAGCTATTAGGAGAGTGTGGATTTAATAATTAAACTTCATAATTCTAACAATAATTAAATATTTCTAATAATTGAATGAATGATGATTTTATGGGCGGCATGGAAGGTGTGAAATGAGTATAAAGTATGTTCCTACCAAACAGTGCCTGATCAAGGCTTCCGTTTTCAAGATATTCATAAACAAGAAGGCGCCTTTCTCCCTCAATGCAACATCCATATAGTTTCACAAGGTTACGATGTTGCACAGCAGATATGGTAGAAATTTCAGTTACAAATTGTCTCTTCCCTTGGTGAGATGCCACTGATAATTGCTTCACAGCTACAATCCTCCCATCATATAGTGTGCCCTATGAAGTAAAAATCAGTGACAGGAAAAGTGAAATTCAGGGTTTTATTTGGTTCAAAAATGGGAATGTTGGTATGTTCCTTGAACATTGCACTACTCCTTTATTCTTTTAAGAAACTTTGATAAATAGCATGACAAGACTTTATTACTGACTATAGCTAAAATGTTAAAGATAGCCAATTACATAAAATTCTTAAGAAAAATGTCGTTTTCAGTACACAAAGCTCCCACTTTTTTTTAAGCCTTTGGAAACATAAATATATATATTTTTTAAAGAAATTATTTTCTTAAAAGAATATTTTAGTTGCTTTTAGTATCATTTAGGTGAAGATTTTGCTACTTAGTTTTGTCATCAAACGTAATGTCAAGTGTCTATCCAACATTACATACAATAATGTACTTTACCTTGAAAACAGGTCCAAATCCTCCCTCCCCTAACTTTTTTGAAGGGTTGAAGTCATTGGTCGCACTTCTCAGCTCAGCATAACTGAAAGTGTTTGGTCGGGGGCCTACTCCAAGAAGCTCTGCAGGTTCAAGCAAGAGAGGATCTATTTATATATTTTGAAGAATTTGATTTTTCTTTTGAGGTGTTGGGGGGGGGGGGGGGGGGGGGGGGGGGGGTGGTGGGGGGGGATGTTGGTAACATAGGATTTCAATTTAATGATATTAATTATGTAGAAAATTTCAGCTAGACCCTTATTCCCTTTCATGAAAAGGATCCAAATCATTATCCAAGCAATAAGAGTACTGATACTTTTCTAACAACTACTCTAGGATTTAGCCTTTCAAATATCAAAGAGTAACTTGAATTTTAACCAAAAGTGAGTGGTACAGAGTCCATTAGAGTTTATTTCTTAGGCTGTATTTCACCAGTACCTCCACTACTGCTGTTATGTTCTTACCGTCCTCATTATTGTGCTGTGGTTTTCTCTTCATGTAGAGAACTGCAAATATGAAAATCAAGCTCACGACTCCAACAGGGACTGCAATTCCTACAATCAAACCCAACCTGCTTTTCTTTCCTCGATTGCTTGGTGGAATCTCAGTAACATTAGATACAAAATCTGAGCAATTATTTATCAGTAGTAATTAGCAGTAAATAATCATGTTAAAAACATCACAAATCAATTCATAAATCATATCATAGACATTACCTGAAACAACATGAATGGCTGAAATTAGTGGCCCGTAATAACCTTGTACAGGTATGCAACAGGTTCCCTTACCAGCCCAAAATAGATGAATTTCAAGATAATTCTCTGACACATTAGCCCTAAAATTCTTCCGAATTGCTCTCTTCACCCCACCTGCCTCCTTTGATATGTCAAAGTCCTTCAATTCTCGACGACCCTGGAAAAGAAATTATAGGAGAATGTTATAATTATTATTGAATGAATTAAAATGGAACACTATGCAAATAAATAGAAATTGTATTATAGAAACTCTACGGAAGGAGGTAATGATCTTTAGTCAAAGAATGGAATATCATTTTCTCTAAAGCAATCTATAGCCACCTGAATGTAGATATTGAATACACGCCTCCCTCGACTCTTCCAAGTTTGAGTGCTATCATCAAAACCAGTTTCCGCAAAAAACAAGCTGACATTATAAATACCATTAACAAGACCTAGGCCATAGTATCTAAGTGATCCTGGGGAAATCCTTGAAGTTCGGTAAAGTTCTGGGGTGTTAGTTGCAATGACTTGTGCCGAAGTGTTTTGAACATAACTATTATTTTCAAACGACCCCACATTGCTGACTGCCCATTTTTTTGTATCAGTTACATCATACCATGCTGCACCATAGAGTGCTGAGTTTTCAGCCTCGTACAGTATACCCTCAACAAGCATCTCTGGGCCACCACACTTGATTGAAAAGTTTGCATCTGTGGAATCATTATGATTGCACTCGTCATGATAGAAAATTAAAACTTCAAAAATAAAAGATCCACACTGAAGCTTTTAGATTATGCAACCAATTTCACTTACTGATGTTTTCCCAAAAGAAGCTAATACAAATTTCTGTTCAGAATAAACATATTCAGGTTGATTTTGGCTTGGAAGAGTGTGATTATATAAGACCAATTTCACTTACTGATGTTTTCCCAAAAGAAGCCAATACAAATTTCTGTCCAGAATAAATATATTCAGGTTAATTTTGGCTTGGAAGAGTGTCATTATATAAGTTACATGCCAATGCAATATATTTTACCTTTCATTTCCAAGTATAATTGAAATTCATAAAGTAGGCACCATACATTAACCATTCAGGTCATCAGGGTAAAATTAATAGTTGCAGAAAGCAACAACTCTCTCTCTCTCTCTCTTCTAATACACACAAGCATGTATAAAATAAGAGGGTATTGCTTCTGTCCATCCTCTAGTTGGCTTTATAAAAGATGAAGGCTCAAGTTTGTAAAATTTCTGGCTTTCCAAGTTGTAGCAAAGTTCATGCATACTTCTTTTGTCAATAACCATCTGAGTATTAGATCATTTAATCTTAAAAGGAGTTGTACTGAGTACAGCTCAGAGCTGCCACCAAGCCAAATTTCAGTATGACTTTTTTGTTCCTTTTTTGACATCTATAGAATTAACATAAGCTAGCCTGCCTTCTTACTTCAAGTTTCTCATTGTGACAAGAACACAAATGTGTTTCATCCCCTTAGCAATTTTATTTATGATATAAAGGAAGTATCAATAGAAAAATAATACCTGAGATGCAGCGCAATTTTCCTTAACTTGATATTAAATTAAATCATAAATAACTAAAGGGGTAACCTATGGCAAACTACCCTATCAAGATTAACAGGGTCTGACCCACTATCTGCTATCATAATGTCAGGTTTTGTAATAATTCGGCCAATCAACAAATCAAAGGAAACTCTTAAAAGGGGAAGGATGAATTAGATTATTCTTGCCTTTTTCAAAAAAAATGAACATAATTTTTTAGCTTATACATGAAATACCATTTATTGTTCAAATATTGTTTGGCTACACAATACTCAAGAAAATTGGAAGATGTCTATTTTTTTATGGTTGTAGATTAATTTGATACAGTTTGATTTGAATCTATATATGATCCCACCATCCTATGGGAAAATACCGGGGCCCATCAATCATGATAGGCTGTGCCTTGTCATATCCCATAACAAAGTATAAGAAAGAAATAACTTACAAAGTGGAGAGTTCCTATTGCATGGGAAATTTCTTTGGAGGCAATTCAGTCCTGGCATAACACTGCAAACACAGATCTGAATTAACAAATTTCATGAAAGAATTCATTCAACTAAAGATGTGAAATGGTAATCACTTTCTTTCTCATGCCTAGTTTTGGACTTTGTTAAAAGAGGGTGAGAGGAGGAACCACAGCTCACCTGTCGTTTGATTTGTCAAATACGAAGTTGTTTGCCACCAAATTCCTACATAATTTTATCCAATGATCCTTTGTCACTATCACAATTGATACTTATTATTAGAGATGATATATAGGATAATAAATTAAAACATTGGTACAGCAAATATTTACAAATGAGCATTGGCTCCTGAAGTCATCGTTCTTCAAAAATCAGTAGTTAACACCCATTGAGGTATAGTGAAGAGCATTGTTAGGGTTCTCATAAAATAAGGGAACACAGTTAACCAAGTAATAGAAGAGGCATAAAGATTTATTAGCGTTTGACATGACCTTAAAATAAAAAAGAAAAAGAAAAGAATTATGCAAGATGGGCTATACCTAATATAGTTTCCACCATCTTTGTCAAACTAGTTAACATGATGTTTATTTTTTATTTTCTTTTCTTATTTTTAAAATGGAGCATTAGAAGTTTTCTTTTGAGGTAGCAAATCATCATTTCCAGAAGCTCTAGTATAGATAGACACCCATAGAATGAAAGAAACCAAGTTCAAGTTTCTAACCGGTTTTATTAATATTCTTTAAATTACTATGGCTGGAATAAATTAATTTGATTCTTCAATTATATTCATGTAGCATATACTAAAATAAATCAATTAAGTTTATGTCAATAGCACCTGGTGTTCATACCTAGGTGTTAAATTCAGAAAAAAATATGAAAGAAAAGAGTACTATCACTTAAGATACATACAGTTTTAAGTTTGAGGGTGTGGTTACCCATGGGGGAAATTCTCCAGACAGATGATTGTAGGACAAATCTCTGCACACAAAGGAATGTGAAAAGTATTGAGAAGAGACATAATGCACCCACCCCCCCAAAAAAAAAAAAAATCAGAATAAGAAATCTACAAAGCAACTAGACTGTTTTATCAATTGGTCGCATGCCAAATGCAAAACATTCTGATTTGGACACTTTATTGCATGAAATTTAGAAGATACCATACAAAGTAAAAATGTTTCTTCTTCTTCTTCTCTTTTTTGCCCCTTGATCAATTTAATTTAAGAATTATGCAAACTTGAAATGATAATAACAGCAATTAATTAATTAATTAATTAATTAATATTTTTAGGTATATTTTACATATTTTATTTGTAGTTAGGCAATAAAAATAAAGAAAGAAAAGAAAGTAGAATACTAGAATATGACAATACTATTATTTAAGCAAAAAAAAAAGGGGCATTTTCTCCATTTTATAGGGAAAGGGAACTTTCTCCATTGTTAGGGTTATATTCACCGAAGTCCATGTGTGGGATTAGGCCCATTGTACCATTCCTAGTGTAATTTTTCTACTTGTCCTTAAGGTTAGCAGTTGTATGGATCTTAACTAGTGAAGGAAGAATTGGAGTAATTCGAGGTAGTTGTGGACTCCCAAGAGAAGGTAGAGAAAGTTTAGGGAGAACTAGCTTATCATTAACATAATGAGCAAGTACAAATACATGATTCTATTTATACTTGAGATCTTGGTATTTTTTAAGCAAGATTATCTCTAAATAACTTCTAATCAACTGACCAATTGTAACAAAGTGCTCTAACTACTACCTTAATGAAATTCAATCTTTAGCTTCCTACTTGCCTATTTCCCTCACACGTCATGATTCTCACACATAATTCCTACACATGATGCTACTTTCACACGCTTACACACATAATTTTGGCTGTTGACTTGCTTGTACAAGACATATGGGTTGGGGTTGCTTTGCAAGCATAGCACAAGGCCCTTACTAGGCTCCCAAGATATCCCTCCCTTTGAAAAGCACCTTGCCCACAAGGTGAGGCAATTGGAGCTACAAGGTATGGAATAACTCTCATGTAACATAATCTGCATGAGTGCCTTGAGTTGACAAGCACCTCTATTGCAACCTTGTTGCCCAGCTTGGTCACTATTCTTTGTAAGATTTCTTTGGGTTCAGGAGAGAGATCCCCCTCTTTGTTAACTTGAGGATATGTTGACAAAGGAGTGGTATGTAATTTTACCAATTTTGGCCTGAGGTAGATACTTGAAAGACTAGATGGATTTGAAATTCAAAGGAATCCTTTGAAGGATCTAAATGGAACAAAGTACATCGGTAACAGCTTCAAATGGCTTCGAAGTCCCAAATATTTTTGTCTGTAAGGAAGTCTCAAGAACAACCAATCATCCACTGAGTATTCTTAACTAATTATGTGTTTGTCAGCTTGTATAGTCATTCTTTCTTGGGCAGCTACAAGATTGTTTTTGAGAATAGAAAAGATCTGCTCCTATGTCTTCAACCATCTATAATTTGCTCATACTAGGTATGTGGTCTATGAGCCAAGGGGTGGAAATTGGAAACCCATATAGGGCTTCAAAGGGAGTCTTGATGGTGGTTTGAAAATTGCTGTTATTCCAATATTCTGCCAAGGGCAACCAATCTGACTACTTTTTAGGCTTGTAACAAGTATAGGATCTCAAGTAATGCTACTCTACCTAGTTGACCATTTCAGTTAGCCATCTTTCCAAGGATGAATATTGTTAAAAGATACTAAAATACTCACTCACACACACAATCACACAGATTTGCTTGAAATGAAAACGATACACATGCTGAGGAGATTCACTTGAAACATAAAAAATAAACAAGAATAATGTTAAAGCATACTGAAAAACTAGAAGGGTTAACATTAAATATTTAAGATGACATTATTATAATCTCATTGGAACCTAAGAATAATGTTAAATTATATTGAAAGGGAAAACATTAAGAGATTAAGATGACGTATCATTATGTTATGAGAACTTACACATTCAGAAGTTCTAATTCCGTCTTTAGGCTAGGAAGTGTTCCAGAGAGACTATTGTTTCCAAGAAACCTAACCATTTTGATGAGTGTAAGAGAAAGCACAGGAGAATTAAAAACATAAGTCCACAATGATAACAAAAGAGGGCATAGATCAAGATCTTCAAGCAATGGGGACAAAGTGCTCAGCCCTGGCTTAGGTGGTAGAGGGGCAGGTTGGGTGTAGGTCTTTAGTTTGTAACTTTGAATCCTTCTGTTGCAAGAAGAAAGGAAAAACAAGAAGGCAATGGCATACTTACAAGAATTTGAGAGAACTTATACTGAACAAACCACTTGGTATTTCACCTGTTAGGTTGTTGAAACTCAAATCCCTGAAAAAGTAAGTGATAAATTGAGAGAAATAAATAGAACAGAAAGAAGTCTCAGAAATCAGTCAGAATTTAAGGTTTGACTGTCCATTGGAACTTACAATATTTTTAACATTTTGTATTCTCCAATATCAGATGGAATATTTCCAGTAATCAATGCATTTCTTAGAACTCTATGAGAGAAATAACAATGGATAATTAGTGCATAGGTGAATGAGTTTAGATTGTATATTTGGTAAAAAAAAACAACGTTGGATGGCATGAGCGAATGGCAGGGTAAGTTAACTTACACTTCAGTCAAGTTCGTCAAATTTTTAATAAAGTCAAGGGAGGAGCTCACATTGTATATATCACTGATTCGCCTACACGTATACACAAACATTATGAAACTAGTCATGTTGAGAGAGACAGAGATTACAATAATTTGAAAAATATACTCACAAACTTTTCAATGAGGTCAAGTTAGAAAAACTGGATGGTATTGGACCTTCAAAAGAGTTTCCTTGAATTCTCCTACAAAAACATTTAACCAGCTTATCAACAGTTGTATTATAGTAGCCATACTTCTCTGCTTTGGAGGAATGCATAGAAATCTAGAGATGACTAAAATTTATCATCCATGTAAAATACATTTGAAGATGAAACCAGAAACTTTGATGGCTTACAGTTGTATTAGCTTTGTCCAGTTTCCAATGAAGTCTGGTATCCTTCCAGTGAAAGGACTGTCTGACGCCCACCTGAAACCCAAGCATATCTATTGTAAGCTATGCTCATGATAAAAATCTTCATTTACATGAGTAGAATAAATAAATAAAGTGATGTCCTCTTAACATGAATTGCATGTTTTTAAGGTTGGCAAATGTCGAAGGGATTTCACCACCCAATCCACAACTGTCAATGAAACTGCAAAATTCACAAGCCAATATGATTTAGACATTGCAATTTGACACACTCTTGCATATGATTAAACAGAAGTAAAAGAACGTTAGAACTTACATTCGCTCAAGTTTGACCAAATTACCCAGTTCTGGAGGAAGTGTTCCTGAGAAATTATTCGAACCAAAAGACCTACATGGTATATATCCGGAGAATTTATATGTCAAAGAAATCATCAAAATTCATATGGCAACTTCTGATTAACATTCAAGAGCTTTTTCAATCATATCAAAAAATTCATATGGTGTACCTTTTGGACAATGAGCCTATTATCATATCAAAAAATTCACAATTATAATCTAGATCACTTGAATATTTATGTAACTCTTAACATTTCTAGCAAAGCACAATTTGGATAGGAATAATAAAGTGACAACTCAGATAGGGTAGCTAGTATCCAGGCCCAGAGTGCTACCTTTTAGGAATTTTCAGGTAAGTCATTACCAATGACAACAAGTAGTATTTTTTGCAAAATGAAACCGTTCTAAAACTCACTTTTACTTTCTATTATATTATTTGCAAGATTTTAAAATGAATCTTCATTCCATAGAATTCAGAGAAGCAATTAACTTCCATCAAAATAAGGCCTTGCCTTTACAAAACAAAACTTTTGATTAATGCTTTCTTTTCACAGAATAATTGATTTTTCACTGTAGGGTGCTTTCGTGTCTTACAGCATATTTAGCTCCTTCAGGTTTCCAAGCTCCTTTGGGATGGTCCCATAGAACAAATTGTGGGGAATTGACCTAAAATGATAAAAATAAATAAATCTAGGAATCAACAACCAGATATTCTCAGCAATTATACTTTTATAATTTACCCACTAGTATTGATCAATTATTTCTATAAATAACATCACATTATATTTATATGGAAGTATCAAAAGGCATAATTAAGAAAATGAAATAATTGTTAAAATGAACAAATAGTAAACAGATTATAACTGGAAAGGACAAACGAATTTTGGTATGAAAAATGTCCAAGACAGCAAACGTTGCTGGCTTAATGTGTAACTGTCTAAGGTAGCAATAGCAGTGCTAAGGCATGATAATTCTTGTTCCATGTAATGTTTCACCTTTTTGAAGCAAGGGTAATAGAGGATTTGAGGAGCCTTGATAATTAATTGAATATCAACGCATGTTAGGCATGCATTATGCATGTTCCTGTGCTGCTTGCGACGTGGATTTGAGGAGCCTTGATAATTACTTGAATTTTTTGTTGTGAAGATTCATATTATTTGAAATTCATTTGCTGGGGAAACTCTCTCTATATTCTATAAACCCTTTTCGTAATGCAGAAGGCCTTTGAAAATTAGATATGAGCTAATTCTCCTCTTAACAACTATTAAAATAAAATAGAAGGCTAGGTTTAGGCCTTTCATTTTATCCACTCTCTCCATCCACATGATGGGTACTTTCATTCATCCACGACACAAGCAAAGGTTCTACCAAACCAAAATGATTCAAGGACAGATAGTTTATATTGCACTTAACAAGTTGGAGATGTTTTACATATTTTTACTGAATATATCTTTTTGTTACCTTAGTCACTGAAGAAACATGAACCTACGCTAATAGATGACAAGCATAAAGTCAAATATTTGCTTCAAAGTTTGAACTATATATATGCCTTCTTTCAATACTTACAAATACTGCAATGCAGATAAATTTCCAATAAAGGTTGGCAAGGGGCCCGTGAAGAAATTTTCATCAATGATCCTACAGATGTAGAACAAAATTATCATCTTTAAATCTGAATCTCTCATTCAAATTAAAATTTTAACAATCTAATAAACAATAAGTTTCTTTCCTCACCTTAAAAAAGACAAATAGAAAAAATGAGTTAACTATCATAAATCAAATGCAGAGAGTGAAGAAATCCGTACAAGAAGGTAAGAAATTTCAAAGCCACAAGTTCTTCGGGAATCACTCCTCGTTTGTTCAAGGAAAACACTCTCCTGGAAAAATATAAGAACAGCTAGCTTGCAATAAGTAAAGAAAATGATATGTATTCAAAAAGATATGTTAAGGTTAGTATGTGATAGACTACCACTTATTCCAAAAGCTTATTGATTGAAAAATGGTGAATTTAATCACTTCACCATTATCCTAACAATCCCATCATGCGCCAAGAGATTTATGGCTCATTGACTCTATCAATTCTCTCTCATGAGGAGAAGTTGGGTTCAAATCCCCCCTCTCCCACTTGTTATAAGCCATAAAACCCCCTTACATATGGGCTCAAAATTGCCTTCAATAAATAGGATCCAACATATTGAATAACTTTTAAATGCAAGGTAGAGTGAGACAAGACTCAAATTCAAGAGTATCCATTCTGATACCATAGTAAACTACCCTTTGTCCCACAAAAGTTTAAAGTGGTAGTAAAATGTGAATTAAATCCCTTATAATACTAAGGAGGAGAGTTGGGCCTAAGAAGAAATGAGGAATGAAAGTAGGGCACTATGTATCTATTAGGACTTAGGAGACATGTCTCCACTCTCCAATGTTGAGTGAGAATCTCTTGAGGTGTAACATTATGGATGGGCGATGGCACCCAAACATTTTTTCATGGCCTCTCTAAGAGAATTGAATATGTTTTAGCTTTCCAGGAACTGAAATTGTAGTGATATATCTCAAGGGGTCAACATGGAAAGAGACAATATACTCCACAAACTACTTTTGGAGTTTGAGTAAATCTTAATTCTTAACTACCCATATATGTGAATCTCAAATGGAAAAATGGAGTCCGTTTCCGTGGTTGCACTATAACAAATAACTGTTAATTGTCCATGAATGGAAGTTTGGATTAGAGAAATAGGCACAATACTACGAGATGAGAACACATGTCTAAAACTTGGGACTTTTCTGCATCATGTGGGGTCCATTACACTTTTTTTTGGCTGAAGTGAGGTCCATTACACTAGAACATTAGACCCCAGGCTAGTTTATGGATGGAATTTGGTGATTAAAATGCAAACTTCTAGTATTTATTCTCTTTTGATGTTCTATTATTAGGGAGAGTTAGAGGCATACAATTTTGTAATATGGCAGATGGTGCCACTGCTGTAGGTACAGTTGCATTTGATAGATGGGTTATTGATTGGATCCTCAAAATCAGTTTCATTTACAGCTCTACACGGATCTTCACTTATGTTCCACAATGCCTCTGCTTGTGCATCCCATTGTTGGAATATTGAGTTCAATGCCCTCACTGTAACACAACCCTCAATATCATCACATCACCGTCACATACTCAAATGATATGACCAGAATATAAAGATGTTCTTGATTCCAAAATACACTTTGATATAAAACAAAATTCAAATTCAAAATTTCTTGCAAAAGGACCTAACCAAATCCAGTATATAATATATGGCCAAGGTCCAAGATCTTTTCTCTTATATTTTTGGGAATTAGATTGTTATGTAGCCCAAGGCCCAAATCCGAATATAACTATAGATGGCCATGGCCCAGTACCCTTTTTTTTTTTTTTTTCCTATGTAACCCAAGATCTATTTTGGATAATCTTTAAGGCTAAAGCACGTTAAACATTTCACCAAAACAACAGTTTTAAAAGTCTCCTATCATAACTATAGACCACTAGCAGTCACTAATCTCTGACCAACATTCTTTCCGAAATTCTCATCAATCATACACTTTCCGAATCCCATTACTGTGGGACCACCTTAGTTCGCTCCACTCTCAACCATGTGAGTCCCACCCTTCACCGTACAACCTCCCCCAAATCCAACCGTCCCTCCGCCAAATGGGCCCCACGCCTGCTCGGCAGATCCCAAATTTTTCACAGCGGTACCTCATCAACACCGAAAGCTGGGTGGGCCCATCTTCTTCTACTGCAGCAATGAGGGAGACATCGAATGGTTCGCCGAAAACACCGGCGAACCGTTTAGTGCATAATTCTTCACTAAATTAATATGGGCAATAATGGCGGGTCACTTCTACTTCTACTGCGGCAGCGGTTTTTAATTTTGCTAAAATCTTGTAAAATTCCATTTAGTGCATAATTCTTCAGTTAATTAGTATGATTTTTGTAGTGACTAAAAATAAGGAAAGTGGTCGTTTATATCCTTATGATTTCATACACTTTGTCCTCCAAAAGTTATAATTATAAACTTCATTCAATTTAAATTAAATTAATACATTCTGGTAAATTAATAAAGTCATAACATATAAATTGATACATTTTGCTCGGAGTTTTTGAGAAAAGAAAAAAGTTGATGCAATTAAAGTAACAAATAATTGATGATGTGATATCAAGTTAGCACCAAAATATATCAATCAAATTAAAACTATCAATCTCTAGTGGTGTGCTTGCTTTACTGCAATTTCATATTGAGCCAACTCTATACAGATTTGGTTTATTACAATTCATATATACAGATTTGAGAGGTTCATATCAGTATATTGAAATGAACTGAAGAATTTATTAAAAAATATACACACACAGAGAGAGAGAGAGAGTAGTACCTTCAGAAGGGTCTGTGGTTGCAGTTTGGGCGTTTGAGATGTCAAACGATACTAGGAAGAAGAACAAGAGACAGTAACCATAAGCAAATATTGAAGATGACTGTGGCTTCACTTTCATATTCATCTTCAGAGCTTCCTATTTTACATGGAAAAATGAAGTAGATCTTTTTTTTTTTTTTTTTTTTTTTTTTTTTTTGATGAAAAAGTAGATCTAGATATATAAAACACTTTCAGTTACATATATCTTAAGAGTAGTAGCAATGACCAATGGTGCTTAAACACTATATCCCATGTGACATGACAAATTAAATTTATTGTTCAACTTCGAAGTATTTGGCCACGTGTCAAGCAGTGAACCAAAAACAAAACCAATGAATAGTGATAGCCATTGTGTGTATGGATTACATGCCTATCGTGTTGTGTTTTCATCATTCTCAGTTATAATTAAAATTGTATCTTGTTATCAAAAAAAAAAAAAAAAAAAAAAAAAAATCTATCTTGAAAACATAGTTTTTATAATTGGGTCCTCTTAATAGGTGTTTTTATGTCATGGTTAATAAATCATATTATAAAAGTTTTAACACTACTTTCCTGTGAAATGTAAAAAATTGTCAGAAAAATTAATTATTTTATTATTTTCTAATGAAATTTTTCTAAAAATAATTCCTTAATCAATATCGGGGATTTGTTAACATTTTTCTTTATAATTTGTGGGTACAACCTAGGATGCATGGATATGAACATGGGTATAGATATGGGTATAGGTACAACATAGCAATATAAGTAATTTTTGAAAAAATTTAACATGAAATGGTAGGTACGACATCAATATGACACAGGTATAACATGGATGTAGCACCCTAAATGTAATGTACATGTATCTTAATGTACAACTAGTTGTATGTATGCAATAATAATTAATATAATATATATATATGAGATAAGTTTAAGTTACACATTTTTTATATCATAAATTTCTAAGAGATCTAACGGTTGAAAAGAATATCATTAAATATTTTTACTTTTTACCTTATTACTAGGATTACCTAATTAATACTAACATTCTCTCTCCCCTTATTTATTATTACTTTCAAAATATCAATTTAATTTAGAATAATACTATACATACATTGCAAATCATTACTTACTTTAATTTAAGAGACCAAATAGGCTAAAAAAAATACACAAAGGACAAGATAGGCCCACGTTCAGATTCCTTTTAGCCGACAAAATTTTTTCATATAAATTATAATAATACTTTTTTTTCTCTCAATAAAATAAAACTATCTTAATTAATTAATTAAATAACCCTATTAGATGGCACTTTCATCACCGTTACCGTAACAATTTACTTTGTATGGAGGAACAAAGCATGAGCAAAGATAATAATTTTTCACCATTGTTACATTTGCAATGCAAAAACTTTTAAAAAGCAACCGATTACTTTTGTGTTCAATACTTCAATTATATACATAATTGTATAATTTTATTTCAAATAATTTAATTTCATCACTATTTAATTTCTCTTTTAGGATGAATCATTTGAAAAACAAGTTATTGAAAATGGCATGTGTCCTAAAAGAGAAATTAAATAGTGATGAAATTAAATTATTCGAAATAAAATTTATACAATTATGTATATGATTGAAGTATTGATCACAACAGTAATCTACTATTTTTTAAAAGTTTTCGCATTGCAAATGTAACAATAGTTAAAAATTATTATCTCTGCTCATGCTTTGTCCCTCCATATAAAGTAAATTGTTATGTTAATGGTGATGAAAGTGCCACCTAACAGGGTTATTTAATTAATTAATTAAGAGTAGTTTTATTTTATTGTGCAAAAAAAAAGTATTATTCTAATTTATATGAAAAAGTTTTGTCAGCTAAGGAATATGAACGTGGGCTTATCTTGTCTTTTGTGTATTTTTTTTAGCTTATTTGGTCTCTTAAATTAAAGTATGCAATGATTTGCAATGAATGAATAGTATTATTCTAAATTAAATTGATATATTGAAAGCAATAGTAAATAAGGAGAGGGAGAATGTTAGTATTAATTAGATAAGACTATTAATAAGGTAAAAAATAATAATATTTAGGATACGTTTGATATATTGAATGAGGATTAGGACAGGAATTGTAATCTTTATTACTAGTATGTAATGTAATAACTAAACATATTCATTAGTTTGGTTATGAGTTATAACATTAGAATGAAACTTAACATTTATTTTAGGAAATATCTTACTCATACAATTATATCTCCTTAAAAATTGTTATTTTTAAATTTAAGCGAGATATGTGTTATTTTTTATGATTTTTTATTTTTATAATTGTTAAATGTATATGGAAAGTTTGTTTATTTGGAAATATATTAAGTTTTAAAATTATTGTACTTACTAAGGAATAACTTATACAACCTTTTAAAGAGGAATAGTTATTCCTCATTTTGAAAAATAGCTATTCATAAGGAATAATTATTCCTTGTAATAAAAACTTGGTGTAAATACTCTTTTAGTCCCTACATTTTAGGGTCATTTCTATTTTGGTCCCTACAATTTCATTTTACCACTTTTAGCTCCTAAACCAACTAACCGTGACATTTAAGTCCTTACCATCACCCAACTAACAGAAAAAACTGACATGGCAAACGGAATGCACTGTTGACACAATAAATATTAACATGGCGAATAAAATAATAATAAAAAATTTTATTTATTATTTAATAAATGCCAAGTCAGCATAAAATAATAAAAAAAGATATTTTCATGTTTTTTTTTTAATTCTTTTAAAATAAAATAAGATAATTAAATTAAAAAAAAATTATTTCTTCCATTATTTATTTCTGAAGAACATGTTCATGTTCCTTGGGTTCATCCCCAGGAATTTTCTTGAGAAACAAACACACAAAAAAACCCAAAAAATTCAGCTCAAAAAAGAAATCATAAATCTCAAAGCCCTCATTTTCAACCCCAGCAAAATCATCAAATCCCCAAGCCATAAGCCTAGAAAGTTCAAAACTAGAAAATCATCAAATCCCAAAAGCCACAACCCACACTCCTTCAATCACCAAACTGACATTGAACCTAGAACCCAACCAGGACAACTTCATCACCACAAAACCTAGAACCTAGCAACCTAGAACCTAGCAACCACTTCAACAACTTCGTCCTTTCGCACACCTTCTCCGCCACTGTAGGCTTCACCTCCACCAGATTCTCCACCGTCGTGGGTATGCTATACACTGCAACCATCTCATCGGGATAGGAATCGTTCAACCACTGTAGATTCTGAACAAGCAACTCGAGCACATTGTTCTCCACCAGTGCGTCAACCAAAACCCTAGCCGGTTCAAATGGAGATTCAAAATCGAAGGAATCGCATTGAGATTAACGAGATCCGGATATAGCTCGTATAATAATTACGTTCCACGAGCTGCATCACCAAGTGGCCCAAATGGTGCTAAGATGCTGTGTTTCACCTAATAATAATTGAACAACTGCAGAATTGCAAAGCCACACATATATAAATATCCACCATTGACTTCACTTTGTAGTAGCAAAGCCACACATCAATAAATATCCACCATTGACTTCGTACCACAATTTACTGTGCAAATGAGATTGAAAACTATCTTAAAAATCTTGTCCCAAATATATATTCCCTCCGTCCCACTTTTTTTGTTTTTTATTCCATTTTGAGATGTCTCAAAATATTGTCATATTTCTAAAGATAAAAGTCATTAATTTACTAATGTTCCTATTATAACCCTATTAATTTACTAATTCAATTTTTTGATAAATTTTTTTAAAGGTAGTTTTGGAAACTTATACATTTTTAAAAGGTAGACAAGATAATAAATGATGTTTCCTTAAAAAGTTGGACTTTTCAAACAAAACAAAAAAAAGTGAGATAGAGGGAGTACAATTTACCTTTTATTTTTCTTTTTGGAGAAACAATGACAATGCTGTTGGTGAATACTTCTAAGAGAACACCATTAATTTGGTGAATACTCTTATGCATTTCATGTCAGTGATAAAATAATTTCATCCAGCGAAAATTTGGAAATTGTTAACTTATTTTATTTTTTGAAATTGATGGTACGTACATCAATTACAATCAATTATTTTATCAATTAATGACAAATTGTGTTATGGTAGAAGGAGAGATAGAAAATTGTCATAAAATGATAAAACCTAAGAATTTTAAAGATTTAACTTTTTACTAAAAAAATTGAATAAAATTAATTCTTTTGGTTTTATTCTCATTTTTAATAGTATCACATTTATTTTCATAAAAGTAGGAACCTCTCTTGAATATTAGAATATGAATATTCTGACACATTTTTTTCTTTCAAGAGAAATGAACGAATAAAATTTTAGGAGGGCCAAGTTAAGAATATATATATATATATTATTTTTCTAAAGGGAAAAAAAAAATCTCAAGATTTTAGAGGTGTGGCAATGCAACTCGATTTTCTTGTTCTTTTCCTATCAGAGTACCATTTTGACACGAATGGGTAAATTTACAATAAAAAAGCAATTTATATATAATTTCGATGATGAAAATGAATGGTCAATTTTTTCCCAAAAAAATAAGAAAATAAAATGACTAGTCGAATAATCAAATTAAATTTATAGCAATTTTTTTTTTTTGAGCACAGTGCTTTAATTATGCGTTGAACCATGCCACCAGTTTCACACAGTACACATTTAAAATTAAATAATACTATATTTTATATATTACACATTAATAATATATTTAAAAAAATAAAAGAAATCCGACAGTTCTTTTACACCAAGCTTTTTTCTTTTTCCTTTTTTTTTATTATATATATATGAAATGAATTCTCTAATTAAAACGTTATATTTGTGTGATTATCATTATCCCTATTTTGACCATTTGAATTTGAAAAAAGTTGATGAAAAAATATGCTATATTGCAGAATATAGGTAAGTTGGTTTTCACGATGACTTTATAGAATTCAATTAGTTCAACTGGTAAAGTTTCTGATGATTGAATAACAGATTTGAAGTTCAATTTTTTTTTCTACACTTAAAACCAATTGGAAAGTTGAAACTCTTTTTTAAAAATCTTCATAGGATTTAAGCTCAATGTTTCTTAGGTGAAGGAAATAATAAAAATTTTTAATTAAATAGCTTTTCCTATAATTGAAAATGAAAATTCAAAGTTGGTGAAAAATTAAAGACTTCTAAGTTTTAACCCTTTTCAACGTTTTCGTTTCATGAAAAGTTTTCACTCATACTCTAACAGAAGTAAACAAGTAAACGTAGACCATATATTTAATCATATATATATATATATATATAGAACCTTTGATACCAAAAGAAATGAGACAAAAAATTAGTAACAGGAATTTAGAACCTTTCTATTTTTCAATTAAAAACTGTTTAATTATTTATTTTTCATATTTTCAATTGAAGAATGAACTTTTACTAGATCAACTTGCTAAAAAGGCTTGTTCCAAGAAATTAAGATGGTCAAATCAGGGAACCCACAAGCCACAAAACTTTGATTAGATAGCTATTCCCTACCTACCGCCAACTTTGAAGTTTGAAGACCCAATGCCACTTCTATTTTGATGGCTAAAATCATTGGGCGGTTCATAGTACTCTCCTCGAATTATCTAATCCTAGAGGACCAATGTGTGCATCTCCCAAGTTCCAATCACAACTTGGGTTATTAGCTAAAAAGGCTTGTTCCAAGAAATCAAGATGGCCAAATCAGGGAACCCACAAGCCACAAAACTTTGATTAGATAGCTATTCCCTACCTACCGCCAACTTTGAAGTTTGAAGACCCAATGCCACTTCTATTTTGATGGCTAAAATCATTGGATGGTTCATAGTACTCTCCTCGAATTATCTAATCCTAGAGGACCAATGTGTGCATCTCCCAAGTTCCAATCACAACTTGGGTTATTAGCGTGAATATTGCCTCCAAAGTCCAGACTATCTGCATTAGTGGGTGTAATGCCCCCAAATCATAAATAATAAAAATCTATTCAATCTAAATAATCCATAAAAGATAGGTGAAAATCACATTTTAGTTCCTATATTTTCTTGCGATTCTCACTTTGGTCCCTATTTTTTATTTTCACCGTTTTTAGTTCCTATTTAGAAAAAGCGCCTTTCATTTTAGTCCTTTCTGTCAATCTTCTAACGGTAAAATCCTACGTGACAGATGAAACTATTAAAATAATAATAAAAATTTTATTTTGGAATTAAAAAATGTCACGTCAGCATCTAAATTAAAAAATTAATTTATTAATTTTAACTAATAAAAAAATTAAAAACGGAATTAAAAACCAAAAATCACATTAATTGAGATTTAAGTGTGTATTGAACAAGAACAACAATAACACAAACCCAGTTCTAAGAACACAAAAACAAAAATTAAAATCCAAAAATTAAAAATCTCAAAATCACCATTTTCTCAAACCCAGCAAAATCATCAAATCCTAAAACCCCGTACCAAATCAATCCAAAAATACAACACAACCAATCCAAACAAAAAAATCATAAACTCAGAAAAACCCATCTCAAGCAAGTTGAACCCAGTAAACCCACCTCAAGCAAGTTAGATTTTAATTAAACAGAGCCTCACATCAAACCCACTTCACTCACATCCTCCATAGCTGATACAACTCCAAGCAAGACCTCAAAGCCTACACTACCCACTTCCACGATATTTAAGAGTATAAGGTCCAACGTCCATCATGCGATTGAAATGGCTATGAACCTTGTGATTATCCCTGCCATTTTGGTCCAAAAGCGCGAGCTCAAAGAGCGCCCTAACATTGGTACCCTCACTCACCAACGCAATGAAGAGTGATACATAGGCGGCGTCATCCTCATCGCTCTTGCCATCAGGGTAGAAGTAGATGGCCCAGGCGTAGCCGTCGACAATGAAGGTATTGGAGCGTAGCCGTCGACGATGAAGGTATTGGAAGCGATGAACTTTCTGACCCCCATGACTTTCGCTAAGGAGTACCCATTGACCTTGAACTTGTGGGTCCCAACTACTGTGTTGGTACACAAGGTTGACAACAATGAAGAGGTTGACAGAGAAGGCGACAGTTGGGACACAAACGACGTCGTCGAAGGTTTCAGATAGAAGTCTTTATGGTTTATGATTGTGTTGTATTTTTGGATTGATTTGATACTTTGGGGCTTTAGGATTTGAAGATTTTGCTGGGTTTGAGAAAATGGTGATTTTGAGATTTTTAATTTTTGGATTTTAATATCTGGGTTTGTGTTCTTATTGTTCTTGTTCAAGACACACTTAGATATCAATTCATGTGATTTTTGGTTTTTAATTCTGTTTTTAATTTTTTTTATTTAGTTAAAATTAATAAATTAAATTTTTTTTTTTAATTTAGATACTGACGTGGCATTTTTTAATGCCAAAATAAAATTTATTATTATTATTTTAATAGTTTTATCTATCATGTAGGACTTTGCCGTTAGGGCGTTGACGGAAAAGACTACAATGAAAGGCGTTTTTCTAAATAGGGTCTAAAAGTGGTGAAAATAAAATAAATAAAAAGATAGGGACTAAAGTGGGAATCTTGTGAAAATTTAGGGATGAAAATGTGGTTTCCGCCTAAAAAATATTAAATAATAGCAAACAACAACCTAAAATCTCATCACAAATGTCAGAGTTCTAATCCACCAAAGATAAAACATCCTTAAAATAATTCTCCAGCATAATGTTTGATGTCATAAAAATAATAATAAAATCCTCAGTTCCACAAAATACTTCGTAACCGTTGTCTTCCAAGAATCTCTACTCCAATAATCCTCTAATGTGTCTGTAAGGGTAAATAAAGAGGGATGAGATAACTCAATAAGTGGAATTCACTAACATTGGAATGTGGGAACAAACCTTTCAAATAAATAATTTTTACAACAATTCATAACTTGTAACTCATCAATATTTTATCATCAAATACTTCATATATATATATATATATATATATATGTTTTTATATTGTGATCCATCATAATAAATATATCAATACCATCATATAAACAATTTCCTAGGCTTTTCTTGTGGTCAACGTTTACATCACGTTGACAGGGTTGTGCTATCCCCTTTTAGGATTAGAACCTCCTTTTCATCCATTTTACTTAAGGATAGCTCCTTTGAAACCTAAAGGTGCACTTCCTTGCTAAGGAGCTTCCTTTTTGGATCCTCAATAGTATACTCCTTTGCTAAGGAGCTATCAAATGTGCATTATCCCCTTTTCTAGGACCGTCCCTTGCTAAGGACTAGCTACAGTATGATTGTCCCTTGCTAAGAATTAAATACAATACTGAGCTTTTAATCATGACTTGCCATAGGTTTTTAAAACATATTCAATATGCTCACAAAAATAATCTATTCATAATTCTAAAAAATATAAAGATATATTCACACATACAAGTTTAAATAAATTTAGGTTGTCTCATAAGTTTTTCATAAAACGAATAGTCAATGTGCACATCAAACATTTATAAAATATCAATTTATATATATAATATCAAAATATTTCTTTAATATGAAATAGTTTAATAATCAACACTGTTTTGGGAAAACCCCCAAAATTAGTAAACACCACTTACCTCTTATTTGCAAAACTATGAAATCAACCACCCTTGAGTCACACTAAATCAGTAGAATTAGAACCTACCAACACCAAAAATATGTTCATCAATACAAGAATTTCCCACTTAAAATCAATTTTCACACTTGAATAGTTTAATCTATCAATATTAAAGCCTACGGAGATGTTAGATTCTCTGTGCCACTCTAATTTTGGTACTAGGGCTGCCTTATAATTCAAACTATATGTAGGGCCTAGTTTTGCTCAAATTTCTTTTCCCTTTCGACTACCCAATTTCATTCCTAGTTAGTGGACGTTTTCTTTGCTAATATAGAAAGACAATGAAAGCAATATTTGATGTCATCAGGAAGGGTATAAGAAATATCTAGATATTTTCTTTGTTGGAAATTTCTTGTTTTAAGAAGGCATCTCAATCTGCTAGTGGCTGAAAGGTTAAGACTATATCTGACAATGAAGATAGGGGAAAACAAAAGGGCTATATGCATCATTCTTACTCCAATATAATAACAATTACAAGTCATCTTCTCCATTAATATTAGGATAGATGGAGATTGACAGGTCAAACATATGCCTAGAAGTCCTTTTTCTTTTAATATATGGATAGGTTAAGTTTTATAAAGTGATGCCTATTATCCTATTAGCTACTAAAGTAATTTCAAGCACAGCTCTTTCCTGCAAATGTGGGACAAGTCTAGCCATTGAATATTCAACTCCCTAAATTTAGAGCTAAAGAAAACCATACCTACAGCAGTCTCACGTTTAGCCGCAAAGTAGAAAAAAAAAAGTTGTTCAACCGTGTGTTGCGGCTAAAACAAAAGAAAATCTTATAAATAAACATATATATATATATATATATATATATATATATATACGCGTGTAACTTAAGAGGTAAAAGGCTAGGGTTTTTAAAAGCTTATCAAGGCCCATATATTTACTTATGCCACCCCACTTGGGCTTCATATTCCATAGTAATTATCTTATTTTTAATATCTTAGGCCCAAATCAATTAATTCCATTTAATTGTGGGCCTCCTTTTTAATTTATGTATAAGAATTAAATTGGTATCAAAATTATGGGGTGTTACATCCTTCCCCCCTTAAAAAATTTCGTCCTCAAAATTATACATACCTTCGCTAATGAACAACTCTAGATAATTTGATTTCATCTCATCTTCTTGCTCCCAAGATGCCTCCTCCACTGTGTGATTCTTCCAAAGGACCTTAACCAATGATATGATCTTGGTGCGTAGCACTTGATCCTTGTGGTCAAGAATTTGGATTGGAACTTCCTCATAAGTCAAGTTGTCTTTGATCTTGAGTGGCTCATAGTTCAAAACATGTGAAGGATCTGGGATGTACTTCCTCTGCATGGAAACATGAAACACATTATGCACTCTTGCAAGTGTAGGCAGTAAGGCCAACTCGTAGGCAACTTTACCAATGCGTTTTAGGATCTCAAATGGACAACAAATCTGGGACTTAACTTCCCCTTCTTCCCAAATCTCATCGCATCCTTCATTGGTGCAACTTTCAAAAATACCATATCTCTAACTTCAAATTCTACTTCCCTTCTCAAGTTGTCAGAATAACTCTTCTCTCAACTTTGTGCTGTTCGCAATCTTTTACGAATTAGATTAATCTTCTCAGATGTTATCTGAATGATTTCTGGTCCCCACAATTTTCTCTCACCAACTTCTTCCCAACACAATGGGGACCTACATTTCCTACCATACAAAGCCTCATAGGGAGCCATCTCAATACTAGAGTGGTAGCTATTATTATAGGAAAATTCCACTAAAGACAAGTATTTTTCCCAACTTCCTTTGAAATCCAATATACAAGCCCTTAACATATCCTCCAAAGTACGAATAATATTTTCTGATAGTCCATCTGTTTGCGGGTGGAAGGCTGTACTAAAGCTAAGATTAGTACCTAAAGTTTTATATAGGCTCTCCCAAAAATTTGAGGTGAATCTTTGGTCTCAATCAGACACAATTGATGCTAAAACTCCATGAAGACTCATAATCTCATCAATATATATCTGTGCTAGCTGATCAAGTGAGTAATTCATCTTATCCGGAATAAAATGTGCTGTTTTTTTCATCCTATCCACAATTACCCAAATGGCCTCATGTCCCTTAGGGGATCTTGGCAAGCCATTCACAAAATCCATACATATATGCTCCCACTTCCATTCGAGAATAGGAAGTGGTTGCAGCAATCCTGAAGGTTTCTGGTGTAGTGCCTTAATTTGTTGACAAGTCAGCATTGCTCCATAAACTAAGCAATCTCTCTCTTCATGTTATTCCACCAATAAGTTTCCCGAATGTCACGATACATTTTAGTGCTACCAAGGTGCACTAAGTATTGGGTACGATGGGCTTCTTCCATAATCTCCTTCTTTAATGCAAAATCATTTGGCACACAAAGTCTATTTCCTAACCTCAAAACACCATCATTAGATACATTAAATTTTGGTCTCTTCCCTTCTCGTACTTCTCCTATGATCTTTATAATTTGTGCATCATCAACCTATGAACTCTTAATCTTCTCAATCAAAGTGGGTTGTATTGTCAAACTGGCCATAAAGGCTTAGGAATCACCCATAACAATTTCAATTCCCATCCTCTCCAAGTCATTAATAATCTCCTTTTGAGTAGTTAACAAGGCAACTGAGAAACCAGAGGACTTCCAACTAAGTGCATCAACCACCACATTAACCTTACCTGGATGGTAATTGATTGAGCAATCATAACCTTTAATCAGCTCAAGCCACCTTCGTTGTCTCATATTCAATTCTTTCTAAGTAAAGAAATACTTCAAGCTCTTATGATCTGTAAAAATCTCACACTTTTCACCATACAAATAATGTCTCCAAATCTTCAATGCAAACACCACTGCAGTTAACTCCAAGTCATAAGTGGGATAATTTTATTCATAACTCTTTAATTGGTGGGACACATAAGCTATGACTTTGCCATGCAGCATCAACACACAACCAAGCCCTTTTTTTGAAGCATCACTATAAATGACAAAGCCTCCCAAGTTGCTAGGGATGGTTAGTACTGGTGCAGTGATCAACATTTGCTTAAGTTCTTGAAAACTCTTTTCACATTCTTCTATCCACACAAACTTGGCATTCTTATGAGTTAGTTGAGTCAATGGGATTGCAATACGGGAAAATCCCTCACAAACCTCCTATAATAACTAGCAAGGCCCAAAAAGCTTCTAACCTCACTCACATTTGTTGGTCTTGCCCAATTAACCACAACTTCAACCTTACTAGGGTTTATAGAAATCTATGCCTCAGATATCACATGCCCTAGGAACACCACTTGATCAAGCCAAAATTCACACTTTTTAAACTTTGCATATAGCTTCTTCTCCCTCAAAATTTGAAAAACAATTCTCAAGTGCTCTTCATGTTCTTCCATGCTTTTGGAGAATATTAGAATGTCATCAATAAAAACAATAACAAAGTGGTCTAAGTACTCATGAAACACCCTATTCATCAAGTCCATAAATGCAGTAGAAGCATTGGTCAATCCAAAAGGCATTACCAAGAATTCATAGTGACTATACATCGTCCTGAAAGTTGTTTTGGGTATGTCTTCATACTTGATTTTCAATTGGTGATACCCAAAACGAAGGTCAATCTTAGAGAAGACTTTTTCCCCTAGCAATTGATCAAATAGGTCATCAATACGAGGGAGAGGGTATTTGTTTCTCATAGTTACCTGGTTTAACTCACGGTAGTCAATACACAAACTCATAGTCCCATCTTTCTTGTTCACAAATAAAACTGGTGCACTCCAAAGAGATGCACTTGATCAGTTGAACCCCTTATCAAGGAGTTCTTATAACTGTTCTTTGAGTTCCTTAAGTTCAATTGGTTATGGTGCTTTCGATATAGGAGAAGTTCCAAGGAGCAAATCAATGGAGAATTCATTCTCCCTATCTATAGGTATCCCTGGTAGGTCTTCAGGAAAGACATCAAGAAACTCCCTCACAACAGGGATATCATCCAACTTCAAAACCTCTTTCCTAGTGTCCACCACATGAGCTAGGTACTCTTGGCATCCTTTGTTAGGACATATATGAATCATGTTAGGAACATATGTCATTGTAAAATTGGCTAATCCTTTGACAAAACGCACTTTACTTGTAATTAGATAGATCTATGATGTGTTTAATACTTAAAGGAACAAGATTTCAAGTTCAAGTGTTAAAGCCATGAAAGTTTGCCCAAGATTCAAGTGAAGAAGTGTTAGTTTTTAAAACTTGACAACTAGTATCTATCGAGGTTTAAAAGGATGCTATAGCTTGATGCTCGACAGCTACTCGATAAATTTTGTATCTATCGAGATTTAAGAAAATCAATTTTTCAGATCTGATTTCACTCCAATCCGCATATATATGCTTGGTCTTTCTTTTCTCACACCCTTAAACATATATAATAATTGTTTTAAGGGTCGTCACAGCTGATGTACATCAATGCAAAAGTTTTTCACAAGCATATTGTGAACCAAAGACATATGCCCTAATTCATCTTTCTCTTCAAAAAGCTGCTGCGTTTGTACGCTGTAGGGTTTTGTAACCAAGGAGTTTTGTGATCTTCATTGTGTTGATGAATTGAAGAACTTTGCAGCCAACATCCTTCTCAAGTTGGTGTGTAAGTCGCGTACTAGGATCTACTCATCGAATTGGTTAGTCACGTATTTGAGAGTCGTGCATTGAAAAGGAGAGATTGTCACTATAGAACAAGTCCAATTAGGTATTGGAGTAAGGGTTCAACTATAGGTTCGTATATGGTACTGGGATTCCTTTACTTGTAACCGCTTGTCGTGATAATAGTGAATTCTCGAGAGTGGTGACCTTAAAATCACCCGGTGGGGTTTTTGCCATGTAAGTTTTCTCCATTCAAAAACAAATTACCGTGTCAACTTTATTTTCTACTGCATATTTTTAGTTGGTGATTTGTTTATGCTACCACACTTATTGCATGCTAATTGAATTAATTAATTAACTTGGCTAATTAATTGGTTAATTCATCACAAAGGGTCAATACATTCTTAGCCTATCATCCTTTCCGTAATAGACACTTAGCTTGAAGGGCTAATATCACCCTAGGTAAAGCATGCATCTTAGAGCCCTTAAACCAAAATTCAGGTTCTCCTAAAGGCTGAAACACCACTTCTTTTCTAAAACAATCTACATTAGCATGATAAGCCACCAACCAGTCCATTCCCAAAATTACATCATAGTCATACATGTCCATCAAAATTAAGTCTGCTAACATTTCCCTATCCTCAATTTGGATGACACAAGACTTAAGTATAGAATTACACACCAAAGAATCACCCATAGGTGTGGCCACAGACAAGTCATAATCCATAAGTCCAGGTTTCTTATCACATAACATAGCATATTGAGAGGAGATAAAAGAGTGTGTAGATCTAGAATCAAATAGAGTTTTAGCAAATTTTGAGAATAATGGAAGGATACCTATAACCACAGTATCTGAAACTTGAACGTCTTGTGGTGTGAGTGCAAACACTTTCCCTTGTGCCTTCCTCCTATGGTCATCCTTTCTAGGTTGTGCCATTAAGTTTTGTGGAGGAGATGTATAGCTTCTAGCTAAGTGTCCTGTCTTTCCACAATTATAGCAAGCCTTTCCTTCAAAGAAACATGGCTTATCTCCATGTAGGGCAAGCATTTGAACTTCTACCTTGAGCATTCTGGGGTGGATTCTTATTTTCTGGCTTATTTGATGATGAATTACTCCCAGACCTCCCAACAAATCCTTTCTTGTTCCAATGACCTTGAGCATTGCCTTGTTGAAAGCCTGTTTGTCCAGTGTTTCTAGGTGGGTTCTCATTCCTAATATTGTTCTTGAAATCTTCCTCCAATCTTATAACTCTCTTAAGTGATTCTGCATAATTATCAACTCCTGATGCAATTAAATGGTTTCAAAATCTCTCATTCAACCCCTTTTGAAATCTACTTGCTTTCTTCGCCTCATTAAAGATTAAGTGGGGTCTAAAGCAAAATAACTCAATGAATTTAGCTACATATTGCTCAACAGTCATACTTTCTTGCACCAAATCAGCAAATTCCCTCTCCTTTTGTTCTCGAACCACCTCAAGGACGTAGTTATCATAGAAAACCCCTTTAAATTTCTCCCAAGTGATGGGGTTTCTCTCAGTGTCCACTCCCTCCAAAATGGCTTTAGTGGATCTCCACCAATGCTCAGTTTCTCCAATCAACTTGAAAGTTGCAAACCGCACCTTTTAAGAGTTAGTGCAATCTAAAGCTTTTAACAACTTCTCCATCTGCAAGAACCAATTCTCATCCTCCATGGTATTTGGCTTCCAATCAAAAGAAGGGGGATTTTTCTTCATAAAAGTCTCAAAAGAGCAACCAGCCCTTGTCTCTACTCTACCTGCGCCTCTACTAGCAACATGGGTCAACCAGTCCAACAGTTAGGCAGTAGCTTCATCCAAAGGATCAGTGCGTGTCACCCTAGGATGTTCATTATCTCTCACGTTTTGAGTGACTTCAGCCTTAGTATCAACCCTTGCTTTGGTTGACCTTCACAAATTAACAATAGGTTCCTCGCTATTGGAATTAGCTACTCTCTTCTTTTTGGGTGGCATAATACCTAGTTAACAAAGAAATCAAGAAATATAGATGGTGCAACAATTATTACTACTAAACATGAGAAGTAACATTGCCTAATTATTTAAAATATCTCATCAAACATAACCTAGATACTAAATGCTCTTACAAAAATCAAGCACATAACCCAGTTTCAAGTGTCCACATGATCATAACCTAGTTTTCAAGTGTGTATAGAATCATATCTTAAGCTCTGATACCACAATTGTAACGCCCCAAAATCATAAATAGTAAAAGTCTATTCAATCTAAATAATCCATAAAAATATTAAATAAAAGCAACCAACAACTTAAAATCTCATCATAAATGTCAGAGCTATAATCCACCAAAGATAAAACATCCTTAAAATAATTCCCCAATATAATGTTTAATGCCATAAAAATAATAATAAAATCCTCAGTTCCACAAAATAATTTGTAATCGTTGTCTTTCAAGAATCTCTACTCCAATAATCCCTCTAATGTATCTGTAAAGGAAAATAAATGGGAGTAATATAACTCAATAAGTGGAATTTACTAACATTGGGGTGTGGGAACAAACTTTTCAAATAAATAATTCTTACAACAAATTCATAACTTGTAACTCATCAATATTTTATCATCAAATACTTAATATATAAAAAAGTATATATATTTATATTTAAGCTATCATAATACATATATCAATACCATCATATAAATAATTTCCTAGACTTTTCTCGTGATCAATGTTTACACCCCGTTGACAGAGTTTTGTTGTCCCCTTTTAGGACTAGAACGTCCTTTTCATCCCTTTTCTTAAGGATAGCTCCTTTGGAACCTAAAGGTGCACTCCCTTGCTAAAGAGCTTCCTTTTTGGATCCTCAATAGTGTACTCCCTTGCCAAAGAGCTATCAAATGTGCATTGTCCCCTTTTCTGGGACTGTCCCTTACTAAGGATTAGCTGTAGTATGATTGTCCTTTCCTAAGGACTAAATACAATATTGAACTTTTAATCACGACTTGCCATAGGTTTTCAAAACATATTCAATATGCTCACAAAAATAATCTATTCATAATTCTCAAAAATATAAAGAAATATTCACACTTACAAGTTTAAATAAATTTAGGTTGTCCCACAAGTTTTTCATAAAACGAATAGTCAATGTGCACATCAAACATTTATAAAATATCAATTTATATATATAATATCAAAATATTTCTTTGATACAAAATAATTTAATAATCAACACTGTTTTGGGAAAATCCCCAAAATTAGTAAACACCACTTACCTCTTATTTGCAAAAATATGAAATGAACCACCCTTGAGTCACACTAAATCAGTAGAATTAGAATCTAGTAACACCAAAAATAGGTTCATCAATACACGAATTTCCCACTTAAAATCAGTTTTCACACTTAAATAGTTTAATCTATCAATATTAAAGCCTACAGAGATGTTAGATTCTTTGTGCCACTCTGAATTCATTACTGAGGCTGCCTTATAATTCAAACTATATGTAGGGCCTAGTTTTGCTCAAATTTCTTTTCCCTTTCGACTGCCCAATTTCATTCCTAGTTAGTGGATGTTTTCTTTGCTAATATAGAAAGACAATGAAAGCATTATTTGATGTCAATGGGAAGGGTATAAGTAATATCTAGACATTTTCTTTGTTGGAAATTTCTTGTTTTAAGAAGGCACCTCAACCTGCTAGTGGCTGAAAGGTCAAGAATATATTTGACGATGAAGATAGGGGAAAACAAAAAGGCTATATGCATCATTCTTACTCCAATATAATAACAATTATAAGTCATCTTCTCCATTAATATAAGGATAGGTGGAGATTGACAAGTCAAACATATGCCTAGGAGTCCTTTTTCTTTTAATATATTGATAGGTTAGGTTTTATAAAGTGATGCCTATTATCCTATTAGCTACAAAAGTAATTTCAAGCACAGCTCTTTCCTACAAACGTGGGACAAGTCTAGCCATTGAATATTCTGAAAGTTCAAAAACGTGTACAAAACACCTTTGAACGTTTAGACCCCCAAATTACAACTTAACCAATTCAAGCAATATGTCAAACAACTAGTGTGCGGAAACTTAACACATGCTATAATATGAAATTGGTTAAAAACTATCTAAGCCATAACAAAATAAAATCCACAGCAGATAATATAAAGGCAAAGATAGAGAGGAAGGAAGATGCAAACACAAAGACAACACGCGATGTGTTATCGAAGAGGAAACCGAAGTCCTCGGCGAAAAACCTCTCCACCGCCCTCCAAGCGGTAAACAATCCACTAGAAAATACAGTTGGGATACAAGGACAGCAATAGACCCTCCAAGCCTAATCTACCCAGTGCACCTAAGCCCTCCAAGCTTCTTGCTCCAACGAGGTTGCGCCGAACCTTTTTCTTTTCTAGCTTCCCGGATTCCGCTACTAGACTGTAGCATCAACCAATGAAGATTGGTTCCTTCCTAACTGCTTCCCAGAAATCCAAACAACTGTCTCACAGTGATGATGATGGTGAGAACCAGGTTTGGTATAATGCCTCTCAAGGATTTGACAATGGAGAGGAAGAGAGTAGGGGAATTTGAAGAGACTCTAAGGTATAGATTGTGGGTGAAACAATCTTGTTTTTCTTTAGGGTTTCTCTCTCAAAATTCTCTCTGGAAGCTCTCTTTCAATCGTGGGTAAAAGGGGTATTTATACTGGAGTGGGAGAGGAATGTGAAACGTCAGGTTTTACAAAACAGGGGTGGCTCGCGGCTTGACCTCGCGGCTTGACTAAGTCGCGAGATCCAGTCGCGAGTTAACCGTATGGCCAGTTGTCTTGTTTTGTCCTGTAGTGCTCCAGTTAGCATGACTGTTCATCTTCTAGCATGCTTGGCACGTGTGCTGCTTCTGGCGGCTTGCAGCCGCGAGTCACCCGCGAGTTCCAGCCGCGAGTCACCCGCGAGTTCCAGCCGCGAGTCTCTGTTTTCTTGCACACTCTTGAGCAATCTTCACTCTATCTCACTCACTACCCTTACAACAAACCCACCTAAATACAGGGTTACTGAATGCTGAATTACAAGCAAATTTGGCACGGAATAAAGCCAATTAGATGGTTGAATAAATTCAACCTTACATATTCAACTCCCTAAATTTAGAGCTAAAGGAAACCATAACTACAACAATCTTATGTTCAACCGCAAAGTAGAAAAGAATAAGTTGTTCAACCGTGTGTTGCGGCTAAAACAAAAGAAAATCTTATATATATATATATATATATATACATGTATCTTAAGAGGTAAAATGCTAGGGTTTTTAAAAGCTTATCAAGGCCCATATATTTACTTATGCCGCCTCACTTAGGCTTCATATTCTATAGTAATTATCTTATTTTTAATATCTTAGGCCCAAATCAATTAAATCCATTTAATTGTGGTTCTCCTTTTTGATTTATGTATAAGAATTAAATTGATATCAAAATTATGGGGTGTTACAGTGGGCGTGTCCCAATGGCCACTACTTGTGCGTGTAGCCAAGCTTAGATGCCCACTACAGATTTATATCTTTCTCTTTTCTTTGTTTGTGTCATTCTCATTCTTATCTAATACAGATACTTCAAGTTACTAAACCACTTAGCCAAAAGGCTACAGAGAGTGCATTTTATTTATTATGTCATGGAATCGGACCACTTGTCCATATATGGATTTTAAATCAATATCAGATATTGTTGAACTTCAACATCAACAAAAAATTATTAACATGGCTGGTCTTAAACACCAATCAAGCACTGGTTATGTTAGGTTTGTTTATGTAGTCCAGTGACTTGACAAGCGAGACCCATTGAGAATTTACTTATTACCCAAATTGTTATGGCATTTGCGGCCCCATCACAACATTATTCATTCCAAGACATTTTTCTCATTTTTTATGATCTACTTTATCCTTTACCATCCATATCATGTCATGTTTTTGTTTTCCATTTTAAACTGTTCTTATTTTATAATGAAAGTCAAACGAATACAAAGCAATTTGTGATTGGTATAGCATAAAGTGAAACACAGTCAAACAGAATGATTGTATTCCCTTGTCACAATGTTAAGGCTCTATATTTATAAAGGGAATTAAATAAGATGTAGATGCACAAACGCCGTAGTATCTCATAGGTAAGAAGCATATAGACTTCAAATTCCATGCATGTACACAACACATCTGTCATTTTTTTTTTTTTTTTGATAAAAAAAATCGCAACTTTTATTAAGAAGAAGATAAAAATAATACATCTTGAGCCAAAGCTAGCTCAATTATACTAGGAGTTTCCTCTATCCAAGTTACATAACTAACAACATTTTTTGCATACTGGGCCAAGATGTGTGTGCTAGACCGATTAATTTTTTTATTTTTTATTATAAGATATAATTTTAAAGACTTTGATAGTTAATATTTTATATTTAAAATAAAAATATATATAAAATAAGCATTCAATAATTAAAATATACCTAAAAATATTAATATTTAATTGCCAAATATTAATATTGTCTTATTTTAATTTATTAAGAATTGTCATGTCATTGTGTCTTGTGTCATGTTCATGCCCACACATCTTAATCTCAAGGTTTTTTTTTTTTTTTCCTTTCTTTGTGAGATTTTAATGTTTTTGGGAGAATACACACACAAAAGTATAATTCCGTCTAATGCATTTTAATGAACACTTGCAACTTAGGAGATGTCCAATCTATCATTAACTGATTTTAAAGCCAAACGTTGTATGCTTCTATTTACCAAATTTTTTTATCCTGAGACACAGTTCCATTTTTGCTGAATTTTAGAAGTTAATATCAAATGTGAATTGGAATGTAAATAAACAATGCGCATAGGACATTGAATAAGTTCTCCAAGTCAACCCAGCTCTGAGCTTGTCGAACGCCTCCTCTAGTTTACCCCATTGACATATGAAATTTTATATAATTGAGTTGAAATTTCATAACTGTTTTCTAAGTGATTTCATTACTTCTTTATAAAATAAATTTTATAATTGTGAGTGTATATAGAATCACTTATAAAACATTTACAACTTAGATATGAAATCACTTATAAAACATTTATAACTTAGATATGGAATCACTTTTACATTTCACATGTTGCGGCCCATATTCCTAAATCTCGTGGGTTTAGGTTGGAGGAAGTTTCTCAATTCTTTAAACCACTAAAAAATGCACAAGATCCAGGGAATATGGGAGATATTGAATAGCCAAATCGCTCTCAACAAGTAAGGAAAGGAGACCATTAAATGCCAACTAAGTTGAGCAACTTGCTCAATCTACCCTTTTTAGAAAATTTTACAAATATTACAAGTGATGAACTTATACTCACAAAATTTAAACTTTTACAAGTAACATCATATACAAACATACATAAATACATAATATATATTAATGTATATATGTTTTTTTTTTTTTTTTACATGTTTATAAACATATGTATGTAAATATATGAATGGTGATAAGTTTGAAATGGTGCACCAATATCAACTAGTACAAAAAAATTTGTTCCTCTGGCCATTCATATATCATAACAATGTAAGAGAAAAAGATAATGAAACTGAATTGAATTAAAGAGCAATACTCTATTTTTGCCATGTCCTTATCATTACAAATATTTTTTAGAATTCTTGTTCATATTTAGCATATACGTAGCCTCTTCACACAAAGAAAAACACTAAATTCTCCTTCTACCCACATAATTAAAACCTTGTATCATATACAATTGCCTATTGCTATTGATCTACAACTGATAGATGTAATGTGCCCTTTAATCATTAGTACAATGATGAGTGGGTCATACTACATATATACATAAATACACATATGTATTTTGTGCAATGATTTTTACCTAAAAACATAGCATTTTAGAAAATTAAAGAAGCCCTAAAAAAAGAAGCAACAACTTGGGCTCGAAGAAACTGCAATTGATGAAGATTTAAAATTATTAAAGGAAGTGGCATAGCCCCCCATGAAAAGGCCCGCGTGAGAATTGACGAAGTATCAAGTATATAACAAAGGATATTTAAATCTGATAAAATTTTGAATTTTGAGATTACAATTGCAGGAGCTGTTTGCACGAACAGTAGAAAAACAATACAAAACAGTAATCCTAAGAGGCCCACGATCAAACCTCTAACTGATTGAGGAGAGATATCGGCCAACATCACTGGTTTTATTATTATAGAAACGCCATAGAAACACTAGCTACTAATTTCAAAATCACCTCACTAACACCATTATTATGAAAACTGGCCGCGAACCCGCGTGTTATGCGTGATAATTATTTTTATGGTAGTTTTATTAATTTTTTTTTTTACAAGTTAAACTAATGATGAGTAATGTATTTCGTAATTATATTTTTATTTATTATAGGAACAATCATAAATGTAATATGGGAACAATCCAAAACACCAAAAAAACGTAAACTAAAAAAAATTAATAAAACTTAATAATGATTAATTGAACCAATATTAAGATAAAATTTTGTTTTTGATAATCTATTAAGGTTATTTTCTTTGTAGAAATTATAATTTCGGCCGCCCAAAACATATTATCAAATAAACAATTATTAGCAAAATTTAAGAGTTAAATTTCTATAAATGCATTGTTATAAAATAATAATAATAAAAATAAAATTGCAAAAGTTAAAATTTCTCACCTATCCAATTATTTTCGTTTGGCTAACCTTTGCTTTTCTTTAAATAAATGGCATTATAGAGTACTTTTAATACAACTATATATTAAGAGTACTTTGTCCATCTCAAAGAATTAGAAAATAAACAAAAATTAATAAAGTCTCATAGTTTAACATCTAAATTGAGTACTATAAAAAAGCATGCTATGTAACAGAAAAAATACCAAATTATCCAAATCATGCTATGTAATAGAATAATATTATATTTTTATATGCTATATTTAATTCTTTAGAACACAATAGTTATCATATAACAATCAAAAAGAATTTAAAAAAGAAAAAAACAACAACAATTTAAAAAACAAAACTAAATCGCATTAACCCGAAATAGAGTTTTAAATAATATAAAAAATTATCAACCTAAAGTAGAGATGCAAGAAAAAAAAATCCACCAAAAAATTTAGAGAGAGAGAGAGAGAGGGAACATTTTTTTTTTTTTTTTTTGTGAGGGAAAACTATGCATAGAATAGAAGAGATAGTGACAAATTTATAGTAAGAGGGTGTGAATAAAAAGAGACAAAAATAAAGGAAGATAAAGGGAAAGAGGAAGAATAATATTAATATAGAGGGGAGTGGGGAGATGAAAAGGTAAGGGAGGGAGAAATATTGAAGAAGTAGTGGGGAGATGAAATGGTAAGAGAGAGAGAATGGTTGGAGAAATATAAATATTAAAAAAAATAAATGTTAAAAACAATTATAAGAAAATTGAAAAAAAAAAAAAAACCCTAAAGCTTGAAAGGCTTCAACTTTTTTTTCCCTCTTTAAGCTGAAAAGGCTCAAACAAAACCCTAAATCTGAACTGAAAAGGCTTTGGGTTAGACTTGATAGTAGAACTAAAGAAATAAGAGGTGGGTTGGATTAATTATACAAATTTATTATAGGGTGATAAAAGAAGTAAATAAATAAGTAGTGGGCTGGATTTATTATAAGGTGATAGTGGCTACTGATGTGGTGCAACGTGAGAGTATTTAAATATAGTTTTTGTTTTTACAATCTATAAAATGGTGGGTCCCACACTTGAATTTATTGTTTGACTAATATTTTCTAAATACGGCTTTCAAAAAACTATATCCTATTTTCCTTATTTAAAATAGGATTTTGAAAATGGCTTAAGGGGTGTTTTCAGGATATAAAAAATATTTTCAATGACATAGTTGTAAATAAATTGAAAACAATGGACCCTACATATTTGTCCAAACTCTTTTATCTCTTAAATTTAGGAGTTTATCTTTATCACAAAAAGAATTCTCCCACTTCAAATTTGAAACTTATCATTATAAAGAAAATGATGAGCTCTATTCCCTTATCATTATCCATAAAAAAAAAATAAATAAAATGTAATCTACAGATTCTACACGTTACTTTTTGTAAATATATATATATATATATATATATATTTTAATCTCAAAAATAGAAATGGTCTCCCAAACAATTATTTTTGTTTTTAGTATTTTAAAAAATTTTCTTAAAAGTGGGAGCCAAACATGTAAATATAAAAATTATTATCTGAAAACTAGTTTCAAGTTCAATTTTTTAAAATTGTTTTTATACTATTTTGAAAACAAAAACAAAAATCCTACTACCAATCAGGCTACTGTAAATTTTACAACTTAAATTTTACAGATTGATATGACAATGGGTCTATTTGGAATAACTATTTTAAAAAGTTTATTTTATTTAAAAATAGTTATTTTAAAATGTGCATTTTGAGAACACAATTTTTGTGATCAATATTGTCAATATTGTATCTTATCAGCCCCGTTTTACATTCAAAAATCACAATTTGACTACGAAAAAAAGTCTTGATTACACCTTGAGATCATGGAAATGTCAAAATAATTTAATTGTGCCAATTGAATCTTACATAACTTAATTCTATGGATCAAAAGAAAAAAATAACCAAAGGTTTTCTATTCCGATATTGTAGCTATTTGTTATATCATATATGTAGGGAGCAGATGATACGAGTATGTCAGGTTAAAATTGGTGATTTTCAGAGAATATTAAAGATGTGAGAAGAACTAATGAATAATTTTTTAAATTAAATGATATGATGGAGTAACATTGTTGTGGGGAAGTGTGAAATTATCATTGCAAGTAAAATTGGAGAGAAATATTAAAAGTAGCAATGAAGAAACCATTCAAACTAACTAAAGTCCTTCTTATGGATATGGGTGACGATCAAAAATCGTGCGAGGGAGAAGCCATGTAAGACATAGCTAATCCAAAACTCAAGATAAACCCTACAAATAGATTAAAATTTTGATTTTTTTGCAAGCCAAAGCACCAATGTGCCGAGGCAGTACAACGAGTCAGCTTCAAACCCACTTTTGTATCATTTAATAATTAATACCCTAGGCAAGAAAGAGCCAACCACAACAAAAAAGGTGTTCATCACCAAAAATAACTTGGAGTCACTAAAAAAGGTGGGTCCTTGATTATCACATCCACTCTGTTTTGCTCCGAAACCTAACAGAGGAATATGACTTTCTTTGAAAGTTCAAACAAAGGGTAAATTATAAAGTTGGTTTTTATCCTTTACATCATATGTCAATTTAGTCCTTAACATTTTAATTGTGTCAATTTAGTTTCTAACATTTTCAATGTTGTATTAATTTAATCCCTAACCTAAATAATCAAATTAAATTTATAGCAAAAATATATATATATATATATATATATTAGCATGGTGCTTTAATTATGCATTGAACCATGCCACCAGTTTCTCACACTACACATTTAAAATTAAATAATACTATATTTTATATATTACACATTAATAATATATTTAAAATAAAATAAAAGAAATCCGACAAGCCCGTTCTTCTACACCATACTTTTTTCTTTTTCCTTTTTGCAGTATGAAATGAATTCGCTAATTGAAACGTTATATTTGTATGATTATCATTATCCCTATTTTGACTATATTGAATTTGAAAAAGGCTGATGAAACAATATGCTATATTGCATAATATAAGTAAAGAGTTTTACATGACGACTTTATAGGATTTAATTTGTGGGTTTCAGTTAACTCAACTAGTAAAGTCTTTGATGGTTGAATAACAAATCTAGGGTTCAATCTTCGTCTACACCAAAAACCGATTAATGTCTTGGTCTGATGGTAAAAAATCTATCATCAAAAGCGGATATCATAAGTTAAAACTCTCTAAAAAATACTTTATAGGATTTAATCTTAATGTCTCTTGGGCAGAGAAAATAATACAATTTTTTTAATTCAATAACTTTTCCTATAATTGAAAATGAAAATTTAAAGTTTATGAAAAATTAAAGACTTTTAAGTTTTAACCCATTTCGACATTTTTGTTTCATGAAAAGTTTTCACTCATACTCCAATACAATCATATATTTTGACTATTTAATCATATATATATATATATATAATTAAATAGTTGGAGAAGTGGGAATTTAAATCTTGAATGTTTTCGCTAGAAACATGAAAAATTGCCAATTGTTACAATGCTCTTAACACTGCTTAATTGTATTGAGTTCAAATGTGTTGGTTTTTTTTTTGGGGGGGGGGGGGGTGGGGAGGGGTGTTACAGATGAAAGGAAATAGAAATAAAATAAAACTACAAGCAATAAATATATTTACTTTGATACCAAAAGAAATGAGACAAAGAAAATTATTAACAAGGATATAGAACCTTTCTATTTTTCAATTAAAAACTGTTTAATTATTTATTTTTCATATTTTCAATTCAAGGAATAGCTTTTATTAGATCAACTTGCTAAAAAGGCATGTTCCAAGAAATTAAGATGGTCAAATTTGGGAACCCACAAGCCACTAAACTTTGATTAGATAGCTAGTCCCTACTTACTACCACCTTTGAAGTTTGAAGATCCAATGCCACTTCTATTTTGATGGCTAAAATAATTAGATGTGAAAGCTCGGATTTGTGCTAAAACACAAGAGCTTGTTCAAACCCCCAATTAAAAATAACGGCTAGATTACTTTTACTCTAACTTAGACTAAGTGCGGAACAAGAGTAAATGAGCGCAATAAACCGATAACACTACCCTAAGCCATATTCATCCATTATTCACAATAAAATGAAAGTTTAAAGAGTAGGAAAGAGAGATGCAAACACGAGATAACACCGAGAAGTGTTATCAAAGAGGAAACCAAAGAACTCGGCGAAAAACCTCTCCGCAACCCTCCAAGTCAAAATCGATTCACTAGAGAATAAAGTTGGAGTACACGAATAACAAAAGACCCTAGAAGCCTAGTTTTCCCCATGTACATGAGCCCTCCAAGCTCCTGCTACTAACTAACTTCTTGAAGCCTTGTCTTCTCTAACTTTCTGGATCCTGCAATTCAGCACGATTGCATCCGCCAAATAATGACACCTTCCAATGCTTCCTAGTCAAAATCTCACTTTACACTTAGTATGGGTGTGTTAAGTGTTTGGGCTAGCAACCTCTCAAAGATCTAGAGATGGAGAGGTAGGAGTTGAGAAAAACCACAAGGAAATGTGTAGATGATTGTGGATATAACAATCTCTAACTCTTAACTGTATTTTCTAGGGTTTTCTCTATAAAAAGCACTACTTACAATTTGTGGGTAATGAGGGTATATATAGTGTGGGTAAAGACTTGGTAAAGCAAAATACAACTTTTTACCAAACAGAGACTTTTGTGGGTCCTTCGCGGGTTGGCCTTACCTATGAGATAGTTGCGAAAAAGACAGCTTGGTACGACTTATCATCTTCTAGTCATGTGATCTACACATGACTCTTTTCGCGGGTTGCTTCTCGCGAGACAGTTGCGAGTCAATCATGAAATCCACTTGATCAACTTTTGAAGCTTGATTTTCACCGACCTCTCACACTTATCCCTTACAATTAAACCCACATACATACAGAGAAAAATGATTGAAGAAATGACAATCAAATTTGGCACGGAATTAAAGCCAATACAAAATAGTTGGAAATCACAACTTTACAATCTCCTTCTTTGGCTATTCCGTGACAAAACCCCCAAACAAACTCTAGACTTACATGTGAGTTTAGGAACACAGGCAAAACTCACTCACACCTAAATCTAAAGGCTGTGAAGCACTTGAACCATATACACAAGGCATGTATAAAGAACAAGTAAAATGCGATCAAGATACCAATTTAAATGTAAGATATAAAGCATAACTTGATCAAACATGAACAGTCATTAGAAAATTACCACAATGAACATTTATCAAGTAAATGATCATCCGGACACGCAATGCAATTAAGAGCAATGCTAAAATCAATTGCATGTCCAACAAACACATGATGCATTAAAGAAACTATGGCTCTAAGCAATAGAAAACAATAAGCATCAATAAATGGCTATAAAAACCAAGATACAAAACATTACTAAAGAAAAAAAAATTAAACTAAAGCACTTGAAAGTTTTAAACGAAAGCACTGTAAATATCCAAAAGTTATAAAGGCATTAAATAAACTAGACTAGCCAAACAACATGGTTAGACTATCCAAAACTGTGAGTGGCTGTAGGTTAGCATCCTCCTTTTGAGCCCATTGATCTCCCCGTTTCAATATGCACATCTCCTTTCATGTGATGCTCTTGCCCTTACTATATGCTATAGTCAAAGATATTCACAATAATAAGTGCTCTCCCCCTTTTGGCACGAATAGCTAAAGGCTCTCCTCTAGCTTGCGCTAAATCTCATCCAACTATGTCTCAATGGTGGTTTGATGAATCTGAACTTAGTTGTTGGTAGAATATATGACATTAGCAAGACTAGAAATGTGCTTATGCAATCCCTCAACCAAGGTTGTCAACCTATCCGAATGAAAGCTAGATGGTCACAACTAAGTGCTAGTGGACTAAGGCTCGAGAATGTGAGGAAATGCAATCTTGGTTTGCCTAGGGATAGTGGGAGTAGTTGATCGTTGTTCAGAAGGAGTGGCATGTTGGGAGGATTCGCTTTTTGGAGTCTTAGAAGGACTAAGCTTTGGCCTTTTAGCAGAGGAGTGACTCTTGCTCATTTGAAGTGAAATCAATGATATTGGTCATTGATGAAGCAAGATAGTTCCTTCTTTTGGTGGACGAACAACTTTAAGAACCATGATCTTCATGACAAGACTGCAGAAGGGAAGACACATTCTTGCAGCTAATCAACCTGCTGTTTTCCCATTGGTTTGAAATATGTGAGCACAAATGTCAACATAATGTCATTACACATTATAAAATTATGGCAAATATTTTCTTTTGTTAGTCCTAATTTGCATATTTGCGCTGAGTATGAAAATGGAAATAAAAAAATGCACATAGCACATACATGGCACCATATATTCCCTTTCTTCCTTTGTTTCATCTTTGCAATACATCTTTTACCTGCACTATTTTCTTCTCCTAGCCTTTTTATTGTCTTCTTCATGTTAGCAATAATGTTATCTTCATTTCCTTCACTTCTTCCAAATGTTGATTTTCCTATGATACCTTTAGAATCTTTCTTTTTAATCCATTCATATGATTGACTGCTAGACATTTTACCAAGATGTTATCTGTCACACTGCTTATTTACACAATAGATGGTCTCCAGTCTAGCATGAATTGATAGGAAGGAGACACTTAATATCCTTAAAAACATTTTAAAAAAATAATCGACAATCCAACCAGAGAAATTACTCCAGTTGAGGCATTCCCCAAGTTCAACTCCAATCAAATGTATTCAAATAAAACAATGTAAAGAAATATGCTTACCTGAATCAGAAACTATAATATTCTTGTCGCAAGATACATAAGGGAAAAAAAGAGAAGGAAGAATAGACAATCTATTTAATTTAGATTTGTCAATTTCCATTAACTATATATATAATATACACACGCATGAACAAAGCAACTAGTTGCAGTTAAAATATGAACAACCCACAATTAAGCTAATACCTATAAGAACACACTAAAATTGAAACCTAGAGTAACTTAGGAACTCTGGAGGATCTTCAAAATAGAGAGAATTTTGTTATGAAAAGCTTAACATTTGCCCTCTAAACTAAAATTTGAAGATAAATTAAGAAAATGACATTGTTTTGCCACAAAAAGGGAAAATTTAAAATTGGACTCCCTATCTCCCTAAAAATTATCTTATAAACTTATTTACAAACTTACACAATCTTAATTTCAACTGTTTATAAGCGGATGTTTATACATTTGTTCATATAAACATATAAATATTATATATATTTAAATTGAAGGATGTAAGTTTTAACCATACAAGGTTGATTAGTGTGATTTTATTTTTTAAGATAATAAAAGAAAATAATTATATCTAATTAATTCAATTACTATAATTTTAGCAAGAAATTACTTGTTAATTGTAAGTATAGATTTGTATATTTGTTAATTTATATATAGTCATGGGAATAATCAGTTCATTTGTGATTATCATTTTCTTAATATTCATTTTCTGTAAGAGGGGAGAAGACGAAAAATAATTTTTATAAACATGTTGTTGCAATATTGTAAAACTAAAGCTAAATAAAATATACAACTGGTCAATGATTCGTTGAGGAAGAAGACGACAACTCATACGAATGTTTTACAACTTTTAGGTTTAAAACTGCGCACAAACTTCAATCACATACAAACTTTGGATCCATTGTTAAGACAAAATTGATAACGATCGAGGAATCAGATAGTTGAACAGCACAGATCATGATGATGTTGAGGGCCTGAAATGTAAGAAATAAGAAATCAGAGGAGACCGGGGTTGGCCGGTCACAAATCCTTCGATGATGAAGTTAGTCTTGTGAAAGAAAGAATCCTCCTTTCTGAGAAAAATATTGTCTGAAAGAAAGAAAAAACCAACCTCCCGCTTGTTGGAGATTTATTCCCTTTTATAGGTTTAGGAAACGGTTATCCACTGGATAACTTCCCCCTTTTTCATGGAGTCCGGAGCGTATAAGTTGATAACCGCTACAGCGGTTACCTTTTTATCTCAAAGCTGCCGTTGGGATCGTCCTAGGTGCTGTTGGGCAAGATTTTTGCCCATCAGTCAGTAGACGTCGTCCATAGGTTTCTGTGGACGACATACGGGTGGTTTTTTACCTTGTGGACTAAAGAAGAAAATTTGCTCTTACCTTTTACACGGACCACCAATGATTTTTGATGGTGTCTAAAAAAATCACCAACTCCTTATTTTTCCATATAGGTTGTCCGTGTAAAAGGTAAGAGCAAATTTTTGTCTTTAGTCCACAAGGCAAAAAACCACCTGTATGTCGTCCACAGAAACCTATGGACGACGTCTACTAACTGATGGGAAAAAATCTTGTCCAACAGCGCCTAGGATGATCCCAACGGCAGCTTTGACATAAAAAGGTAACCGCTGTAGCGGTTATCAACTTATACGCTCCGGACTCCATGAAAAAGGGGGAAGTTATCCAGTGGATAACCGTTTCCTAAACCTATAAAAGGGAATAAATCTCCGACAAGCGGAAGGTTGGTTTTTTCTTTCTTTCAGACAATATTTTTCTTAGAAAGGAGGATTCTTTCTTTCACAAGACTAACTTCATCATCGGAGGATTTGTGACCGACTAACCCCGGTCTCCTCTGATTTCTTATTTCTTACATTTCAGGCCCTCAACATCATTGTGATCCGTGCTGTTCAACTATCTGATTCCTCGATCGTTATCAGTTGGCGCCGTCTGTGGGAAGAATTGTTTTACAATTTTCTTCTCCTTGACAAAAATTTGATGGTACGGACCAGATCAAGGGCCACTAGCCCAGGTCGTTAGGAAAGCAGAGATGCTTCAAGCAACCCTCACCTCGACCGCCAGTCTACACCGGTTATGCAGACTTCATCTGTCCAACATGTACAATCCATGGCAGCTGCAATGGCGGAGTTGACTCACCAAAACCAAGAGTTAAGAATGGAAATTAATCAAAGGAGGCAGACACGTGAAGAACATGAAGGAGGAGGACAAACGCAGAGTTATGATGACAGAGAAAACGTTGAGATTGGAAGTTAGTTAAGAGATACCACTTCACGAGCAATACCACATTTGAAGGAAGAGATGGAACAAATGAAAAGAGTCATGGAGGAAATGAAAGAGAATATGAGAAGGACGAATCCTATAGAAGACCTGGTCCACCGTACTGATTCCCCATTTACAGCTTCCATCAACGGTTATCCTCTACCATCAAAGTTTAAGATGCCTTCTCTGGATTCGTACGATGGAACACGAGACCCGTTTGATCACATTGCAACCTTCAAGACCACCATGCATCTCCAAGGGGTTCCCGACGAAATAATGTGTAGAGTATTCCCTACTACCCTCAAGGGCCCAGCACGGGTTTGGTTCAGCAAAATACCCCCGAATTCGGTGAGTTCTTTTGAAGAATTGAGCAAGTTGTTTATTAATAACTTCATAGGAGGACAAAGACACGAGTGTTCCTCATCCAGCCTATTGACCATAGAGCAGGGAGAGAACGAGAGTTTACGGTCGTTCATCACCCGTTTCAACAGAGAAGCCCTGAGTGTGGACGAAGCAGATGATAAGCTCTTGTTGGCGGCCTTCCATAATGGGGTGAATTCGGATTTATTCATACACAAACTCTATGAAAAAGAGCCTCAGTCCATGGCCGAACTTGTCCATTCGGCTCAAAATTTTATGAACGCAGAAGACGCAATCATCGCTAAGAAGAGGAAGAGGTCTGAGAGAGTAGACGCAAATCCCAGTCGCCACTCGGAGCAAGGTCCTCGTCCAAAGAAGGGACGAACAGAAGATAGGAAAGATCGAGACACTAAGAAGCCAGGCCCTTCAGCACGGAACCAGCAGTATACCTCTTTGAACGTCCCACTTGAGCAGGTCCTTATGCAGATCAAGGATGATCCTTCCTTGAAGTGGTCGGAGAAAATGAGGGGAGATCCCAACAAGCGCAATAGGAACAAGTATTGTCACTTCTATAGGGATCATGGTCACGACACAGACGAGTGTTTCGATTTAAAGCAACAAATCGAAAACCTCATAAGGCAAGGGAAGCTGAGGAATTTCCTTGGATGAGGTAACAGGGACGAGAAAATGAAAGGGAAGATGGAAGAATCATCACGACCACCGCTCGGAGAAATAAGAGTCATTATAGGGGGAAGTTCGACAAGCCAGTCATCCAAGTCCAAGAAAGCATACTTGAAGGTAGTACAGAGCGTCCAGCTTTTTGGACGGCCACAGAGAGCAAGGATCACGGACGAACCAACGATCACCTTCACAGATGAAGACGCTGAGAGAATTCATCACCCCCACGATGATGCTCTCGTCATTACCTTAATGATTGCTGACTACACAACTAGAAGGGTGCTTGTGGACAATGGAAGCTCGGCGGACATTTTCTATTATCTAGCTTTTCAACAAATGAGGTTGGGACGAGACCAGCTCCGCCCAGTAAACTCCCCCCTAGTAGGTTTTCGTGGAATGAAGGTACAACCCGTGGGTACTATTTCCTTATCAGTGGTAGTGGGGGCATACCCATGACAAATCACCAAGGAGGTGAACTTCCTTGTGGTAGATTGTCCATCCTCCTATAACGCCATAATTGGAAGACCAACTTTGAATAGTTGGAAAGCTGTTACCTCTACTTACCACCTATCAATCAAGTTTCCAACAAAACACGGAGTAGGGCAGGTACAAGGGGATCAACTGGCAGCAAGAGAATGTTACTTGGCCATGTTGGCTATGGATGAACAAGTTCAAGCCATGAATATTGAAGAAAGGAGAATGGTAGAAGAGCCTACCGAAGCATTGGAAGACATTTCCTTGGATGAAGAGAATCTTGAGAAGTGTACTAGGGTTGGAGCAGATCTAGAAGATGAGATTAAGGAGGACCTCGTCCACTTTTTGAAGAAAAATATCGATGTGTTTGCTTGGAGTCATGAGGACATGCCGGGTATAGACCCTAGTGTCATTACCCACTGTCTGAATGTATGTCCGTCCTCCAAGCCAGTGCGACAAAAGAAGAGGGTGTTTGCCCCTGAGAGGAATGATGCTATCAAAGACGAGGTTCAAAAGCTAATGGTGGCGAGGTTTATTCGGGAAGTGTACTACCCGGATTGGTTGGCCAATGTAGTAATGGTCAAGAAGGCAAATGGTAAGTGGAGAATGTGCGTGGACTTCACTGACTTGAACAAGGCTTGCCCGAAAGATAGTTATCCGCTGCCACGCATTGACCAATTGGTGGACTCAACTGCGAGCCACAAGTTGCTTAGTTTCATGGATGCTTTTTCTGGATACAATCAAATAAGGATGGACGAGGCGGACCAGGAGAAAACATCCTTTGTCACTAGTCAAGGCCTATTCTGTTATAAGGTGATGTCATTCGGCTTAAAGAACGCAGGGGCCACGTATCAAAGATTGGTCAATCACATATTTCGACCACAGATTGGGTGGAATGTGGAAGTTTATGCAGACGACATGCTGGTGAAGAGTCAGGACGAAGGAAGGCACTTAGACGACCTGCAGGAGACATTTGACACGCTGAGACAGTATCACATGAAGCTGAACCCTAGTAAATGTGCTTTCGGAGTATCATCAGGGAAATTCCTTGGTTTTATGGTCTCCCACAGGGGAATTGAAGCGAATTCTGATAAAATTCAAGCAATACTGGACATGAAGCCTCCGCAGAATACCAAAGAGATCCAATCCCTTACTGGACGAGTTGCTACACTTAACAGGTTTGTCTCTAAAGCCACTGACAAATGTTTGCCATTTTTTAAAGTTCTTAGAAAAGCATTCGAATGGATCGACGAGTGTTAGAGAGCTTTTGAGGATCTGAAGGCATACCTTATTAAGGCTCCATTGTTGAGTCCGTCAGTAGTGGGAGAGGAATTATACTTATACTTGGCAGTAACCCCATATGCCGTGAGTTCAGCACTGATAAGAGAAGGAGATAAAGTGCAAAGACCAGTGTACTATACGAGTAAGGCATTGAAGGGAGCGGAAGGACGGTATCTACAAATGGAGAAGTTAGCCTTCGCATTGATCACCGCTTCCAGGAAGCTGAGGCACTATTTCCAGGCCCATGTCATTAATGTCATGACGAATCATCCGCTCAAGAAGGCGATGAACAGATTGGAAGCTGCGGGACGATTGATTCAGTGGGCCGTCGAGCTCAGTGAATTTGACATCAGATATCAACCAAGGCATGCCATAAAAGCTCAAGCATTAGCAGATTTCATTGCGGAATTTACCCCAAGTCATGATGAGACAGAAGGCAGTGAGAGATGGGTAGTCCATGTGGATGGATCATCTACAAAGCGTGCAGGTGGAATTGGTGTGGTTTTACAATCCCCAGAAGGAGACAAATTGAGGCATAAGGTTCATCTACAGTACCAAGTAACTAACAACGAAGTCGAGTACGAAGCCCTTCTTAAAGGGTTAGAATTGGCTAAGTCTGTGGAAGCCAAGTCTATACTTGTCTTGGGGGATTCTCAGCTAGTCATGGGGCAAGTAAACGGAATGTATGAAGCAAAGGAGGAACGGATGAGGAAATACCTTAGTAAAGTGATACGCCTTATGAAAAGATTTGAAAAAGCTGAATTCGTTCAAATCCCAAGGGAGGAAAACATGGAAGCTGATACTATAGCAAAGGAAGCCTCAACAAATGATTTTGTGGACGAATCTGATGAAATTCAGTATATGCCAAGCATAGATATACCAAAAGTACAACAGGTGGACAATAGAGGAAATTGGATGACCCCGATTATATCATATTTGAAAGATGGACAGCTACCAAAAGAGAGAGACGAAGCAAGAAAGTTGAGGGTGAGATCGGCTAGATACGTACTTATGAATGAAGTGCTATACAAGAGGGGCTTTTCTCAACCTTATCTTAGGTGCTTGGCTCCAGACGAAGCAAATTACGTGCTAAGGGAAGTTCATGAAGGAGCATGTGGCAATCATTCAAGAGCCAGGTCCCTTGTCCATAAGGTCGTCCGTGCAGGGTACTACTGGCCAAATATGCAAGCTGATGCTAAAGCATACGTCAAGGTCTACGACCAATGTCAACGGTTTAGTAACGTCCCCAGACAACCGTCAGAGTACCTCACCCTAATGATGGCACTGTGGCCCTTCGCACAATGGGGACTAGACGTTTTAGGTCTTTTTCCTCAGGGCATAAGGCAGATGAAATTTCTAGTTGTGGGCATCGATTACTTCACCAAATGGGTAGAAGCTGAACCGTTGGCCACAATCACACAACAAAATGTTAAGCATTTCGTGTGGAAGAACATTGTGTGTAGATTTGGAGTGCCCAAGGTATTGGTATCTGATAACGGATGACAATTTGACAGCGCACTCTTTAGGGACTTTTGCGCACACTTTGGAATACAAAATCACTATTCCTCACCTGCTCATCCTCAAGCAAATGGCCAAGCTGAAGTGGCAAATCGATCCTTGTTGAAAATCATTAAGATCCGGCTTGAGGGGGCAAAGGGAGTATGGCCAGATGAGTTGCCTGGTGTTCTATGGGCCTACAAGACGACGGTGAGAACCCCTACGGGAGAAACTCCTTTCAAGCTAGCTTATGGAAGCGAAGCAGTCATACGGGCAAAAGTAAATATGGCCAATCACAGGGTGATGACGTATCAAGATGAAGACAATGAGAAGCAGCTCCGTCTGAACCTTGATCTAATAGACGAGGTAAGGGCAGATGCAGAACACAGGACAGCAAAGTACAAGAACCTCATGGCTAGGTAATATGATGCAATGGTGAAGCCAAGGCATTTTAACATAGGAGATCTCGTCCTAAGAAAGGTCTCTTTGGCAACCAAAAACCTAGCACATGGGAAATTGGGCCCAAATTGGGAAGGACCCTATAGAGTTATCAACTGTAAAAGGCAAGGATCCTACTACTTGGAGGCCCTGGACGGGAGGAAACTGGAGCACCCTTGGAATGTGGAGCACTTGAGGAGGTACTATCAGTAAAAGTAAGCCTAGACGGAAGTATGCCCAAGGACGAGCCTTGACCATGTCTGTGGACTTGTGACTACTTACGTTTTAATGTTGTTTGTTTGATACTTCTACTTTACTATTTATGTTGTGATGTTTATGGACGAAATGATAGCTTTACTATTTATGTTGTGGTGTTTATGGACGAAAGTTATGGAGCTTGTACTTAATAAAAAGAAAGGCATAAATATATATATATGCCTTATCTGTAAACAATATTCATGTTATGTACAAAGTGTTGTGTAAATTTCTGGTCTCCATGCTATTTTCATCTGAACTAACCCACTACAAGGCTGAAAAGCCCAAGACAAGGAAATTCTCCGGATGCGGGGATGTAACTTCAACACCAAAGGAAATGTATGCATGTCCAAGCGTAGACAAGAAAATTTTCCCTTGAAATGGCACGTTCAAAAAGCATCGTCCCTGAAATAGACGGGATGGAACATAGTGAGTCCATCCACGGACGAACTATACTACACCCACAAAAGGAAGAGAATTACACGTCCACACATGGACGGATAAATTCAAAGACGATGTTCTGGTTTATCAACCAAGAGCGTTCCAAAGCAATTAAGCTTATGGACGAATGCAAAGTCGCATTAGAGAAATAAATAATAAAAAAAAAGAGGCGAAGTCTCAGGACGGGTGATGTTGATACTTGGGATTTCACCAAGATGAGTAGAAAGTTCCAAGCACTTCATAAGATATCACCTTCATGGACGAGTAGAAATTTTAAAACAAAAGCATAACTTTCGTCCTTGATACAACAAAAAAGAAAACACAATTGTTTAAAGGGTGGACGACCAACGTCCAAACACCCTCAAGTTACATGATAACTCGTCTTGAAACTAAGGACGAGATAAATAGAAAGTTACATCAAGTCTTAAAAATAACAGAAAAAAGAACATTAGGCTGGTGGGGCGTCTATGTTTTGCTCGTCCTGGAGTGGCTGGGTCGTAGCATCATCCTCCACATTAACATCTTCTGAGCTCGTCTAGAGGAGGGAGCTGGTAGGAGCACCACTAAGATTGAGCTTGATAGAGCTGAAATCAATGTTGGGGAAGTTCTCCACGGCGTCCATCCTGAAGTCCTCAAACCCAGCTACATAGTTGGTATCTAGCAGATCAGTGAACTGCTTGGATGCCTTGAACTCTGCAACCGCGTCTTCCTTGGCCTTCTTAAGAAGATCACTCAACTCGTCGTTCTTCTTTTGCAAGTGATCAAGACGAGTGTCTTTCTCCACCATATCATTCTTCAGCTCTACAATATGATTTTGCAGCTCCTTTTCCCCTTCATTGGCCTTAGCAGCTGCCTCAGCCCACCGCTTGCTATCGTCCTTCACCTCCTTGATTCTCTTCTCTAACAAGACCCTCATCTTGTCCAGATCAGTTGCTTGCCTGAACGCAGCAATGAACTTGGACATGGCCTGAATCATGGTTTAGTTAGGAAGCTTAAAAAAAGAGAGACAAGACACATAAAACAAGAGAGGAAAATATACATACTTTGAATAGATCATGAACCCCAGAATGCCCGAAGTCCTTCAAAGACATGTTATAACAGGCAGACATGTCCGCATCAGTCACAGCCATCCTAAATCTTTCCCAAGCCAGATCCTCGTTCCCAATGAGGTGTTGAGGTGCTTGGGGAGAAGACTGAGATGTGGACGGCGCCTTGACTGTGGACGGGACTTGCATAGGTGAATCTTTGGGCTCAGAATCAAGGATCTAGACGTCTTCAGGCTCATGAACAGGAATAGGCGCAGGTTGAACGTCCTTGGGCTTGGACGACTTGTGCTTGACCTTTTTCTCCCTGCGCCTGCTGGGAAGATTCCCCAGGTCAACCCCCAGTTATAAGTTTTTTCTTTTCTCACCTACGGACGGGTAAGACTGAGGTGGTGCATCCTGCCTAGCAACAGCAGCCTCGTTCACAACTTCTTTACCCTTGTTTTCCTTCATTGTAGCTATTCCTGAAAAGAAAGGTGTTAAAAATAAAACAAACAAAAAAAAAAAAAAAAAGGAAGAAAGGGAAACAATCAGACAGACTTACGTCTACGAATGGTGAGCTCGTGTGCAAGGGCTTCATTGGACGGGTTGGGACCCAAACCCTAGGTGGCAAGACATTGGAGGCTTACCAAAGAATGGAAAGCCCTGTCAGTGTGCAGACGAACCTTTTGAATTCTTTTAATATGAAACCTGCCAAAGTGAGGTCGTCTAGCACCTGCCAAAAAAAAAAAAAATTATATAGCCGTCTACAAAGGTAATTACAACACAGTAAAATGACAACCACAAGCATACCTTCAGGACGAAGGTTCCCTAACTCTCCTATGTAGGGAGGAAATGGGTCTTGAGAAACCTCGAGGGGATGTCCAGCCCAGAAACCTGAGACGAAGAAGAACTCCGTCTTCTAGTTCCTATCTGTGGAAACTATGGACTTGATCAATCTATAATCCTTCCCTCTGGCTGTGAATTGATAAAAGCCAAGGGACTAATTGATCTCAGAAGGCTTGTAACAGTAGAGGAACTCGTCCACAGTCAGAGGACGGTTCCCCTCAAATACCTCCCTCCACAAAACTTGCATGGAGACGATTAATCTCCACGCATTGAGGTTAAGCTGACAAACACCTATACCTAACCTAGTGAGTAATTCTCTGGCAAAAGCATTTAAAGATAACCTAAGTCCACCTAAAAGATAGGCTTCGTAAATACCTACCCCAAAATGTGGTTGACAACACCACTCCCCACGAACTGCTAACCTAGGATTGAGGTTGTCTGGGATCTGGTACCATTTTTTAAGCAAATATAATCTCCTATCATCCATCTTGGATTCTACTCCTATAACACAACTATACATAACCTTAACCTCGTCCTGAACTGTGGACGAGGCGGCACTTGTACTAGCCTGTGATCCTGACTCGCTCCTCGTCTTGAGTCCTTGGAAAACCTCTAAAGGTACCCTAGGGACATCGGACACATACTCGTCCGTAGTGTTTCCACTACTAGTGCTACTATTACTATCACTTGAACCACTAAAACTACTTGGGTCATGATACTCATCTATGGCTTTGCCTAAACTATTACTAGATGAGGAAAGGACGGTCTCAGACACTTTTAGGAAAACTTAAAATCTGAGAACGAGGAGTAAAGAAATACCTGAAATCTAGACAAGGAAACTAAGGACGAGAGAATACTTCTAGACGAGGCGCTAAGACGAGGATGCTCAGGAAAGGAAATCGCAGAAATGTGAAGGGTACTGGAGGAATTCTACTATTTATAGGCTGCAAATTTTGGGATGCGAAACGACACAACCAACCAAAGTACGACACGTGGCATACTCCTCGAAAAAATAACCAGACGCATCAGTTTATCAGTTAGATGGTGACACGTGGCATTAAGTGCACATTTTGAAAATTGCTCATAATTATCCTTAAGACGACCCATGGACAAGGGGGCAACTGATGGTGTCCAAAAAAATCACCAACTCCTTATTCGTCCATACAGGTCGTCTGTGTAAAAGGTAAGAGCAAATTTTCGTCTTTAGTCCACAAGGCAAAAAACCACCCATATGTCGTCCACAGAAACCTATGGAGGACGTCTACTGACTGATGGGCAAAAATCTCGTCCAACAGCGCCTAGGACGATCCCAACGGCAGCTTTGACATAAAAAGGTAACCGCTGTAGCGGTTATCAACTTATACGCTCTGAACTCCGTGAAAAAGGGAGAAGTTATCCAGTGGATAACCGTTTCCTAAACCTATAAAAGGGAATAAATCTCCGACAAGCGGGAGGTTGGTTTTTTCTTTCTTTCAGACAATATTTTTCTCAGAAAGGAGGATTCTTTCTTTCACAAGACTAACTTCATCATCGGAGGATTTGTGACCGGCCAAACCTGGTCTCCTCTGATTTCTTATTTCTTACATTTCAGGCCCTCAACATCATCGTGATCCGTGCTGTTCAACTATCTGATTCCTCGATCATTATCAAGAGTTATTTTAGGTGTAACTTAAACCCAAACCTATATTTCTTAATTCAATGTGAATTTTGACAAATCTGCCGTTAGATTACATTATCTTCATATATTTTTCATGCTTACAAATTTCAAGGTAATCAAAGATTAATAGTCATGTCATCAATCAGTTGTTTAAATTCAAGTTTTTGTAGTTTAAAATAATGCATAAAAGATGAGTTTCAAGATCAAATGGTAAATTATAGCCGATTGGCATAAAAATTGGCATGCATGTTAAGAGCATATAGAACATGTAATCAAACGGTTGGATTTTCAAAATATGAATTCAATAATAAGTTATTGGTTGGTATAACATTTTTTAGAGTTACATTAGGTATAACTTGAAAACAACCTTATATTTCTTAATTCAATGCGAATTTTGTTAAACCAACCATTAGATTATATTATCTTCATATATTTTTCATGCTTACAAAATTTTAAGGTGATTAAAGATTAATAGCCATGTCATCAATCAATTGTTTAAATTTAAATTCTTATAGTTTAAAATAGCGCATAAAAGATGAGTTTAAAGATCAAATGGTAAATTACATCCGATTGACATTAAAATTAGCATGAATGTTAAGAACATATAGAACATGTAATCCAATGGTTGGATTTTCAAAATATGAATTCAATAATAAGTTTTTGGTTTGCGTAACATTTTTTAGAGTTACATCAGGTGTAACTTGAACCCAACACTATATTTCTTTATTCAATGTGAATTTTGACAAATCTACTGTTAGATTACATTATCTTCATATATTTTTCATGCTTACAAAATTTCAAGGTAATAAAAAATTAATAGTCATGTCATCAATTAATTGTTTAAATTGAAATTTTTGTAGTTTAGAATAATGCATAAAAGATGTGTTTAAAGATCAAATGGTAAATTACAGCCGATTTGCTTGAAAATTGGCATGTATGTTAAAAGCATATAGAATATGTAATCAAATGATCGTATTTTCAAAATATGAATTCAATAATAAGTTAATGGTTGGTGTAACATTTTTTAGAGTTACATCAGGTGTAACTTGAACTCAACCCTATATTTCTTAATTCAATGTCAATTTTGACAAACCTACCGTTAGATTACATTATCTTTATATATTTTTCATGCTTACAAAATTTCAAGTTGATCAAAGATTAATAGTCATGTCATCAATCAACTGTTTAAATTCAAGTTTTTGTAATTTAAAATAACGCATAAAAGATGGGTATAAAGATCAAATGGTAAATTACATTCGATTGGCATGAAAATTGGCATGTATGTTAAGAACATATAGAACATGTAATCCAAAGGTTGGATTTTCAAAATATGAATTTAATAATAAGTTATTGGTTGGTGTAACATTTTTTAGAGTTACATCAAGTGTAACTTGAACCCAACCCTATATTTCTTAATTCAATGTGAATTTTGTCAAACTACCATTAGATTACATTATCTTTATATATTTTTCATGCTTACAAAATTTTAAGGTGATCAAAGATTAATAGTCATGTCATCAATCAATTGTTTAAATTCAAATTTTTGTAATTTAAAATAACGCATAAAAGATGAGTTTAAATATCAAATGGTAAATTACATTTGATTAGCATTAAAATTGGCATGAATGTTAAGAACATATAGAACATATAATCAAATGGTTGGATTTTTAAAATATGAATTCAATAATAAGTTTTTGGTTGGTGTAACATTTTTTAGAGTTACATCAGGTGTAACTTGAACCCAACCCTGTATTTCTTAATTCAATGTGAATTTTGTCAAACCTACCATTAGATTACATTATCTTTATACATTTTTCATGCTTACAAAATTTTAAGGTGGTCAAAGATTAATAACCATGTCATCAATCAATTGTTCAAATTCAAGTTTTTGTAATTTAAAATAACTTATAAAAGATGAGTTTAAAGATCAAATGATAAATTATGTCTGATTGACATTAAAATTGACATGAATGTTAAGAACATATAGAACATGTAATCCAACAGTTGGATTTTCAAAATATGAATTCAGTAATACGTTTTTGGTTGGTGTAACATTTTTTAGCGTTACATCAGGTGTAACTTGAACCCAACACTATATTTCTTAATTCAATGTGAATTTTGACAAATCTACCGTTAGATTACATTATCTTTATATATTTTTCATGCTTACAAAATTTCAAGGTAACAAAAAATTAATAGTCATGTCATCAATCAATTGTTTAAATTGAAGTTTTTGTAGTTTAGAATAATGCATAAAAGATGTGTTTAAAGATCAAATGGTAAATTACAGCCGATTTGCATGAAAATTGGCATGCACGTTAAGAGCATATAGAACATGTAATTCAACAATCCTATTTTCAAAATATGAATTCAATAATAAGTTATTGGTTAGTGTAACATTTTTTAGAGTTACATCAGGTGTAACTTGAACCCAACCCTATCTTTCTTAATTCAATGTGAATTTTGACAAACCTATTGTTAGATTACATATCTTCATATATTCTTCATGCTTACAAAATTTCAAGGTGATCAAAAATTAATAGTCATGTCATTAATCAATCGTTTAAATTCAAGTTTTTATAGTTTAAAATAACGCATAAAAGATGAATTTAAAGATCAAATGGTAAATTATGTTCGATTGGCATAAAAATTGGCATGCATGTTAAAAACATATAGAACATGTAATCCAACGGTTGGATTTTCAAAATATGAATTCGATAATAAGCTATTGGTTGGTGTAACATTTTTTAGAGTTACATCAGGTGTAATTTGAACCCAACCCTATATTTCTTAATTCAATGTGAATTTTGACAAATTTACCGTTAGATTACATTATCTTCATATATTTTTCATGCTTACAAACTTTCAGCCATGTAATCAATCAATTGTTTAAATTCAAGTCTTTGTAGTTTAGAATAATGCCTAAAAGATGAGTTTAAAGATCAAAGGGTAAATTACACCCGATTGGCATGAAAATTGGTATGCATGTTAAGAACATATAGAACATGTAATCCAACGGTTGAATTTTCAAAATATGGATTCAATAATAAGTTATTGGTTGGTGTAACATTTTTTAGAGTTACAATTGGTCTCAAATTTAACCAACATTAATATGTCACCATACTCTTCAATCCCAATGATCAAGATTTGAATATGATTTTCACCAAGTCCAGTGATCTTGAGACTATCTATTAAATTTGACCGGATTTGACCAACTTTGACTAAACTTTGACTGCATCTTTTTCTAAATCCAACTGTTTAATTGTAACCATTGACGGTTCCTTGGAAATCAGTAGGCTGAAAGTCTCGGACGCTAATGATCTTAGGGCTTGATCCTGAAAAAACAAATACTAAGTTAGAGGAGACCGGTGGAGACTGGTCAAAAGTCCTCCGATGATAAAGTCAGTGGATTTGTGATTCCAAGTAAAAAAGGAGTATTCTATGAAAAGTGTCTGAATAATCCTCTACCTTCTCATCGATGAATGCTTATATAGCATACGTGAAACGGTTATTTGTTTAATAACCGTTCCTATTGTCAAGGAGTTCGGAGAATTCAGAGGTAACTTCCATAACCGCCATGGAAGTTAGCTTATTTGGATATGTGTTCCATAATAATTAATGGAGAACTTGGCTCATAGCAGTTCAACTTGTCCCTTATGCTCGGTGGAAATCAAAGTCGTCCAAAGTCCAATACGTTCAAAGTCAATGAACTCGTGCATCCTTTACTAAGGATAGACGAGGTTATTAGCGACGACTTTTCCTCATGCATTCACTTTTTCCTAATTCCGTGTAGAGCTCATATGTCCAAATGTTTCTAAGGACGGACAAGCTTCTCAAGGGACCTCGTCCGTCTAAAGATGGACGAGGTCATTAAGGATGCTTGGGACGATCACTACATGCATTTGGTTCGCCCTAGTTGGTCTTTCATTGGACGAGCTCAGGAGTTGGTGTTTTTTGTATCACCATCAATTGCCCCCTTGTCCACATGGATCGTCTAAAGGATTTGTGCACTTAATGTCTACAACTGTACGTGCCATGTGTCATAATTTCATTGATGTCTAGTCTCGTCGATTTATTTTTTCGAGGGGTAAGCCATGTGTCATATCCTGGTTGGTCGTGCCGTTTCGAATACCTAGGTCAGATGTCTATAAATAGTGGAATTCCTCTGCTACCTTTCACATTTCTGAAATCTTTCTTCGTCTAGAAGTTTCTCCGCATTCATAGTCCTCTCTCGTCTAGAGCCAAGTACTTTCTTCCTTCTCGTCTTTAGGTATTTGGTTTCCAAAAAATGTCTCAAATTGTTATTTCCTCGTCTAGCGATAGTACAGAGAAAGTGATAGACGAGTATTATGATACAACCAGTAATGGTGGTTCAAGTAACAGTAGTCATAGTAGTGGGGAGAGCTCTACGAACAAGGGGTATACCTCTGGTGTGCCTGGGCTTCCTTTAGAAGTTATCCAAGAACAACTTAGGAAAGCCTCTGGTTCCCTAGCTGGCACTTCGTCCAAATGTCCCTCTGTCTAGTCTTTTGGACGAAGAGGAGATCGTTTACAGTTGTGTTGTAGGTATTCATTCCAAAACGAATAAGCAAAGGCTTAACAATCTTAGGGCATGGTACCAGATCCCAGATGAGCTTAACCCTAGGTTGCCCGTCCATGGAGAGTGGTGCGGCAATCCCCATTTTGGGGTAGGCGTCAACAAGGCTTATTTCTTGGGGGGTTTTAGGTTACCATTGAATGCATTTGCTAGAGAGTTATTGGTCAAGTTAGGTTTAGGTATATGTTAATTTAACCCTAATGCGTGGAGATTAGTTATCTCTATGCAAATTTTGTGGAGTGAAGTATTTGGGAGGGATCGTCCCCTTACTGTGGACGAGTTCCTTTTTTGTTACAAACCTTCAGAAATAAATCAATCCCTTGGCTTTTACCAATTCACAGCTAGGGGTAAAGATTGTAGATTAATCAAGTCTTTGGCCTCATCTGACAGAAATTGGAAGACAGAGTTTATCTTTGTCTCTGGTTTTTGGGCAAGGAACTTGTGGACATTAGCAAGGACCCTTTTGGCCCTTACTCTGAGGATTTAGGGAACCTTCATCCTGAAGGTACGTCCTTCCCCTTTTTCATTTTTCTTTCTTTCGACTTATTTTTTATTTGCTTCTAACTCTTGTTTATCATTTGTTTGACAGGTGTTAAACGACCGTCTTTAAGCAAATTCCACCGTGATTGCGTCCATAGAGCTTGTCTTTTCGCTGATAGGGATTTTCGTTCTTTAGTTACCCTACGACGTCTTGCGAAGTGGGAACTTGGTCCTGAACCATCAAATGAGGCTATTGCTCATGAAGTCATAGTAAGAAGAAGTAAGTTTCTACCTGATGTCATTTTGAACACTTAACCTTATTTCCTGATCTACTTATAATTCCTCACTTATTGTTTTTCACTTTTAGGAGTGTCAACAATGAAAGAAAATAAGGGAAAAGAAATTGTAGATGAAGAAGATCGTCCTGAGACCCAGCCTCAACCTCGTCCATTGGCTGGGGACAAAAAGAGATCTATGTCCAAAGTCTACATTTGGGAAATCTCCCCAACCAACAAGGCAAAAAGGCCAAGCATGGATTGTTCCAAACAATCAAGCCCAACATTCCCTCATCTCAACAGCCTGTCAAAATTTATGATGTGGACTCGTCCACTCCAATTGAGACCACTCCATCCAAGTCTCCTCCGCCTAAGACGACTGTGCCTGCCACATCCCAACCTTCTCAATAGGTCCCTTCAAATATCATTGAAAATGAAGACTTGGCTTGGGAGCGTTTTGAGAAGGCTGTTTTGGACGAGCACATAAATACTTGCTATGACATGTCCTTGAAGGATTTTGAACACTCTGGTGTTCACGATCTTTTTAAGGTAAGTAATCACATACTTTTCCTCGTCTTTGCCAATATATATATATATATATATTTTTTTTTTTCATCTAACCTTCATTCATCATTTTTTTTTCTTTAGGCTATGTCAAAATTTATTGCAGCGTCCAGGCAAGCTATAGGATTGGACAAGACGAGGATCTTGTTAAAGACGAGGATTCAGGAGGTGAAGGAAGAATTCAAGAAATGGGTTGGGGTGGCTACCAAGGCTAAAGAGAAGACAACAGAGCTCCAGAACTTGATTGAGGAGTTGAAAACTGATGCAGTGGTAAAAGACACTCTTCTTGACCACCTACAAAAAAGAATGACAAGCTGAGTACTCTTCTATCCAAGGCTAAAGATGGTGCAGTGACTGAATTCAAGGCGTCCAAGCAATACACCGATCTTCTGGATACCAATTATGCAACAGGTTTTGAGGATTTTAGAGCAGATGCTATGGAAAACTTCCTAGAAGTGGACTTTAGCTCTATTAAGCTTAACCTAGCTGCTGCTACCAGCTCTCTTCTCCAAACTAGCTCCAAGGACGTCAATGTGGAAGATGATACCAGCACTCAGCCACCCCAAGACGATCCCAATGCTAATGCCCCTTCTTCTTAAAGGCGAGACCTTTACACAATTGATCCCTGTATTTCTTTTGGTTTTAGTTTGGTCCTTAGTTTTGGGACCTTTTTGTGTAACCAAAATACATTTGCCTCATCCATGGTTTTAGGACGGGGTCTTAAACAATTATTTCAGTATGTAACCAAAATACATTTGCCTCATCCGTGGTTTTAGGATGGGGTCTTAAACAATCATCAGTTTGTTTTGACTTAACAAGGGTTTTTGGACGTAGGATGTCCACCCTTTAGTTAATGGAAGTTTATTTTCTATCATTGTGTGGATGTATGCTGTTATCTATATCAATTCCAACTTTGGCTCGTCCATGGTGAAAATATATATATATATACATATATGTATATATATATATATATATATATTTTTATATTATTTTTGTTAATGTAACTCGTCTTTGTGGGTAGTATTTTTCATTTAGCTTTATTCGTCCTAAGACTTGCAAGCTGGTTTTACATTCTATCTAGTTTCTTTTGCCTAACTTTTCACTCATTAAAAGATTGGATTGTTTCAGTTGGCTTTTTATTCTCGTCCTTAATTTGGACGAATATGCTTTATAAGGCTTTCCCTCATCCATGACTAGGATGAGTATGCCTAAGTTCTTTTCCTTGTTTTACTCAGGAAAACTTATAAACGTTACATCTCTGCGTCCAGAGAATTAATTTGTCTTGAATCTTTTAGCCCTTTTATGGGTTAGCTTGAATGAAAATAGTATGGAGATTAATTTGAAATTCACACAACATTTTGTACATAACATAAATATTGTTCACAGATAAGGCATATACATGCTAATGCCTTTTTAGGCTTAGGGAATTTAATAAGTACAAACTCCATAACTTCGTCTATAATCACAACATAAATAATAAAGTAGCAGTATTAAACACAATTAGCATCAAACATAAGTAGAACATAAGTAGACAAACAAGCTCCAAGCTCGTCCATAGTAATACCCATCCAGGCTCACTTTTACTAATAGTACCTCCTCAGGTGCTCTACATTCCAAGGATGATCCAATTTTCTCCCGTCCATGGCCTCCAGGTAGTAGGATCCTTACCTTTTATAGTTGATAACTCTGTAGGGTCCCTCCCAATTAGGCCTTAGTTTCCCATGAGCCGGGTTTTTGGTTGCCAAAGAAACCTTTTTTAGGATGAGGTCTCCTATGTTAAATCGCCTTGGCTTCACCATTGTATCATACTACCTAGCCATTAGATTTTTGTACCTTGCCGTCCTATGTTCTGCGTTTGTCCTCACCTCGTCTATTAGATCAAGGTTTAAATGGAGTTGTTCCTCATTATCCTTATCCTGATACATCATCACTCTGTGGTTGGCCATGTGCACTTCTGCAGGTATGACTGCTTCGCTTCTATAGGCTAACTTGAAAGGAGTTTCCCCTGTAAGGGTTCTCATCATCGTCCTGTACGCCCATAGAACACCTGGTAGCTCATTTGGCCATACTCCCTTTGCCCCCTCAAGTCGAGTCTTGATGATTTTCAACAAGGATCGGTTTGCAACTTCCGCCTGACCGTTTGCTTGGGGATGGGCGGGCGAGGAATAATGATTCTGAATTCCGAAGTGTTCGCAAAAGTCCCTGAACAGTGCATTTTCAAATTATCGTTCATTGTCAGACACTAATACTCTAGGTACCCCAAACCTGCACACAATGTTTCTTCTAGACAAAGTTCTTGACATTTTGTTGCGTGATATTTGCTAACGGTTCTGCTTCTATCCATTTGGTGAAATAATCAATACCTACTACCAGAAATTTCATCTGCTTCGTCCCAAGCGGAAAGGGACCCAAGATGTCTAAGCCCCATTGTGCAAAAGGCCATGGGGCCATCATAGGGGTGAGATACTCTGATGGTTGTCTAGGGACGTTACTAAATCGTTGGCATTGATCACAAATCTTAACATATGCCTTGGCATCAGCTTGCATGTTTAGCTAGTAGTAGCCCGCACGGACGACCTTGTGGACAAGTGATCTGGCCCCTGAATAGTTAACACATGTTCCTTCATGAACCTCCCTTAATACATAGTTAGCTTTGTCCGAAGCTAAACACCTCAGGTAAGGTTGTGAAAAACCCCTTTTGTATAGTACCTCGTTCATGAGGACGTATCTGGCTGATCTAACTTTGAGCTTCCTGGCCTCGTCTTTTCCTTCTGGAAGCTTTCCATCCTTCAAGTATGACACTATTGGAGTCATCCAATTCTCTTCATCCTCTATCTGATTCACGTTTGGAAAGTTGTTACTTCACTTGCTGAGGCTTTTTTTGCTAAAGTATTAGCTTCAATATTTTGTTCTCTTGGAAGCTAAACAAAATCGGCTTCCTTAAACTTCTTAACAAGGCGTAACACCTTGTTAAGGTACTTCTTCATTCGTTCTTCTTTGGCTTCACATGTCCCATCCACTTGGTTTATGATTAGCTGTGAGTCTCCCAGGACGAAAACTGATTATGCTTCCATAGATTTAGCCAACTCCAACCCTTTAAGAAGGGCTTTATATTCAGCTTCATTGTTGGTCATTTGATATTGTAGACGAACATTGTGCTTCAATTTATCTCCCTCTAGGGACAGTAAAACAACTCCTATTCCTCCTGCATGCTGTGTTGATGTGCCATCCACATGGACAACCCATTTCTTTCTATTCTCCATTCCGTTTAAGTCCTTATAACTTGGAGTAAACTCTGCAATGAAATCTGCCAGAGCTTGAGCTTTTGTTGCATGCCTTGGTTGATATCTGATATCAAATTCATTAAGCTCGACAGCCCATTGGATCAGTCATCTTGCAGCTTTTAACTTGTTCATTTCCTTCTTAAGTGAATGATCCATCATGACATTAATGACAGGAGCTTGGAAATAATGCCTTAGTTTCCTGGAAGCTGTTATCAATGCGAAGGCCAATTTCTCCATTTGTGGATATCGTCCTTCCGCTCCCCTCAATGCCTTACTTGTATAGTACACAGGCCTTGGCACTTTGTCTTATTCTCTTATCAATGTTGAACTTATGGCATGCGAGGTGACTGCCAAGTACAAATAAAACTCTTCTCCCAACACGGACGGACTTAACAAAGAAGCCATGGTGAGATACGCCTTTAGATCTTCGAAAGCTTTCTGACACTCATTGGTCCATTCAAATGCTTTTTTAAGAACCTTAAAAAATGGCAAACATTTGTCAGTAGCTTTAGAGACAAACTTGTTAAGTGCAGCAACTCGTTCGGTGAGGGACTAGATTTTTTCAATACTTTGCGGAGGCTTCATGTCTAGTATTGCTTGAATTTTGTCAGGATTCACTTCAATTCCCCTATGGGAGACCATAAATCCAAGGAATTTCCCTGATGATACTCCAAAAGCACATTTGCTAGGGTTCAACTTCATGTGGTACTACCTAAGTGTGTCAATTGTTTCCTGCAGGTCGTTTAGTTGCCTTCCTTCGTCCTGACTCTTCACCAGCATGTCATCTACATAGACTTCCACATTCCGCTTGATCTGCAAACTAAACATGTAGTTAACCAATCTCTGATATGTTGCCCCTGCATTCTTTAAACCGAAGGGCATCACCTTATGACAGAACAAGCCTTGACTTGTGACAAAGGATGTCTTCTCTTGATTTGCCTCATCCATCCTTATCTGATTGCATCTAGAGAAAGCATCCATGAACCTAAGTAACTTGTGGCTCGTAGTGGAATCTACCAATTGGTCAATGCGCGGCAGCAGGTAGCTATCCTTGGGGCAAGCCTTGTTTAGATCGGTGAAATCTACACACATTCTCCACTTGCCGTTTGCCTTCTTTACCATTACTACATTGGCCAACCAATCCGGATAGTACACTTCTCTAATAAACTTCACCATAATTAACTTTTGAACTTCGTCTTAGATAGCATTATCTCTCTTAGGGGCAAACACCCTCTTCTTTTGTCGCACTGGCTTGGAAGAAGGACATACATTCAGACGATGGGTAATGACACTAGGATCTATACCTGACATATCCTCATGAATCCAAGAAAATACATCAATATTTTTCTTCAAAAACTGGACGAGGTCCTTCTTAATCTTCTCTTCTAGATTTGCTCCAACCCTGGTACACCTCTCAGGGTTATTTTCATCCAAGGAATATCTTCCAATGTTTCGGTGGGCTCTGCTACAGCTCTTTTTTTTTTCAATATTCATGGTCTGAACTTGTTCATCCATAGCCAACATGGCCAGGTAACATTCTCTGGCTGCTAGTTGGCCTCCTTGTACTTGTCCTACTCCGTGTTCTATTGGAAACTTGACCGATAGGTGGTAGGTAGATGTAACAGCCTTCCAACTATTTAAAGTTGGCCTTCCAATTATGGCATTGTAAAAGGATGAACAATCTACCACAAGAAAGTTCACATCCTTGGTGATTTGTTGCGGATATTCCCCCACTACCACTGATAATAAAATAGTATCCATAGGCTGTACCTTCATTCCACCAAAACCTACTAGGGGGGAGTTCACTGGACAGAGTTAATCTCATCCTAAACTCATTTGTTGAAAAGCTGGATAATATAAAATGTCTGCCGAGCTTCCGTTGTCCACTAGCACTCTTTTGGTTGTGTAGTCAGCAGTAAGGGCAAGGTTCACTAGCACTCTTTTAGTGATGACAATAGCATCATCGTGAGGGTGGTGAATTCTCTTGGCGTCTTCATCCATGAAAGTGATCGCTTGCTCGTCCATGGACTTTGCCCTTGGTGATCGTCCCGAAAGTTGGACGCTCTACACTACCTTTAAGTATGCTTTCTTTGACTTGGATGACTGGCCTGTCGAACTTCACCCTATGATGACTCTTATTTCTCTGAGCGGTGGTCGCGATGATTCTTCTATCGTCCCTTTCAATTTCTCGTCGTTGTGGTCTCGTCCAAGGAAATTTCTCAACTTCCCTTGCCTTATGAGATTCTCAATTTGCTGCTTTAAATTAAAACACTCATCTGTATCATGCCCATGATCTCTATGGAAACGACAATACTTATTCCTATTGCACTTATTGGGATCTCCCTTCATTTTCTCTGGCCACTTCAAGGAAGGATCATCCTTGATTTGCATAAGAACCTGCTAAAGTGGCATGTTCAAAGGGGTATATTGTTGACTCCGTGCTGAAGAGCCAGGCTTCTTATTATCTTGGTCCTTCTTTTCTTCTGTCCGTCCCTTCTTTGCATGAGAGCCTTGCTTGAAATGACGATTGGGATTTGCTTCTATTCTCTCAAACCTCTTCCTCTTCTTAGCAATAATCGCATCTTCTGCATTCATAAAATTTTGGGCCAAATGGACAAGTTCAGCCATGGACATAGAGCTTATGTATGAATAAGTCAGAATTAACCCCATTATGGAAGGCCGCCAACAAAAACTTGTCATCTACCTCGTCCACACTTAGGGCTTTTCTGTTGAAACTAGTGATGAATGACCGCAGGCTCTCATTCTCTTCTTGTTTTATGGTTGACAAGCTGGACGAGGAACGCTTATGTCCCTGTCCCCCAATGAAGTTATTAACAAACAACTTGCTCAACTCTTCGAAAGAACTTACCGAATTCGGGGGTATTTTACTGAACCAGACTCATGCCGGACCTTTAAAGGTGGTAGGGAGGGCTCTACACATGATTTCATCAGAGACCCCTTGAAGGTGCATTGTAGTCTTAAAAGTAGCAATGTGATCAAATGGGTCACGCGTTCCATCATATGAATCCAGAGAAGATAACTTGAACTTTGGTGGTAGAGGGTGACCGTTGATAGAAGCTGTAAAGGGGAAATCAGTTCTGTGGACCAAATCTTCTATAGGATTCGCCTTTGTCATGTTCTTTTTCATTTCTTCCATGACTTTCTTCATTTGGTCCATTTCCTCTTTCAAGTGCGGCACCATTCGTGAAGTGGTGTCTCTTAATTGACTTCCAATTTCAGTATTTTCTCTATCATCATGACTCTGTGTTTGTCCTCCTCCTTCACGCTCTTCACGTGTCTGCCTTCTCAGATTAATCTCTATTCTTAATTCTTGGTTTTAGCGAGTTAACTCCGCCATTGCAGTCACCATAGATTGCACATGTTGGACAGATGATGTCTGCATGATCAGTGCAGATTGGTGATCGCGATAGGGGTTGCTTGAAGTGTATCTGCTTCCCTGATGGCCTGGGCTAGTAGCCCTCGATCTGGTCTGAACCATTCAACCTTTTGTCATAGAAAAGAAAATTGCAAAACAATCTCTTTCCCACAGACAGTGCCAACTGATGGTTCCTTGGAAATCAGTAGGCTGAAAGTCTCAGGCCCTAAGATATACTAAGTCAGAGGAAACCGGCGGAGACCGACCAAAAGTCCTCCGATGATAAAGTCAGTGGATTTGTGATTCCAAGTAAAAAGGGAGTATTCTGTGAAAAGTGTCTAAATAATCCTCTACCTTCTCATCGATGAATGCTTATATAGCATATGTGAAATGGTTATTTGTTTAATAACCGTTCCTATTGTTGAGGAGTTCGGAGAATTCGAAGGTAACTTCTATAACTGCCATGGAAGTTACCTTATTTGGACCTGTGTTCCATAATGGTTAATGGAGGACTTGGCTCATAGCAGTTCAACTCGTCCCTTACACTCGGTGGAAATCAAAGTCGTCCAAAGTTCAACACGTTCAGAGTCCAATGAACTCGTCCATCCTTTATTAAGGACGGACGAGGTTATTAGGGACGACTTTTCCTCATGCATTCACTTTTTCCTAATTCTGTGTAAAGCTCGTCTGTCCAAATGTTTCTAAGGATGGACAAGCTTCTCAAGCGACCTTATCCGTCTAAAGATGAACGAGGTCATTAAGGATGCTTGGGACGATCACTACATGCATTTGGTTCGTCCTAGTTGGTCTTTCATTGGACAAGCCATATGGACGAGCTTAGGAGTTGGTGTTTTTTGTATCACCATTAATCATAATGTACCAGAATGAACCTTTCATTACACTCTTTAAATCCAACAGTTAGATTTCAAATCTAAGATTGGCACGTGATGGACATGTGTTGTGTACCTATATGGCTATATATATTCTCTCAATCTGAACATCCAATTGGTTTCAAATTTCACCAACACCAGTATGTCACCATACTCTTCAATTGAATTGATCAAGATTGGAGTATGAATTTCACCAAGTCAGGTGGCCTCGGGAGTCGGGACCATATATTAAGTTTGACTGGGTTTGACCGACTTTGACTAAATTTTGACCGCGCTTTTCTCGAAATCCAACCGTTTAATTGTAACCAAAATTTACTAGAATGAACCTTTCATTACATTCTTCAAATCCAACGGTTAGATTTCAAATCTAAGAATAGCACGTGATGGACATGTGTTGTTTACCTATATAACTATATATATTTTCTCAGTTTGACCATCCAATTAGTCATATTATTATTTTTTTTTTTAAAAGTAAATGTAATTAATCATATATTAAAATTCTTACATAAATTTAATAATAGCTATGATCATTTTTTTTAAATTTTTAATAAGATGGAACGTGTGATAATTTTTGTTGTGTGGTATTTATTTATTTATTTTTTTTTGAGAAAGTTGTGTGGTGAATTTTATTGAGTATATGTGATTTTTTTTTTTTGTTTTTAAATTTTATTTCGCAGCTCATTAATAAAATGACCAAGTGACTTCACCAAATTGTAGAATTAAAAAAAATATATTTATAATTTTTTTATACTACTAAATGTATAAATAGAATTAATTGTCATTAATTATCAATATAGCTATAATAAATAATTGACGAGAACAATTAAAACATATGTTGCCTTAGTGGTTAACGCGTGTGCCATGCATTTTTTTCAAGGTCCCGTCCAAAGTTCTAACCTCCATGACAGCTTTTCCTCCCTATTTCTTTTGCCACCATCTACATCTCTTAGATCAGAAGAATGGTATGTATTTTCAATATTTTAGATCAATTTCATTCTAGAGTCGGAAATCCCAAAGGTAGTTACTAAGCCTATGTTATTAGCAGTATCCATGAGAATGGTTAAGGTTTTTTTTTTTTTTTTTTTTTTGGTAGTATCAAGTTTTGTTTGAAGGTAAATTTTGAAGTGTGATTAATTTTCTTTCTAGTAGTGTCCATGGTTGGTCAGAAAATTTAGGAAAGGATGTACAATGTAAAGTTCTAAATTTATCATGTTCTTATTTGGGAACCAATGAAATCTAATCCTTCATTTAAGTGTGTACTTTCAGATCTTTGATTTCCTGCTTATTGCACTAGTGCTTCAATTTCCTTAGTGTGTAGAAAATGGCGTTATCTGTCTGATTTGAGCTATAAACTTTTTGTTTTGTGGATGATGGATGTCTGAAAACTCTCGCTCATTTGGATCTTTCTAAAAATTTGGGTAGGATTCTTCTAGAAATGGTATAGGAAAAGTTGAGAAATTAAAGTTTTGAATTTTAGTTCTGTCTTACACTGAGGTCTTTAGTTCCAAAATCTCGTTTAGATCCTATGTATTGGGATTCATTTTATTTGGATTTGGCGTATTAGTTCTGATCTACTGGGCTTTGGATTTGCATTTTCTTGAATTGTGTTTGAAATCACTTATCAAAAAAAAAAAAAAAAAAAATTGTGTTTGAAATGGTTCGGTGGTTGTCCCACTTAGGCTTTGGGTCAATTTTTAAGGGATAGTTCTTAGGTTCAAAAAAACATAAAAAAAGGTAAATTAATAAATAAAAAACCACATAGGTGTTTTCAGTAATCTATGTTTCTTTAATATATTCTTTAAAAATGGTGCTTTGGATGGTTGGTCTCTCAAAAGACAAATGTTTTTAGCTTGGTTGCAATAAGGAGACTGCTTGATTTTGTTCAGTGATTTAGCGTGTCTAAGTTATGAGCCTTCTGGTTTAGTTGACTTAGTTCTATATTATGATTTTCCCCCAAAAAATTTGGATTTTGGGGGTAAAAATCATATTTTTGAAGTTTCAACTGTTTTAATGTAAAGAATGGATGGGAAAAGAATTGAAAATCACATTTTAATTATTTAGGCCCTGAGAAAGCAAGGAACCTCAAGCCTTATACAATTACCTAGCTTGGATAAGGTGAGTTCCCATATTTATGCCAAAAGAAAATGTAGAACGTTGGGTTCAATATATTAATTTCTATTCTCTTCCTACATATACTCACTAACTAGAACTTACTATGATTAATGCTATCATGATTGGATTGTATTATATACTTTTTTACTTATGCTGTGAAAATTTTACTGCCAGAGTTAGGGTGCTTACAAATTCATTGCTTTGGGTATTTAAGTGGCTAACTGATGCACATGATCTGCTATTTACATATATGTGCTTAAACAAATCCATTGGGACTCTATATTTATTTATTTATTTATTTATTTATTATTATATAAATATATAAGTCAAATTTGTTGGACTCTCTCAGTATATAAATTTTGGTGGTAGTAGGTCATGTATGTTTGTGGTCCCTTGGCCTAAGTATTGTTTCTGGGAAGTTCCAATTAATATTATAATTGTTGGATTAAATATTAACATAATGAATAAAATAATGAAACGGAGGTGGAAAATGGAGGCCATAGAGACATGTGACGTGATGGTGTACACAAAGATCTTAAAATTTCCACATAAGTTCTGGCCATGTGGACCCGGAAAAGAGTTCATGTATGCTCACGAGAGGAGGGGATACTACACATTCTGGTAGGTTTGTTTATATATATATATATATATATATATATATATATATATTTGTTCTTTGTTTTTATCATTTTTATTGTTTCCAGCTAAAATTGAAATGTTTTTTGTCCAATGCCGGCTTTTGCTGCATCAATTAAATGGATTTTGAGTCATTATGTACTGCTTGAGTTCTTTGTATGTGAGCTAAGCTTGTTCTGGGAATTTATGCAAATTCACAATGGTGGTCAATTATGTATTGTCGCTATAGTTAAGGGCAGAGAGGAGGAGAGAAGGAGTGGTTTGCTGTGACTCTGAGTGCAATTCACACATATCATTTACTACTTTTGATTGTCACCGACACACATATCATTTGTTAGCATAGGATCATAGTTGGCCGCTGTTTTTGGTCTGATGTGAAGACAAAATACATCATATCTTTGATATGCACCCTAAACTATTTCAACATCAACAAAATTAATAATTGGATTCATATCTTATAATTGGGATTTAGGTTTATCTTATTAAATTTGTCATTATGATATATTAGATATAGAAGTCACGTAGATGTGGGGTACATGCATCTTGATCTAGCATTTTTAACTTCCAGCACCTGCTGTTTTCTTTAATTTTAATATATTAAATTGCATCATTACCAAATCATTAACCTATTGCCACATGATTAATGCATTGATAACAATCAGGCTTTGTTATTGCATCACAGGCTTCACATAATCCTTGTGATCTGGTATCTATTACTATATAAGCCTATGGAAAACTCATTCTCAGATGAATGCAATCATCTCATTTAAGTGTGTTGTATGATTGCAGCTAGCTATCATTGTAGCTTTCTTGAGTATATTATTTCAAAATGCAAAATCTTTAACAACTTTTAATGCATGGATATATAATACCCTGCTTGATTTGATGAAGTTTTTCACAAACCACTAGTTATATTTTAATTGGTTCATTCTTGTAGGTTGAAGTTAGCATAATAAAATCAACTTCAATTGGCTTCAACCACTGGTTATATTTAAATTGGTTCATTCTGTGTGTTTACAGCCTGATTCCTTATTGCTAATGTGTCACTTCATTAATGTTGCAGTCTCCTTGTCCAAATATTTATCAATCTTCAATCATCTCAAATCTAATTTTATAGCTTGTGCTACCAATTAGAGAATCTAAGTATGGAACCATCTGAGTTAGTTCTAAAAGTGAAAATGTTACCCTAAATTTTAACAAAGTTGGTACCATCCTCAATTTTTTGTCCAGTTTTGCAGATGGGTGTGTTTTGTTTTTTGTATTGTGTCTTTGTTGGTCCTAACTGCTTTGCATAGGAGTTGGATTTAAGAATATGTTGTTTGCAATATAGATTATCAAAAATAAAATAAAATCATCCAATAATATGTTCTCCATTTGGTTCATCCACAGGCAGCCTGCCTAATTTACTTACTACTACACACTTCTTGAAGCAGCTATCTATCTTCTTTTGCTTCAGGTACTCTCTCTTTGGTTTTATTTTTTATTTATTTTATTATTTTAATTATTTAATTGTTTAATTATTTTGTTTTTATTTTGTTTTTATTTTTTTTTGTGCTTCTTTTTCTAATGGGTTCTAAGAAAAAAAAAAAAAAAAATGAAAAGAGTATTGTGGATTTTGAGTGTTCTGTCTCTTGCTACCTTTTTTTCATGTTTGTGTGCTAGTTTGGATTTGGTTCATCCATAGGCAACCTACCTAATTTACTTGCTACTATACACTTCCAAAGCAGCTATCTATCTCCTCTTGCTTCAGGTACTCTCTCTCCCTCTCTCTCTTTCTATGTTTGTGGTGAGTTGTTGAATTGGGGCAAGCAGGTGGCTTGCATGAAGTTATAAGGTGGTTTTAGTTGATATTGGGAATGTTGATTGTTTTATGTAATTTTGGATGATTCTTGTTGAGTAGTTTTTATTTAATTAGTTCATTTTAATTAGGGGCTTCTTTCTATCTTTTTCACACATGTGGAACACTAAAATGAAATGGGATATTTAAAGAGATATCCATTACTAAAGAATATTCCTAGTAATGATGTTATAGTTACCAAATGTATTGATAACTTCTTTATGAGTTTAAATTTGGTGTTTTCTTAGGAACATAGGTTTGTTAAATTTGGGTTTGATAGAGGTTGAAAATGATTGTAATGTTTTGGACATAATCTGCATGTAGTTAATTGGCTATATTTGGTGCGATGTGCTTTTTATATTGGTCAATGAAATGAATTTCTTTGGGTAATGATTGTTTTGGTAATGAAAGATTGGATCTTGAATATGTTGATGGCTGTTTGGTGTTAAAACAATGAATAGAATGTAAAATAAAGAAAGATAAAATACTCAACAATGACATCTAGGTTATCCTTAGTAATTACAATTAGGTAGCAGAGGAGAAGGCAATTGCACTCTCAAAGCTTAAGATAAGCTGTTAGTTTCGTAAAAATAAATCTTAATATTAATGTTATTGACTACAATAAAGCCTTTAAATAGGTTATTCCTACCACTTTCCTATAAAAAATAACCTATTCTTAGAAAGATCGAGATTACTAATAGCAAAGAAAAAGTACTCAAGAACATCTAAACAAAATAGGGAAAAGACTCATAACACAAAATAAGACTCATGGGCCTCTAATTATAACTGAACTAGCAATTTTCTAACTCGAAAACTTAATTCTAAGACTCCATAATAACTAAAGCAGCCTATAAAGTTCAACATCTCACTTGTTCAAATTTGAACCATGGTGTATGCTTTGATGGATTTTTTGTTTGGATTTTATACTTTTCATTAATAATTGTGTCTTTAGAACCAAGACACTTTTTGGGACATGAAGAGCCTATGTCATGCTACATGCTAATGGTGTTGCAGTGGAGAAATAGTTGATAAAATTAAATGAAGAAGCTCAACTAAATACATAGAACTAGATCAAGTCCCAAACAAAATCATGGAAAAGTCCTAACAGGCTTGATGAGCTAATATTTATATGCACTTATTGAGTAATCTTGGTTTGTATGCACTTATTAAATGAGAAAGATGAAAAGTCTTAAATCTCTAAGATTTTATTGTCATTCTACTCGATCCATTTATATGCACTTTTGGAGTAATCTTGGTTTGTATGTATGACATTCCTTCGGTCCAACAATCTCCAGCTTTTCAAAAATCATTAGTTGCACCCATCAATCAAGCAACTTATAAGTTTTATGTTGGTGTTCGAGGACTTTGTATACAAAGAAGTACATTTGAACAACTTCATTTTTTGCAAGTGTTGAAGGATATTTTTAAACATTTTGGAACTTTGATTATGATATTAGCTTAATTTAAGCGATTGTTTTATTCAAAGGACCACATCTATCTTTTGTTAATTTTATGATGATGGTTATATACAATATTAATGTATTTGATAATATATTTCTATGTTAATATAATGTTAGTTTGGAGACATTTGTGGTGTTATCTAGTTACATTTGTGGTATTTTTTAGTGGAGCTAAAATTATTACAAGTTATTTGTAATAGAACCCAGGAGGGAGAAAAAAAAAAAAAAAACCTATAGCAGTGGGCAAAAACTGCTGTTGGAGGACCAAAATTATGAAATAATTAAAGACCTATAGCGGCGTTTATAGTTTGCCACTAAAGCTTCACACATATAGCGGCAGACATAACTGCAATTAAAAGGTGCATAGGGTATGTTGTTTAGTAAGCCCTATAGCGGCACTTATTGCCCGCCGCTAAAAGGCCACTTGACCTGAATGGTTTCCTCATATGGCGGCGGTTTTTAGCCCGCTGTAATAGACCAAAAACATCACTAAGTGGCATATCTATTATGACATTTTTTGTTATTGTAACAATAGAGCTATTGTGGCTATGCAAGGCTAACAGGTGGACTTGCCGCAATAGCCCAAATGGACCTTTAGCAACGGTTTTTTGTGCTTTTGTGGCTGTTTTGGCTCGCTGTAATAGTCCAGTTTTTTTGTAGTGAGTTGTGTCAATTTGACCCTTAACCTTTTTAGTGTCATGTCAATTTAATCTCTATCGTTATTTCTTGGATGGAAAAAGCTAATGTGTTAAATGGAATAATAATAATAAAAAAAAAATTTATGCCACATCAATTGCCAACTATACTACCAGGTCGATAAAAAAAACAAAACAAATTAAAATTTGCACGCATGAGATAAGTTTTGGGGAAACTAATAGGTTCTAAAATCCCTAAAATCAGTAATCCATCCCTTCTCCCTCATCTCCGTCCTAAAATCTAGACAATAAAGTTTTGTCGATTTATTGACTATGATTATAATGGCAGATTGGCTTCAACTTCCAGGTGCTTTGATTCTTCTGATGGTGGTAGCCCCTAGTTTATTTGCAGACACCATAAGAGGCAACTGGGTTGGCGTGTTACTGTTAATATGCCTTGCCATTGTGTATTATTTGCTGCAAGAACACATCTGGGCTGGCGGGTTCATAAATTCTTTCACAAGAGCCAATGGTCTATCAAACACAACTATAATAGTCCTTTTGTTTGTCTATCCCGTTTGGCACTGGTACTTGATGTGCTATAAGCTCACTCTTAGTAGCATTTGATTGTTTAATTGCTTGCAATATTAGTTTTCCCAAACTTATCTCATGTGTGCAGTTTTTATTTTTTATTTAACTGAAGTAGTGGTATAGTTAGCAGTTGATGTGACATAAAAAATAATCTTTATTGTTCCGTTTGACACATCAGTTTTTTCCATCCAAGAGATAACGACAAAGATTAAATTAACATAGCATTGAAAATGTTAGGGACTAAATTGACATAATTGAAATGTTATGAACTAAATTGAGTTATGGTGTAAAGGATAGAGATCAATTTTGTAATCTACCCTACAATTTATATATACAAATTTAAGAGGTTCGTTCAGTACATTGAAATGAAATGAAATGAACAATTTATTACAACACACACACACAATTGTTCCTTCAGATGGGGATCTATGGTAGCAATTTGAGCGTTTGAAATGTCAAACAATAGTAGGAAGAAGAACAAGAGATACTAACCATAAGCAAATATTGATGAAGCTGGTGGCTTCACCTTTAAATTCATCTTCATTGCCTCCTATTTTACATGAAAACTGAAATATTAATTTGTTTAAATGGGTCATGTTACTTGTGCTCTTATGATAATTGCTAATTAATCATTTTAGGAAAATTTTGATACAACTTTTATGGGAAATAAAAAAAGTTATCAAAACATTAATTGTCTTTTTTTTTTTTTTTTTCATAAAAATTTTCCTAAATTCACAAATTGTATCACTAGGGCTCAAACGTTAACAGGCAGAATTTTCTTATATTCACCTAATAAAAATTGAACAATAGTAGCACAAACACAAAGCCACACTTCGCATAAGTTTCAATTTTCAGCCCAAGCTAAATATATCCATCATTACTGTGTATATGAGTTTGAAAACTATTTGAAATATCATGTTCCAAATACACGTTCCCCCTCATGAGTTTTTGTGGAACATCAATTTTGGAGGCGTTTGGTTTGCCATGATGTTACATTATGCCGTAATATTACATTATTGTAATATTAAATTAATGTAATATCAATACAAGAATACAACATTACATTATTTAGAGAGGTGATGAGATTAAGATGATGTGATATATTTTGTAATTTTAAATTGTGATAATGTTAAAAAAAAAAAAAAAAAAAAAAAAAAAACTTAATGTGACATGATCGTAATGTGTATCACATCACGGATCAATCATAGTAAACAAAACACCCCCTTTCTATTTTCTAATGGAGGCGGTAGTATTGCGGTGGCTAAGAACCATATAGGCATGTACCTCAACTAGCATTTCTTACTTCATTTAGGGTTTGAAATTCTCATACCCTCAATTATTAATTTATTACCAAAAAACAATTTTTTTAATGTTTTTTTTAATGAATAATTTCACATAATTAAACAATGAAACATAAAAACATACATGCATATATAGAATGAAAAAAAAATGGTTTCTTATCAAAAAAGAAAAAAATGATAATAAGGATCAAATTTATCACTTGTGTTTTGGTGTCTGTTTCTAATTTTCTAATTGAATGAAATATTTGATACCAATATATTTTGGCTTATTATTTGTAGATTTCCTCTAATTATATATAAGATGCATGTAACGTTGCAAAAAAAGATATAACATTTACGAAATAGATATTTCTAACTATTTACAAGTTTATACAATATATCTGAAATGAAAAAAAGTATGTGCTTAGATATTATTTTTGTTCTTAAAGTTTGTACTATGTCATATTATATAATTTAGAATTAATTAATATATTATACATTCAAATATATGAAAAAATATAATAAATTTGCATTATAAGTTAATAAGTGAGGAAATGGGGGAGAAGAAAAATGAATGAGTCTCTGTGTAGAGAGAGAGAGAGAGAGAGATGAACAAGAGTAAATAGGTTGATATATGGAATGAAGTTGATAATTATATAATAGTATAATATTTGGTTTTAATTTAATTATACTTGTGTGATTGTCCCTATATGTATTGATTATTTGAATTGAAGAAGAGGCTATGAAACAATATGTTATTGTATAAGGGTCCTATTAATGGATGCCCTTAGAGTATTTGTTAATAAACCATTTGAAGAAAATTTTAATACTATTTTCATGTGAACTAAAAAAAGCTGTAAAAAAATTCATTTACTTTTTTCTTTTCTCATAAAAAATTTTCTTAAAATATAAACTCAACCAATTCTCATAGATCCCCTTACAAATCCTACCCATCTCCATTAGGAACCACTAAACTCTAACATATTCCCAAATGGACACTTAAAGGGTGATATTTGCATTTTTACCACAAGAAAAAAAAAAAAGAAAGAATTCTTTTCATATGGGACATAGGAAATGTTCAAGCTAAATTGACCAATCAATATCAGGGGAAAAATGGCTAAAGAGCCTTAATTTTTAAACTATGAAGCCAAACAGCCCCCTTTTCAAAACTAGTCCAGGCAGGACTTGACATTAACAATGTTGAGCTCTATGTGTATTTTGCCATTTAAATTTTTTTTTTTTTAATTTTGCATAGAACTCAAAAATTCTAATGTTGAGTTCTAAAAGAGTGGTAAATGCCCTTTTGCTAGAAAGTTTAAAAATATGGTTGTTTGACTACATAGTTTTAAAAGAATAAGACTCTTTAGTCATTTCCCCCACCAATATCAAGTTCCAGATGTAAAATAAAGGCATGCAATGGTAAGTTTTAACATGGTAAGCTTTGATCATCACTTTTTTTTTTTTTGCCCTACAATGTAACATAGGAGGAGAGTTAATATATGATTTTCTTTTAAAGTTCAAATAAATTAATTTTTTTTTTAAAATTTGACATGTCAATTTGCTTTTTGTTAAGAGCTAACATGACATCATTATTTTAAGCTTTCCGTTAGTGGATTATGACATTGTATAATTTTAATAAATTATTTTAAAATGAAAGGTTAAGATTAAAAGAAAGATACATGATAGAGTACTCTAAGAATTCACGAGAATCTTTATTCAAAATAGAGAGGATTATGTTACCAAATGCTCAACGTTTGCCTTCTAAATTAAAATTTGTAAGACTAAAAGAAATCCACATGGTAGAATACCTTAGGAACTCTAGAAGATCTTAATCCAAAATAGAGAGGATCCTGTTACGAAAAGCTCAACATTAGCCTTCTAAACTAAAATTTATAACTAATTTAAGAAAATGACATTGTTTTGCCATGAATTGGGAAAAAATTAAAATGGGACTCCATAGGAACTCAAGAGAATCTTGATCCAAATTAGAGAGATTCTTTTACGAAAAGCTCAACATTTTCCTTCAAAACTAAAATTTGTAACTAATTAAAGAAAGCAACATTGTTTCGTTGGAAAGGGAAAAAAAAAATTTGAATGGGATTCTTTATCTCCCGAAAAAAAATAATCTTATAAACTTATTTACAAACTTACACAATCTGATCTCATGTCTTTCTGAAAATATGTTTATACATATGTGCATATAAACATATAAATATTATATATGCTTAAATAGAGGCACGTAAGTTTTGGCAATACAGGGTTGGTAAATGTAATTTCATTTTTTAAGATCATAAAAGAAAACCATTATATCTAATTAACTCAATTAATATAATTTTAGCAAGAAATTAGTTATTAATTAATCATTAGTATAGATTTTTATATTTATAAATTTACATACAATTATGAGAGCAATAAGTTTGTTTGTAATTATCATTTTCTAAATATTCATTCTCTACAAGATGAAGAGACAAGATATAAACTTTATAAAATATTGTGTTTCAATGTTGTAAAACCAAAGTTATGAATCTTCAAGGAGGAAGAGCATTAGTAAAACAGGTACATTTATTCCTTTGTTTTACCACCATTATCATAAGAAAAATTTACAACTCTTAGGTTTATCCCTACACACAAATGTCCCATTGTTAGGACAAAAGTATTGTATTTTTTCTTTTTCCATAGAATATAATAAGTACTAAAGCCATGTAATTTTAATTTCTCTTTTGATCTAGTGATGTATTTCATTTAATTGTTTAATAAAGAGGTATATTCAAGAAGGTTTTGGCAACTCCAAACACACACACACCCACACCCACACCCAATATATTCCCTTGAGGATTTCCAAGCAAGGAAGTCTATCCATACCAACCATTAAATTGGTATCGGTACTTCGCTAAAATGTACTGAATAAAATATCTGGCTATATTGAAGATTTTTTAGGAGTTTCGACCATTATAATAAACAATAATTAAAAAAAGTTAAAAAAATAAAAATTATTAAACATGTTATTTAAACTAATACATTGGATTATTTTATCTAAGCTAATATTTGGGCTTACATATGTGGATTTAAAATTATATGTTTATAAACATGTAAATAAATAAAACATATATACATACAAAAATACATCTACACATATCTTATATATGTAAGTATATAAATAGAGGTAACCCCAAAATGGTACATTAGTATCAATTGATATGAAAAAAATTTATTCCTTTTGCCAAACTAAAATGACATTTAGTATGAAATTGACTCCCTTCCTTCCAAGATCTTGAGTTTAATAAGAAAAAACAAGATTTTTTGTTTGTACGTGTTATTCCTTAGTGTGTGTGTATATATATAACGAAGTGGTGTTCGAGTCTTTGCGAGACCGTTCTACTCTCTACCCACCCTCCTTAGAGCAAACTTTACCCCTCTCACTCAAAAGAAACACTCCAATCTTCATCTCTAGTGAACAAAATTGTGTTTCTTTCTCTCTTTGACTTAGCAACTAATATGGTTTCTATACGTATTTTAAAAAACCAGCATTTATGCACAAGGGACTCTCTATTGGTATTGTGCCATATGAATAGACACTTTGTTTTATAAAAAATAATTACTACACTGTAAACATCCTATGTGGGACTCACAGATTCCACCAATTTAAACCATCTCTAATAGGGAACTTTAGCCATCAATTTCTTATTCACTTCTAGCACATTTTTATAGTGCATTCTGTAATAATATTTATTTTATTTTTGATATACTGTGGATTGACAACTCATATTGTTGTGAAAATATTGTAAGATTTTATTGTGTCCCTATACAAACTCAAACAAAATAGGTCCCTTATGCAAGAAAAAGACATTGCTTTGCCACTTAAGGGGAAAAAAAAAATAACTGGCACTCCTTTCCTCGAGCTTTAGGCTTAAGTTTTTCCAATTTCAGTTTAGAGTAATGTTAGTAGCAACATGTTGTGATATTGATAGCATATGTGCTTAAGCTCAACTCTTGGGGAGGGCAATTTGAAATGTGGTTTCTATAGCCATAAGTGCCTCCTAATAAATTTCAACAAATAAAAACCCAAGCTTTCATTTCAATTCAATTCAATTTTAAACCAAACAACCATTTTAAATCCCTAGGGCTTTCTTCTTCAGTGAATTGGAGTGACTTGGGCTGTGTCGTATTCTTCTAAAGAGGATCCAAAAATCAAAGGTCCAAGAGAAAGAGGCCCACTATTACTACCACTACTAATGCCTCTACTTGTTAGCATTTTAACATTTCCAGATGAGATTAAAACCAAAAATAATAATAATAACCTTTCTATAGACGATTAAAATATTAAAATTAAGTACCACATTTTAATAGATGCCAAATACCCTCCCCATGCATAATCAAATTATTGATTTTGTATTCTTTATCTAAAACATGTTTTTATCAAAGCTTACCTTAGAACATTAACAAATCAACAATTCTAAAAATATGTGATTTTAACACATCAAAAAGCTAATTTATTATTTTAGTACACCATTTCACAATACACCATACGTCACATTTTCTATTCTTTAGTTCAATATATTAAAATAATATATATACATATTAAAATAACGTATTAAAAATTAGAAACTCCTACAATATAAAAAAATACAAAACACAAAACCCATATAACACCACTGCCACCACCACCCACAACCCACACCCACCACTATTACAAACCCACCCCACCAATTAAAACCAACCAAACACCACCAACAAGCAAAATCAACCAACCAGCACTAACCATCTTAACCCCAACTCAAAATCAACCTAACCACAACCGGCCATCATAAACACAACCACCAAAATCAATCCACCCCAACCATGGAGAGAGAGAGAGAAGAATTGATTAAAATGAGTAAAACTATTTTTACATCTACCCTTCTGTCGTACTGTTCTATTATTAGAATGGTATTGTAGATGAATGCCAAATGTTTTAGAATTTGAAACATGTGATGTAGATGTTTTTTTGTGTTTGGTATGCCAAATGCTAAAGCCACATGATGCTAATGCTCTTAGTACCCTCGCAACTTAAATTTAAGGTTAAAATTGAATATAAGTAAGTGACCTGTCACATGATTAAAATTTGGATGATTGGTGATAATTCTGTTCACTTTATTTACAATCCATGCACTATCAATGACCTAACACATGAAACAAGCACAAGCAGGGATGGTACCCACACACTCATCACCGAATGAAAAACAATGTCGATCCATAGTCTAATATCCACACTAACAAGTATTGCATTGCCCATTCTAAAACTCACCTTTTCAACCCAAAAGGCATGTTTCAAATTGGTACCAAATGGCCAGAGCTGATTTCTTAGTATCATTTAGTGATTTAATTTTATTTATTTATTTATTTACTTCGAATAAGTCCTACTAAAAGAGTAGTTACATCAGGTAGAAATTGCCTATTTATTGGCCTATATATCTCATAGTCCTATTGAGTGAGAATTGAGAAATGTAAGAATGATGCAGTCCTTCATTTTATGTTGGTTGGAGGGTCTAATCCACTTTATTCAAACAAGGCTAATTTGTGTTTCCTATGTGCATAGCTCACCAATCTTGCGATTTCTCATATTTCTGTAGCATTCATGCCCCGTATGCCATTTCATCTATAGGATAATAGAGAAGAAGACTAGAAATGTCAAAATAAAGTTGTGATAGTAAAAAATTGTGGTCAAGCATATGATTTCACATCGGTATTATGCAGCTACAAGCCTATAACTTCTTGAAGAAGAAAATTTTCATTGTTGATTGAAATCATGATTCAAGACAAGACAAATATCTCAGTATTTACACACATAACATCACATATTATCATTTGCAAAAGGTGAAAGCTAGTCAAGCATAAAGAGTTTTGAATTTGAAGTGCCTTAGATAGCAAAGGCAGTGTTACTGAGCCACTGCAACAAAGACAGATTTATTCACCTTCCATCTCCAATTATGCCACGAAACATGGTTTCAGTAACATTTACAGAAGAAGGCAATGGATCACCGAGTTGGCTAAGATTAGTGTTATCCTTATGATGCTTTCTATCTTCTTCACTCAAAAAGTTGCTTGCTATATCTTTGAAATTTCAATTAGTTAAATAACTTGGCTTTGATGTAACAATGCCTACCTCAATATCTCCTGCAAGCATGGCCATAACACGGGACATTGGTGGCCACATGTTTGGTGATGCCTGTGTGCACATCAAAGACATTGCTATCACTCGAGCAGCTTCATTTTCATCAAATTCTGATAATGTGGGATCTACCAGCCTTAAACTTTGATTATTTTCATGTAGAGTCCATGCCTGGTGATTCATGACAAGGAGAGCAAATAAGAATTTTCTTTTTAATGCAATAAATTAAGAAATCGAAAAAGAGAAAAACTTCCTTTCCCATACCCATTCAAGGAGATAAATTTTTTCAGTGTTCAAGCTGTTGTCTGAGTTTGGTCTCCCACTTAGGATCTCCAAAGCAACAACACCAAAATAGAAAACATCAGCCTTCTTTGTCAGGTGCCCACGCATTGCATATTCCGATGCCAAATAGCCTCTGCAAGATTTAAAATTAATATGCAAGTTTATTTTAAACTGTCAATGTATCTGATCAAGTTCAATTTCCATAGGTAAATTGATTATTAGTAATTAAAAAAAAAAAAAAAAAAACTCCAATAGCATCCTTAAGTTTGTAATAGTTATTGATCATTCTTCAAATGAATCTAGTGATTATTGATTGACTGTTAGATACTTATATAAGGATCTACATCTTACATTGTATTATGCATCTTGGTACAATATAAAATAGGCATTAAAGACAATCGCTTTGAGAAAGTGGATAAGGAGTTTACATGGTCCCTGCAACTCGGGTGCTGATGTGGGTTTTAGTGTCATCATAAAGCTTTGCCAATCTAAAATCTGATATTTTCGGGCATAGCTTTCCATCAATCAAAATATTGCTAGCCTTAACATCTCGATGTACAATCCTTAGCCTTGACTCTTCATGGAGATAAGCAAGTCTTCTTGCAATTCCCAAGCAAACACTGAAGCGGGTAGGCCAATCAAGATGCAACTTACTTTTTCCTACATTAGTAGTAGCTCCCATCTAATTAGATTACAAGTCATCAATCAAATGCCAAATCCTTATTTAGGAGTTATTTGAGTGCAATGATACAAAGCTTCCCATATGGATATGTTAAGAGAACAATAGAGTTTGGAAAAATCAGATTATGTCTTGGGGTAAAAAAACATATTGTCATATGAGATTTGGGCTACTTCAAATTATTTGGCAGTGGTCCAAAACATAATTGACAATGCTTAACGACATAACAACATTGCCTTAGTCCCAAAACTTGGGGGTTGGTTATAGATCCTCCATAGATTAATCAAGATTAGGCTCATGTATTCACTTTTGTCATTCTATCTTATCTAAAATCATATTCTTTGTTACTTCCTTAATTGACATGTTTTTTTTTTACTACTTCAAGCAATATTAATGAGAATATTAATCACACTCCTTTGCACATAACTAAACCATCTCAAGTGACTCTTTCTCATCTTTTCCTCTATTTTAAAGCAAATTTCTTCATTTTAATACCATTTTTCTTTGTATTTCCAGTTATTCATCTTAATATTCTCATTTAAACTACAATAATTTTATGAACATGTTATTTCTTAATATCCTAACATTTAGTACCATGAATCATAGTTTGTATTATAATAGTCTTATAAAATTTTTCCTTTAACTTAATAAGTACTCTACAATCACACAATTTTTCTAATGTGCTTCTCCACTTCCTTCACCTTGCTTTCATATATCCTATGATTCATATCATCTTCAAACTCTCCACCCTTATGAATTGTGGATCTAAGATATCAAAGGCACTAACTCTTTGGTATCTCTTGACCCTCAAGTCTTAGAACTTTTGAACTTTATTTATATTGTTACCAAACAAACATTCTATGTACTTCAATTTTTTTTGATAGGTTGTACTTTACTTCAATTTTTCTTAGTAGAAATCCTTTATATTCTATGTAAGGTTGAATATATTCAATCATTTTTTGGCTTTATTCTGTGCCAAATTTGCTTGTAATTTAGCAATTAGATACCCTGTATTTAGGTGGGAATTATGTAAGAGTAGTGTGTGAGAGAGTGTGAAGAAATCTCAAGAGTGTGCAATTCAAGGGAGTCTCACGATTGGATCTTGTGACTGGTAAGGTGACTGAATGGCACACGTGTGAAGCATGCAGGGGGAGCTGAAGGGTTACGCCAGTTGGAGCACTACAGGACTAAACTTCCAGTCTGGCCAGGTAGTTAGCTCACAACTTGTTCCAGTCGTGAGCTTGAGTCGTCGTTAGAAACTTGAATTTTCGCATTCCTCATACACACCACTATAAATACCCTTATACCCACAAAATGTAGAGAGTTTCCAAAGCGAATTTTGAGAGAGAAACCCTAGAGAAAAACAAGATTAACTCATCCACAATCTTTATCCTTTGATTATCCAAATTCTTCTACTCTCATCCTCTCCATTAACATATCCTTGAGAGGTACATTTAGCCAAATCTTTATCTCACCATATCCATATTAATGAGAAGGTATTTTGGTGCTTAGGAAGCAGTTCAAAAGAGACCAATTCATTTGGTTGATGCAATGGGCGATTGCGGGATCCGATAAGCTAAAGAAGACAAGGTTCGGCATAACCTTGTTGAAGCAAGAAGCTTGGAGGGCTTAGGTGCACTGGGTAGATTAGGCTTGGAGGGTCTTCTGTTATTCATATATCCCAACTTTATTCTCTAATGGATTATTGACCGCTTGGAGGGCGACGGAGAGGTTTTTCGCTGAGTACTTCGGTTACCTCTTTAATAACACATCGCCGTGATCTCTCTTCCCTTACTCTTTACCATTTAATTGCTGGTGTGTTTGTGATTAATTATGGCTTAGAGTGTTTTACTAATTTGGGTTTAGCTTATATTCATATTCCACATATATATTGTTTGATTATAAGATTGTGTTGGTTATTTTAAATTGGGGGGGGGGGGGGGGATCTAAATGTTCATTGGTGTTTTACACACTAATTGAACTTTCATTCTAAAACATCTCTTTGAATTTCTAATTTGACGTTGATTCCGCATTTAGTTCATCCACTAAAACTATATCATTTGCAAAAGCATAAATCAGAGGATTTCATGTTGAATTGATTTGGTGAACTCCTATAGCCAACACAAAGAGATATGGATTTAATATTTATTCTTGTTGCAAACCTAGAAGGATAGGAAACTTACTTGTGATGGCTTTCTTTGTTCTCTTTCTAGTTACAACTATGTCATATATCCTTAGTCAACTTAATATACATAAAAGTAACTCTTTTTTTCCCTTTAGAATCACCACATAAACTCTTCAAATAACCTGTTATATGATTTCTCTAGGTCAATAAAACCTATATGAGGATCTTTACTGACTTCTTTATATCTTTCCTTTAGATGTTAATGTAAGAAAATAGAAGGCATAAAACCAAATTGATTCTCTGATATTGTTGTTTCGTGACTTAATCTATATTCAATCACACTCTCCCAAATTTTTTGTAGCCACCAAAAGAAAAGCACTACTCACATCTGTGTTATGCCCCAAAAGGTCTAGTGTAGTCACAATTGAGACTCATGATAGTTTTTATAAAACCCACAACCCAGTATACGCCTTATATGGGACTCAACACACTTTGCTATTCAATATCAACCTAGGGCGTCACAAGATCCTCCATCTAAATCCATAACGTTCTCATCCAAGCCCACTTTGTGGAGGCAATGTCTCTGAGCTCAACAAGAGGTTACCAAGTTGGCTTTATTATTATTTGTAACCACCTGGAAAAAAAAAAAATGTGCTAGCCTCGTCTGCTCTATATCCCAAAAAGACTAGTCTAGTCACTATTGCTCTAATACAATGTTAAATTACCTATTAGAAAATGGTAAATTTAATTATTTAGCCACATAATTTCAACACTCCCCCTCACATGTGAGCTTAAATGTCTACAACAAAATGTATTTTCAATGACAAAAGTTTTCGTCACTAAATGTCCAATACGGGGGATTTTGAATGGGAGGTAGAGTGGAGGAAACAAGGATCAAACTTAGGACCTCCTAAGTTGATACCATTAAATTACTAATTCTCCCAAAAGTTTAAACTATTTGGAGATGGTGGATTTAATAATTAAACTTCATAATTCTAACAATAATTAAATGTTTCTAATAATTGAATGAATGATGATTTTATGGGCTGCATGGAAGGTGTGAAATGAGTATAAAGTATGATTTTATGGGCTGCATGGAGCATAAACTTTTTTGAAGGGTTGAAGTCAACTGAAAGTGTTTGGTCGGGGCCTATTCCAAGAAGCTCTGCAGGTTCAAGCAAGAGAGGATCCAGTTAACTGATTTAAACTCTTCATTATATATTTTGAAGAATTTGATTTTTCTTTTGAGGAAGTGGGGGGGGGGGGGGGGGGGGGGGGTGGTGGAGGGAGTGTTGGTAACATAGGATTTCAATTTAATGATATTAATTATGTAGAAAATTTCAGCTAGACCCTTATTCCCTTTCATGAAAAGGATCCATATCATTATCCAAGCAATAATAGTACTGATACTTTTCTAACAACTACTCTAGGATTTAGCCTTTTCAAATATCAGAGAGTAACTTGAATTTTAACCAAACGTGAGTGGTACAGAGTCCATTAGTGTTTATTTCTTAAGCTGTATTTCACCAGTACCTCCACTACTGTTGTTATGTTCTTACCATCCTCATTATTATGCTGTGGTTTTCTCTTCATGTAGAAAACTGAAAATATGAAAATCAAGCTCACGACTCCAACAGGGACTGCAATTCCTACAATCAAACCCAACCTGCTTTTCTTTCCTCAATTGCTTGGTGGAATCCCTGTAACATTAGATACAAAATCTGAGTAATTATTTATTATCAGTAATAAGAAGAAAATAATCATATCAAAAACATCACAAATCAATTCACAAATTGTATCATATACATTACCTGAAACAACATGAATGGCTGAAATTAGTGGCCCATAATAACCTTGTACAGGTATGCAACAAGTGCCCTTACCAGCCCAAAATAGATGAATTGCAAGATAATTCTGTGACACATTAGCCGTAAAATTCGTCTGGAGTGCTCTCTCAACGCCACCTGCCTCCTTTGATATGTCAAAGTCCTTCCATTCTAGACTACCCTAGAAAACAAATTATAGGATAATTTTATAATTCTTATTGAACGAATTAAAATGGAATTCTTTGAAATTAAAAATAATTTGTATTATAGAAACTCTACACGAGGAGGTAATGATCTTTATTCAAGAATGGAATATATATATTTTTCTGTACAGCAATCTATAGTCACCTGAATGTAGATATCGAATACATGCCTCGCTCGACTCTTCCAAGTTTGAGAGCTTTGATCTTCAAAACCAGTTTCCGCAAAAAACAAGTTGACATTATAAAGACCATTAACAAGACCTAGGCCATAGTATCTAAGTGATCCTGGGGACATCCTTGAAGTTTGGTAAAGTTCTGGGGTGTTAGTTGCAATGACTTGTGCCGAAGTGTTTTGAACATAACTATCATTTTCAAACGACCCCACATTGCTGACTGCCCATTTTTCTGTACCTGTTACATAATACGATATTGCACCACAGGATGCTGAGTTTTCAGCCTCGTACACTATACCCTCAGCATGCATCTCTGGGCCACCACAGTTGATTGAAAAGTCTGCATCTGTGGAATCATTATGATTGCACTCGTCATGATAGAAAATTAAAACTTCAAAAATAAAAGATCCATACTGAAGCTTTTAGATAATGTAAACTCAACCAATTTCACTTGCTGATGTTTTCCCAAAAGAAGCTAATACAAATTTCTGTTCAGAATAAATATATTCAGTTTGATTTTGGCTTGGAAGAGTGTGATTATATAAGACCAATTTCACTTACTGATGTTTTCCCAATAGAAGCTAATACAAATTTCTGTCCAGAATAAATATATTCAGGTTAATTTTGGCTTGGAAGAGTGTCATTATATAAGTTACATGCCAATGCAATATATTTTACCTTTCATTTCCAAGTATAATTGAAATTCATAAAGTAGGCACCATACATTAACCATTCAGGTCGTCAGGGTAAAATTAATAGTTGCAGAAAGCAACAATTCTCTCTTTCTCTCTCTCTTCTAATACACACAAGCATGTATAAAATAAGAGGGTATTGCTTCTGTCCATCCTAAAGTTGGCTTTATAAAAGATGAAGGCTCAAGTTTGTAAAATTTCTGGCTTTCCAAGTTGTAGCAAAGTTCATGCATACTTCTTTTGTCAATAACCATCTGAGTATTAGATTATTTAGGGTCTGTTTGGATACAACTTATTTTGCTGAAAACTAAAAATTAAAAAATGAAAACTGAAAACACTATAGCAAAATAATTTTTAAATGTGTAAATAGTATCGTAGGACCCGTTTTTAGTGAAAAAGTTGCTGAAAAGTGAAGTTTATGGGTCCCGTGAACATTGCATAGGACCCACTGATGTGTACTATGCACGAAAGAAATGTCAAAAATCATGGCTTAAAAAAAAAAAAAAAAGAAGGAAAAATGTGAAAACACAGACGTGGGAAGTGCAAATCATGCATAATTATTTTGTCAATAACCAAATGAGTATTAGATTATTTAATCTTAAAAGGAGTTGTAATGAGTACAGCTCAGAGCTGCCACAAAGCCAAATTTCAGTATGACTTTCTTGTTCCTTTTTTGACATCTATAGAATTAACATTAGCTAGCCTGCCTTCTTACTTCAAGTTTCTCATTGTGACAAGGAGTATGGTTTTAAAAAGGGGACCAGTTAAAGAAATGAAAAAGGTAGTGATTTCCGATTTATGGGGACCGTGGTTGGATTGATAGTTGAACCGGTGATGTCATAATTAATTAATTAATAATTTTAAATTATAAAATATGTAATATGTAATAAGTTTAAAACTAAGAATATTTAGTTTTAAATACATATTTTTTTATTTAAAAAATGTGAGTTTAATTATCACATCTTATATTTAGAAAATTAAAATAACAAATCCATAACTTATATAGTATTAAAAATATTTAGTATGAAATTAACAATACATAAATGAAAGTTCAATAACGTGTACAAAACACCTTTGAACGTTTAGACCCCCAAAATACAACTTAACCAATACAAGCAATATGTCAAACAACTAGTGTGCGGAAACTTAACACATGCTATAATACGAAATTGGTTAAAGACTATCTAAGCCATAACAAAATAAAACCAACAGCAGATAATAAATAGGCAAAGATAGAGAGGAAGGAAGATGCAAACACAAAGACAACACGCGATGTGTTATCGAAGAGGAAACCGAAGTCCTCGGCGAAAAACCTCTCCGCCGCCCTCCAAGCGGTAATCAATCCACTAGAAAATACAGTTGGGATACAAGGACAGCAATAGACCCTCCAAGCCTAATCTACTCAGTGCACCTAAGCCCTCTAAGCTTCTTGCTCCAACGAGGTTGCGCCGAACCTTTTTCTTTTCTAGCTTCCCGGATTCCGCTACTAGACCGTAGTATCAACCAATGAAGATTGGTTCCTTCCTAACTGCTTCCTAGAAATCCAAACAACTGTCTCACAGTGATGATGATGGTGAGAACCAAGTTTGGTATAATGCTTCTCAAGGATTTGACAATGGAGAGGAAGAGAGTAGGGGAATTTGAAGAGACTCTAAGGTATAGATTGTGGGTGAAACAATCTTGTTTTTCTTTAGGGTTTCTCTCTCAAAATTCTCTCTGGAAGCTCTCTATCAATCGTGGGTAAAAGGGGTATTTATACTGGAGTGGGAGAGGAATGTGAAACGTCAGGTTTTACAAAACAGGGGTGGCTCGCGGCTTGACCTCGCGGCTTGACTAAGTCGCGAGATCCAGTTGCGAGTTAACCGTATGGCCAGTTGTCCTGTTTTGTTATGTAGTGCTCCAGCTAGCATGACTGTTCATCTTCCAGTATGCTTGACACGTGTGCTGCTTCTGGCGGCTTGCAGCCGCGAGTCACCTGCGAGTCCCAGCCGCGAGTCTCTGTTTTCTTGCACACTCTTGAGCAATCTTTACTCTATCTCACTCACTACCCTTACAACAAACCCACCTATATACAGGGTTACTAAATGCTGAATTACAAGTAAATTTGGCACGGAATAAAGCCAATTAGATGGTTGAATAAATTCAACCTTACAATCTCCCCCTTTGGCTATTCCGTGACAAAACCCTAAAACAGACTCTAGACTTAACATGTGAGTTGGGAACAGTTGAACAAAACTCACTCACACCTAACTCTAGAAGCTGTGAAGCACTTGAATCATATGAACATAATACTCCTGAAACACAACAATACACTATGATCATTGTAAGCAGAAAATTATAAATGCATATGAAACAGGCAATATGTGATCAAGCAAAGATGGAGTTAAGAAACAAACCATGGCTTGATCAACCAAGTGAACACCACACGGTAGTGATCACAGTGCTCATTCACACAAGAACATACAAGTTAACAAGCACAAGGCAAGACACTTGTATGCTCAACACTCAACCAATGCATAGCACACAAGGTATATGCATCTAGGAACAATCCTACAAGGGCACAAGAGTGACAGTACATAAACCAAAATGCAGAACATTTAGATTAAAGTACTGATTTTAACATAGCATAAAGGCTGCATTAAGCAAGGTACATACCACAAAGCCTACAAACTATACATAAAACATTAACCCTAAAAGCTTACAAAAGCACATGGGTACAAACACAAAAACATCCTGAATAACATCATCAAAATATATTAAAGATTAAACCAAGAGTATAAGATAAGAGTTAGAAACAGCTATACACCAAAACACAGTGTATCAAAACCATAAAACACTAAAAGTACCCAACAAACAAAAACCTAAAACCATAAGTTTAGAGGATAAGACTAAAAACAAAAGTATAACAAAAGTATGTGTGTACTCCCCCTATCACTATGCACACTTCCCTTTGAACTTTTCTCCCCCTTACTGAATGCTCTCCCCCTTTTTGTCACGAATAGCTAAAGGCTCTCGTCCAACTTTCGTTGAATATCATCTAGCTGATTCTCCATAGTCTCGAGACGCATTTGGACATGGTTGTTTGTGGAGTAGAGAAGTGCCACAAGCTCATCAACACGTTTCTGAATATGTTCAAGTACACTGCCGACTCTATCAGTATGAGGAGCAGTTTGTGCTTGCGAAATACTAGCCGGTGAAGCTTCAGGAACAGCACGTGATGTAGATGTGGTATGTGCAGGTGTCTCTGAGTCAGGGGCAGATGGAGTAACCGGAGAGATGTGAGCACTTTTTGGTGATTTAGAGGAGTGACTTCTGCTAGCTTGAAGAGTGAACAAGGAAATGGGACGTTGACGAGGCAACATTTTTCCATCTGCAGGAGTAATAATGCCTGCACGAAGAATGAGCTTCATGATGAGACTGCAAAATGGAATAACTCCTCGAGCTGCAGATCGACACGCGGTCTTCCTCAAGGTGTAGTAGATGTGAGCACATATATCAATGGGGGCTCCTGTAATAAGGTCACAAAGAAATAGAGCTCTCCCAAGATTGATGAATGTAGTGTTGGACAGTGGGTAGAGATTGGTGAACATGATCAACTTCAGTGTGGTCAGCTTAGGTGCAAACTTTGCGGTGCTGATGGATGTTCCTGCACTGGATACTTCATGATCGTGTCCTAGGATTTGTAAAATTTCTCCAACTTCTGGATTTCGTTCATCATAAGGAGTTATATTCACATTCTGAGGTCTGGTGATGCTGAGAAGATCTGCGATGGAGTCTGGGGTAACACTAAACTCTGTTCCTCTGACCCAGAAAATGAGTTGAGGTCCAAGATCAGTTGCATTGGAGAAGCATTCTTTGACCAGCTCATCCATTGGATCATCAAAGTTCCTGAACAAGTTTGCCCAATCTCGTTTCTCAAAGATTCGAGGGATGAAAGTGGTCCCTAAGGTGTTGAACTCTACCACCCGTTCCACTATAGTGGTTGACTTGTCAAACACATTTGAGTAGGCGTGTGAGTTAAGCGGAAGTCTGAACCTATCCTCATTGGGATCTTGAGATGCCTGAGATGATAGACGAGTCCTTTTAGCAACTGGTGTTGCTGGTTCGTCAGCAACAATGTCTTTACCCCTGGAAGATCGACGAGACATCTGCAAGAGAATAGGCCCACAGCAAAGAACCAAACAACAATACCACACAAGATAATTGTCAACAAGATTCAGTGTAAACAAAATTTCAATATATAAACACAAACTGAAGATAGTGCAGACCCAACCAAACTTCCAACAATACAAAGAAGCACAAAATAACAGGTGCAGCAAAATGGTGATAGTACACCAAGACATAGATAGACAACACAACTGACAAAATTGTCAATGAGACAGGTTAACATAACCATGATATGCAAACAGATACAGCATTCGAACATTTAGAGCAGATAACATAAATCACTCCACCAGAGATATGAACAAGGGGAAAATATTTCAACATGAAGAAACCAATCATCCATACTAGAGCACATGGTTGAGAGACATACATTATGTTATCATGAAAACTCAGTAACCAATACCGAACACCAACATCAATACTTAAGCAAGTGAAATGAGTAAGTCAAATAGACACCAAACCCATTTAAGAAAAGATTTTCAGACTCAATAATAGGCAAAAATCAGAACAATGAAAAACACATTGTGACCGCTCAGCATGAAAACAGGAGAGAACAATATCAAACAAGACACTCCATACCCATTACACAAAGAGAGAAGTATTTCGAACATACTAACAGTCCAAACAGTAACAAAACTATGCAGGAAAAAGAAAATGAGATTGAGAAAGCAAAACCCATACCTTTTCTTGATGATTTGGATAAGAAATGAAGCCCCAATGAGGTTTGAAAATGGATTCACGAAGTGTTTGGAAGGAAAATAGTTTAGAGAGAAGATGAACAGTTACAAAAGTTCGAGAGAAAACTGAAAAGAGGTTTAAAAACTGCTCCTGTTTCTGCAAAACACGCGTTTTTCGCGACTTGATTAAGTCGCCACATAGTCACCAGCTCAAGCTGCCAAAGCACAAAAGAACAAAAATTTGAAAAGTTTTTCTAAGTGTTTTTCGCGACTGGAAGGTCTACCCGCGAGTGAGTCGCGAGCTGAGCCGCGAAAATCTCTGAGTGAACCTCGCGACTGGACCTTCCACTCGCGAACAATTCGCCAAAAATGACCAGCGAAGATGCGACTGAGGCACGCGACTTGACATATCCGCGACTGAGCCGCCAAAACAGCGCAAAACTGGATTTTTGAAATTTTCAGATTTTTCAAACAAAATACTTTCCAAAAACACCTAAAACACTCAAAAATCTTTTTGGTGCTTGAATTAACAAAGATTGAGCATGTGAAAACACATTTTATCAAGTACAATCACACAAATGAATATGACATTTATTGAACATAAACTTGTGTGTTGTGTGTGGATATCAACAATGAGATAGACTTTCGTCTAATGTGAAACTTCAATGATCGATTCAACCAAGGCATACACAATTAGCACTAGATCATGTGACCCATCTCAATTATAGAAATATGTATATATGACCTCCCACACACCTTGATAACATAACTTGGAGCTTTACATTTTACTCCACTTTTAGTCATAACATTTGATCTTTTTGATCTTTTTGAGGCAATCACCTCTCATTGTGAGAGTGATATTTGACATTTCACTTTAATGAGCAAGCCTTTGGCTTTTTGAATAAACAATCACTTTAATATAAGGTCGCTTACCCTTTTTCCTAGTCAAATACTAGAATGTGCGACATGCTTTTGCAGCTCAATATCTCTTTTCATTTGGAGATTTACATTTGGTGAGCTCTTTTTAGCAAAACAAAAATAAAAAGTGGGAAGATATATAGACACAAGTCTATGTATGTCTCAAGATCAACATAACCATTCACTAATCATTCATGACAAGTTTGAAGATCTATTTACAACAATCACATAGATTTCAAGATTTTTCCCACAGTGATATAAGTGCATGAAAACAAGTAATGTTCGAAAATGCACAAAGCCATTAGCACAAAGGTACAAGGCAAAACAAGTTTAGAGACAAGACTCAACAAAGTTAATCAAGCTTTTTGATTTTCTAATTTTTTATGTGATTTTTGGATTTTTGGCACAAGAAACAAAAAGATTGATAAAACAAAATTAAAAATATTAACAAGTAGACAAGCAAACAACCAACATAAAAAACAACAAGCAAACCAAACAAACATTATTGCAAAGCATAGGAAGTATTAATGCATGGACATGTTGTAATGCTTATGCATGAGTACCCTTTTTCACCCATATGTCACTTGCGTTTGGGGTGATTTCCTTATAGGATTGGGTACGGGAGTTAGGGCTTTCAAACCTTCGTGAGAAGCTTTCCAAGCAGTTGGTGAATGCACCAATCATCTTCATCACGTTCATCATTCCGGGATCTCCATTTTGATCTCTAGATTGATCACCTGCCCAAATTCTCCTATCATTTCTGGGTCCTCCTGACCTTTGAGGAGTTGCACTGTTCTTTGCTCTCAGCTTTTGACAATTTGGTCGAGTATGCCCTTGAAGTCCGCAATAATGGCACACATAAGTTCCTCTAGGACCTCTTTGTGGTCGTGGTCGTGACTTGGCATGAGATTCAGACCTGCCCACAGACTGATTACGGGGATTCAGCATCCGTTGGTTCACCACATTCTTCTTCTCCTCCACCTCGAGCTTCTCACCAGTAAGGTCAGCTACAACTGGATCTTTGGCCTTTACAAACTTCACTTCTTTAGTGACATTTCCAGATGAACTACTTCCTCCGGTATATCCCAATCCGGATTTGTCTGAAAAGCTCTTTTGAGATGATATAATATCATCTAGCTTCTTGGTGGTGACCCTCTCTATTTTAGCATTCGCTTGCACAACCTCATTCTCAAGAAATCTCACTTTTGTGTAAGCTTCGGACAACTCACCATTCAGTGTTTCTATCTCACATTTGGCCTCCCTATATCGGATTAGGAGACTTTTGTAGTCCTCTTCAGCCTTCTTCATTTTTCTCACAGCAGCCTTGGCCACCCTTGTGTACTCACCCGACTTCTCCAAGAGTGAGTTATAATTCTCTTGAAGATTTGCTGCGCTTTCATCTTCTTCAGCATCTGATTCTTCAACAATTCCTAGTGATTCATCATCACTATGTTCTCCAAGGTCTCGAACAAGCAGATTTAACTCATCCGAAGACTCAACATGAGCAATAGTCATAAAAACGGAATAGTTCCCCTCTCCATCACAGCTCTCTTCAGATTCTGAGTCAGACGAATCCGAGTCACTCAAGGTCGTGGCATACACTTTGCCTTTCGATTTCAAATAATTCGGACATTCCTTCTTAAAGTGTCCATGCCCGTTACATTCGAAACAAGTGACACCTTGTGTGGGTTGGGATTCTTTTCCATCTTTCTTTTTGAAATCCCTCTTCTCCCTTCCAGAGCTTTGGAATTTTCTTTTATCATCAAATTTGCCATTATTTTTGAATTTCAAAAACTTTCTGAAATTTTTGACAAGGTAGGCTACATCTTTGTCAACCACATCTTCTCCCGATGAGTCTTGATCTTCCACCTTCTCATTAATGGTCTTTAGAGCAAGAGATTTACTCTTCCGTTGATTGGGCAGCGACATCTTATAAGTCTGCAGAGAACCAACCAGCTCCTGTACTTTGATGTCATCAAGGTCCTTGCTCTCTTCAATTGCTGTCACTTTAGCACGAAAACTTTTCGGCAATGATCGAAGGATCTTCCTTACAATCTTTGAGTCCTCCGTTTTCTCCCCCAAGTTGAACTTACTGACAACCACCTCATTTAGCTTCCCATAGAAAGAGTCAAAAGACTCATCCTCACTCATTTTGAGTTCCTCAAACCGAGTGGTCAGCATTTGTAACTTGGTGTCTTTCACTTTCTTCATGCCTTCATAAGTTGTTTCCAGAATCTCCCATGCTTCTTTGGCAATGGTAATGTGAGAAATCCTGTGAAATTCATCTAGAGACACACCACAGAAAATAGCATTGAGTGTTTTACTGTTAGCATTAGATGCAGCAAGTGCTGCCTTATCCCATGTGGATTTGGCTGCCTCAGGTTTGGTCCAACCAATCTCAACAGCATCCCAAACGGATTCATCAATAGAACACAGAAAAGCTCTCATGCGAACCTTCCAAAAAGCATAATTACTACCATCAAAATATGGAGGTGCATTTAGGGAATGAGACCTATCCATCTCAAAAGGGAGTCAAGGATCACACAATGGTAATGAAACCAATAGCAGTGTACCCGCTCTGATACCAATTGAAAGTTCAATAACGTGTACAAAACACCTTTGAACGTTTAGACCCCCAAAATACAACTTAACCAATACAAGCAATATGTCAAACAACTAGTGTGCGGAAACTTAACACATGCTATAATACGAAATTGGTTAAAGACTATCTAAGCCATAACAAAATAAAACCAACAGCAGATAATAAATAGGCAAAGATAGAGAGGAAGGAAGATGCAAATACAAAGACAACACGCGATGTGTTATCGAAGAGGAAACCGAAGTCCTCGGCGAAAAACCTCTCCGCCGCCCTCCAAGCGGTAATCAATCCACTAGAAAATACAGTTGGGATACAAGGACAACAATAGACCCTCCAAGCCTAATCTACCCAGTGCACCTAAGCCCTCCAAGCTTCTTGCTCCAACGAGGTTGCGCCGAACCTTTTTCTTTTCTAGCTTCCTGGATTCCGCTACTAGACCGTAGTGTCAACCAATGAAGATTGGTTCCTTCCTAACTGCTTCCTAGAAATCCAAACAACTGTCTCACAGTGGTGATGATGGTGAGAACCAAGTTTGGTATAATGCCTCTCAAGGATTTGACAATGGAGAGGAAGAGAGTAGGGGAATTTGAAGAGACTCTAAGGTATAGATTGTGGGTGAAACAATCTTGTTTTTCTTTAGGGTTTCTCTCTCAAAATTCTCTCTGGAAGCTCTCTATCAATCGTGGGTACAAGGGGTATTTATACTGGAGTGGGAGAGGAATGTGAAACGTCAGGTTTTACAAAACAGGGGTGGCTCGCGGCTTGACTAAGTCGCGAGATCCAGTTGCGAGTTAACCGTATGGCCAGTTGTCCTGTAGTGCTCCAGCTAGCATGACTGTTCATCTTCCAGCATGCTTGGCACGTGTGCTGCTTCTGGCGGCTTGCAGCCGCGAGTCCCAGCTGCGAGTCTCTGTTTTCTTGCACACTCTTAAGCAATCTTCACTTTATTTCACTCACTACCCTTACAACGAACCCACCTGTATACAGGGTTACTAAATGCTGAATTACAAGCAAATTTGGCACGGAATAAAGCCAATTAGATGGTTGAATAAATTCAACCTTACAATGAAAATACATAATAAATTAGTAATTCTTAAAAAAAAAAATTGTACTATTATTTATTACTAAATTTATATGGATTATTATTGTGCATTTTTTTTTTATATTATGCTTTGGCTACATTTATTATGTATTATATATTATATATTATTTATTTATATGATCAAAATTGGCAATCGGCAGGTAACATGTCACTGACCTCTTTTGCTCTGTACCGAAGTTCATGAAATAGGCTAATAGCCCAAAGGCTGCCAAAAGCCCAAAAGCAAAAAACACACCCCCCAAAAGAATGCACTACATACACTACAAGACAACATTGAAAAAAAAAAAAAAAAAAAAAAACTCTAATAATTAACCATTTAATACCCCACCTACCCCACTTTCCAACCTACAAAGTGGAGAGTTCCTATTGCGGAAATTTCTCTGGAGGCAATTCAGTCCTAACATAACACTGCAAACACAGATCTGAATTAACAAATTTCATGAAAGAATTCATTCACCTAAAGATGTGAAATGGTAATCACTTTCTTTCTCATGCCTACTTTTGGACTTTGTTAAAAGAGGGTGAGAGGAGGATCCACAGCTCACCTTTCATTTGATTTGTCAAATACGAAGTTGTTTGCCAACAAATTCCTACATAATTTTATCCAATGATCCTTAGTCACTATCACAATTGATACTTATTATTAGAGATGATATATAGGATAATAAATTAAAAAATTGGTACAATAGATATTTACAAATGAGCATTGGCTCTTGAAGTCACCATTCTTCAAAAATCAGTAGTTAACACCCATAGATAGACACCCATAGAATGAAAGAAACCAAGTTCAAGTTTCTAACCGGTATTTATTAATATTCTTTAAATTACTATGGTTGGAATAAATTAATTTAATTCTTCAGTTACATTCATGTGGCATATACTAAAATAAATCAGTTAGGTTTATGTCAATATCACTTGGTGTTCATACCTAGGTGTTAAATTCAGAAAAAGATATGAAAGAAAAGAGTACTATCACTTGAGATACATAAAGTCGTCGTAAGTTTGAGTATGTAGTTACCCATAAGGGAAATCCTCCAGACAGATGATTGTAGGACAAATCTCTGCACACAAAGGAATGTGAAAAGTATTGAGCAGACACATAATGCACCCCCACACACCCCAAAAAAAAAAAAAAAAAAAAATCAGAATAAGAAATCTACAAAGCAACTAGACTGTTTTATCAATTGGTCGCATGCCAAATGCAAAACATTCTGATTTGGACACTTTATTGCATGAAATTTAGAAGATACCATACAAAGTAAAAAGGTTTCTTCTTCTTCTTCACTTTTTTTGCCCCTTGATCAATTTAATTTAAGAATTATGCAAACTTGAAATAATAATAACAGCAATTAATTAATTAATTAATATTTTTAGGCATATTTTACATATTTTATTTTTAGTTAGGTAATAAAAATAAAGAAAGAAAAGAAAGTAGAATACTAGAATATGACAATACTATTATTTAAGCAAAAAAGGGGGGGAGTTTCCCCATATTATAGGAAAAGGGAACTTTCACTATTGTTAGGGTTATATTCGCCCAAGTCCATGTATGTGCTTAGGCCCATTGTACTATTCCTAGTGTAATTTTTTTACCAGTCCTTAAGGTTACCAGTTGTATGGATCCTAACTAGTGAAGGAAGAATTGGAGTCATTTGAGGTAGTTGTGGACTCCCAAGAGAAGGTAGAGAGAGTTTAGAGAGAACTAGCTTATCATCTATCTATTACTAAAAGCTGAAGCCTGGCATTTGTTACTACTGAGCTCTTGTTGTGCCACCTCATCCTCACGTCATTCGCCACGTAATTATTATTTATTATTTTTTTCCTTTTTTTTTTACAAAAAAGTATAAATAGATTATTGACTCATCTTTGTCAGTTTTAACATCTATATAAATATATATATATATATATATTTCTTTTTTATTTCCAATTTTCCTATAATTTTTTTAACATTCACTTATTTTTAAAATATTTACTCTTTCTCTAATGTTTCTTCTTCTCTTACCTTTTCATTTTCCCACTACCTTCTACTTTAATATTGTTATTCATCTTTCCCTTCATCTTTCTTTATTTGTCTTTTCTTATCTCTTCCCTCTTACTATAAATTTGTCACTCTTTTCCATTCTTTGCATAGTTTTCTCTTACAAAAAGGTTTTCTCTCTCTCTCTCTCTCTCTCTCTCTCTCTCTCTCTCTCTCTATGTTTTGGTATTTTTATTTTTTATTGCATCTCCACTTTAGGTTGATAAATTTTTGTGTTTTTAAGAACTCTAATTTAGGTTGATACAATTTAGTTTTGTGTTTCAAGTTATTATTATTATTTTGCTCTTTGATTGTTAAATTTTATCCGATTACATTATAAAAAATTAAAGATAGTAGATAAAAATAAAATAGTATTCTATTACATACCATAATTTGGATAATTTAGTGTTTATTGTTATATCTTTTAATTTTTCTTATTTTTTTCTTCTCTTCCATTTTACTCAATATTGAAATTCAACCACACCCTCCTTATCATTAAATTATTTATATTTTATCTCTCTTTTTGTTTTTAAAAATAAAAAATGTAATTTTTTATTGTGCTCATCAAATTGTTCTCATTTTTTTAACATTTATACTTTCTCCAACATTTCTCCTTCTCTTTACCTTTTCATCTTCCCAAACATTCTACCTTGATATCACTCTTCCTCTTTTCTTTTATCTTCCTTTATTTTGTTTCTTTTTATTATCATCCTCTTAGCATAAGTTTGTCATTCACTCTTCCATTCTTTACATTATTTTCTCTCATAAAAAGTAGTTATTTCCTGCTCTTTCTCCCTCAATTTTTTGGTGGATTTTTATTTTTATTTTTCTTGCATCTCTATTTTAGCTTGATAAAGTTTTGTATCCTTTAGAACTCTATTTTGGTTGATGGGATTTAGTTTTGTGTTTTAAGTTTTATTTTTTATTTTTTTTATGACTTTGATTGTTAAATATTATCATATTGCATTATAAATAATTAAAAATAGTATATAAGAATGTACTATTATTATATTACATAGAATTGTTTGGATAAGTTAGTGTTCATTGTTATGTATTTTATTTATTTATTTTATATCATTTTATTAACATTTAAATTTAGCCACATCCCCCATTAAAAAAAAAAAAAAAAAAAAAAAAAAACACCTTTGACATAGCACTAACATATCTATATCTATAACTATTTAAGCCATCCATGATATCTATTTCTTATTAACAACCATAAAATTTACAACTAGCAAGGGAACATACAAAGTAATAAAGAATAAATGAAGAAAGAATAAAAAAAGAAAAAAAGAAATCAAATCAAAACTAATCAAACTCTAACTAGGGAAATTATATATATATAATCATAATCTTCATACACCATGACTTAAAAAAAAATTATTGAATAGTTCTACCTCTCATTTAATGTCTACTTTATACAAATCATCAACCGATAAATATATGATAATGGTAAAAAATGTTATAGATAGGATTATGAAAAATATGATAAAACTATTATTTAAAAAAAAAAAAAAAAAAACTCTTTATAAAGTCTAGGGACTAAAATAATATTTTATCTAAAAAATTATCATGCGCAACGCTCGGGTCTGTGACTAGTTCACATAATGAGCAAGTACAAATACATGATTCTATTTATACTCGAGATCATTGTATTTTTTAAGCAAGATTATCTCTAAATAACTTCTAATCAACAAACCAATTGTAACAAAGTGCTCTAACAACTACCTTAATGAAATTCAATCTTTAGCTTCCTACTTGCCTATTTCCCTCACACATCATGATTCTCACATATAATTCCTACACATGATGCTACTTTCACACGCTTACACACATAATTTTGGCTGTTGACTTGCTTGCACACGACATATGGGTTGGGGTTGCTTGGCAAGCATAGCACAAGGCCCTTACTAGGCTCCCAAGATATCCCTCCCCTTGAAAAGCACCTTGCCCACAAGGTGAGGGAATTGGAGCTGCAAGATATGGAATAACTCTCATGTAACATAATCTGCATGAGTGCCTTGAGTTGACAAGCACCTCTATAGCAACCTTGTTGCCCAGCTTGGTCACTATTCTTTGTAAGATTTCTTTGGGTTTAGGAGAGAGATCCCACTCTTTGTTAATTTGAGGATATGTTGACAAAGGAGTGGTATGTAATTTTCCCAATTTTGGCCTAAGGTAGATACTTGAAAGACTGGATGGATCTGAAATTCAGAGGAATCCTTTAAAGGATCTAAATGGAACAAAATACATTGGTGACAGCTTCAAATGGCTTGAAAGTCCCAAATATTTTTGGCTGTAAGGGATTCTCAAGAACAACCAATCATCCACTGAGTATTCTTAACTAATTATGTGTTTGTCAGCTTGTATAGTCATTCTTTCTTGGGCAGCTACAAGATTGTTTTTGAGGATAGACAAGATCTGCTCCTATGTCTTCAATCGTCTATAATTTGCTAGTACTAGGTATGTGGTCTATGAGCCAAGGGGGTGGAAATTGGAAACCCATACAGGGCTTCAAAGGGAGTTTTGATGGTGGTTGGAAAATTGCTGTTATTCCAATATTCTCCAAGGGCAACCAATCTGACTACTTTTTAGGCTTGTAACAAGTATAGGATCTCAAGTAATGATACTCTACCTAGTTGACCATTTCAGTTAGCCATCTTTCAAAGGATGAATATTGTTAAAAGATACTAAAATACTCACTCACACACAATCACACACAGATTTGCTTGAAATGAAAAGATACACATACCAAGGAGATTCACTTGAAACATAAAAAATAAAAAAGAATAATGTTAAAGCATACTGAAAAATTAGAAGGGTTAACATTAAATATTTAAGATGACATTATTATAATCTCATTGGAACCTAAGAATAATGTTAAATCATATTGAAAGGGAAAACATTAAGAGATTAAGATGACATATTATTATGTTATGAGAACTTACACATTCTGAAGTTCTTCACTCTTTAGGCTAGGAAGTGTTCCAGAGAGGCTATTGTTTCCAAGAATCCTAAACATTTTGATAGTGTAAGAGAAAGCACAGGAGAATTAAAAAAGGACTTGGGGGGGGGGGGGGGGGGGGTGTGGGTGGTGTGCAATTATGGATAAAACCTAAGTCCACGATGATAACAAAAGAGGGCATAGATCAAGATCTTCAAGCAATGGGGACAAAGTGCTCAGCCCTGGCTTAGGTGGTAGAGGGGCAGGTTGGGTGTAGGTCTTAAGTTTGTAACTTTGAATCCTTCTGTTGCAAGAAGAAAGGAAAAACAAGAAGGAAAGGGCATACTTACAAGGATTTGAGAGAACTTATACTGAACAGACCACTTGGTATTTCACCTGTTAAGTTGTTGAAACTCAAATCCCTGAAAAAGTAAGTGATAAATTGAGAGAAACAAATAGAAAAAAAAAGAAGTCTTAGAAATCAGTCAGAATTTAAGGTTTGACTGTCCATTGGAACTTACAGTGTTTTTAACATTTTGTTTTCTCCAATATCAGATGGAATATTTCCAGTAATCAATGCGTTTCTTAGAACTCTATGGGAGAAAATAATAACGGATAATTAGTGCATAGGTGAATGAGTTTAGATTGTATACGTGGTAAAAAAAACAATGTTGGATGGTATATGAGCGAATGGCAGGGTAAGTTTACTTACAGGTCAGTCAAGGACGTCAAATTTTTAATAAAGTCAAGGGAGGAGCTCACATTATATATATCACTGATTCGCCTACACATATACACAAACATTATGAAACTAGTCTTGTTGAGAGAGATAGAGATTACAATAATTTGAAAAATATACTCACAAACTTTGCAATGAGGTCAAGTTAGAAAAACTGGATGGTATTGGACCTTCAAAAGAGTTTCCTTGAATTCTCCTACAAAAACATTTAACGGCTTATCAACAGTTGTATTATAGTAGCTATACTTCTCTGCTTTGGAGGAATGCGTAAAAATCTAGAGATGACTAAAATTTATCATCCATGTAAAATACATTTGAAGATGAAACCAGAAACTTTGATGGCTTACAGTTGTGCTAGCTTTGTCCAGTTTCCAATGAAGTTTGGTATCCTTCCAGTGAAAGGACTGTCTGGTGCCCACCTGAAACCCAAGCATATCTATTGTAAGCTATGCTCATGATAAAAATCTTCATTTACATGAGTAAAATAAATAAATAAAGTGATGTCCTCTTAACAGCATTTGCATGTTTTCAAGGTTGGCAAATGTCGAAGGGATTTCACCACCCAATCCACAACTGTTAATGAAACTGCAAAATTCACAAGCCAATATGATTTAGACATTGCAATTTGACACACTCTTGCATATGATTAAACAGAAGTAAAAGAACGTTAGAACTTACATACGCTCAAGTTTGACCAAATTACCCAGTTCTGGAGGAAGTGTTCCTGAGAAATTATTCGAACCAAAAGACCTGCATGGTATATATCCGAAGAAGTTATATGTCAAAGAAATCATCAAAATTCATATGGTGTATTTTTTTCTCCCAGTAGTCAGTTTCAAAACTGATTTCATTGACTACTTAATTAAATGCAACTTCTAATTAACATTCAAGAGCTTTTTCAATCATATCAAAAAATTCATATGGTGTACCTTTTGGACAATGAGCCTATTATCATGTCAAAAAATTCACAATTATAATCTAGATCACTTGAATATTTATGTAAAACTCTTAACATTTCTAGCAAAACACAATTTGGATAGGAATAATAAAGTGACAACTCAGATAGGGTAGCTAGTATCCAGGCCCAGAATGCTACCTTTTAGGAATTTTCAGGTAAGTCATTACCAATGACAACAAGTAGTATTTTTTGCAAAATGAAACCGTTCTAAAACTCACTTTTACTTTCTATTATATTATTTGCAAGATTTTAAAATGAATCTTCATTCCATAGAATTCAGAGAAGCAATTAACTTCCATCAAAATAAGGCCTTGCTTTTACAAAACAAAACTTTTGATTAATGCTTTCTTTTCAAAGAATAATTGATGTTTCACTGTAGGGTGATTTCGTGTCTTACAGCATATTTAGCTCCTTCAGGTTTCCAAGCTCCTTTGGGATGGTCCCATAGAACATATTGTGGGGAATTGACCTAAAATGATAAAAATAAATAAATAAATCTAGGAATCAACGACCAGATATTCTCAGCAATTATACATTATAATTTACCCACCAGTATTGATCAATTATTTCTATAAATAACATCACATTATATTTATATGGAAGTATCAAAAAGCATAATTAAGGAAATGAAATAATTGTTAAAATGAACAAATAGTAAACAGATTATAACTGGAGAGGACAAACGAATTTTGGTATGAAAAATGTCCAAGACAGCATACGTTGCTGGCTTAATGAGTAACTGTCTAAGGTAGCAATAGAAGTGCTAAGGCATGATAATTCTTGTTACATGTAATGTTTCACCTTTTTGAAGCAAGGGTAATAGAGGATTTGAGGAGCCTTGATAATTAATTGAATATCAACGCATGTTAGGCACGCATTATGCATGTTCCTGTGTTGCTTGCGATATGGATTTGAGGAGCCTTGATAATTACTTGAATTTTTTGTTGTGAAGATTCATATTATTTGAAATTCATTTGCTGGGGAAACTCTCTCTATATTCTATAACCCCTTTTCGTAATGCAGAAGGCCTTTGAAAATTAGATATGAGCTAATTCTCCTCTTAACAACTCTTAAAATAAAATAGACGGCTAGGTTTAGGCCTTTCATTTCATCCCCTCTCTCCATCCACATGATGGGTACTTGCATTCATCCACGACACAAGCAAAGGTTCTACCGAACCAAAATGATTCGTGGTCAGATAGTTTATATTGCACTTAACAAGTTGGATATGTTTTACATATGTTTTACTGAATATATCTTTATGTTACCTTAGTCACTGAAGAAACATGAACCTACTCTAATAGATGACAAGCATAAAGTCAAATATTTGCTTCAAAGTATGAACTATATATATGCCTTCTTTCAATACTTACAAATACTGCAATGCAGATAAATTTCCAATAATGGTTGGCAAGGGGCCCGTGAGGAAATTTTGATCAATGATCCTACAGATGTAGAACAAAATTATCATCTTTAAATCTGAATCTCTCATTCAAATGAAAATTTCAACAATCTAATAAACAATAAGTTTCGTTTCCCACCTTAAAAAAGACAAATAGAAAAAATGAGTTAACTATCATAAATCAAATGCAGAGAGTGAAGAAATCCATACAAGAAGGTAAGAAATTTCAAAGCCACAAGTTGTTCTGGAATCACTCCTCGTTTGTTCAAGGAAAACACTCTCCTGGAAAAATATAAGAACAGCTAGCTTGCAATAAGTAAAGAAAATGATATGTCTTCAAAAAGATATGTTAAGGTTAGTATGTGATAGACTACCACTTATTCCAAAAGCTTATTGATTGAAAAATGGTGAATTTAATCACTTCACCATTATCGTAACAATCCCATCATGTGCCAAGAGATTTATGGCTCATTGACTCTATCGATTCTCTCTCATGAGGAGAAATTGGGTTCAAATCCCCCCTCTCCCACTTGTTATAAGCCAAAAAACCCCCTTACATATGGGCTCAAAATTGCCTTCAATAAATAGGATCCAGCATATTGAATAACTTTTAAATGCAAGGAAGAGTGAGACAAGACTCAAATTCAACAGTATCCATTCTGATACCATAGTAAACTACCCTTTGTCCCACAAAAGTTTAAAGTGGTAGTAAAATGTGAATTAAATCCCTTATAATACTAAGGAGGAGAGTTGGGCCTAAGAAGAAATGAGGAATGAAAGTAGGGCACTATGTATCTATTAGGACTTAGGAGACATGTCTCCACTCTCCAATGTTGAGTGAGAATCTCTTGAGGTGTAACATTATGGATGGGCGATGGCACCCAAACATTTTTTCATGGCCTCTCTAAGAGAATTGAATATACTTTAGCTTTCCAGGAACTGAAATTGTAGTGAGATATCTCAAGGGGTCAACATGGAATGAGACAATATACTCCACAATCTACTTTTGGAGTTTGAGTAAATCTTAATTCTTAACTACCCATATATGTGAATCTCAAATGGAAAAATGGAGTTTGTTTCCGTGGTTGCATTATAACAAATAACTGTTAATTGTCCATGAATGGAAGTTTAGATTTGAGAAATTGGCACAATACTACGAGATGAGAACACATGTCCAAAACTTGGGACTTGTTTGCATCATGTGGGGTCCATTACACTTTTTTTTGGCTGAAGTGGGGTCCATTACTCTAGAACATTAGACCCCAAGCTAGTTTATGGATGGAATTTGGTGATTAAAATGCAAACTACTAGTATTTATTCTCTTTTGATGTTCTATTATTAGAGAGAGAGAGAGAGAGAGAGAGAGGCATACATTTTTGTAATATGGCAGATGGTGCCATTGCTATAGGTGCAGTTGCATTTGATAGATGGGTTATTGATTGGGTCTTCAAAATCAGTTTCATTTACGGCAGATCCGCTACATGGATCTCCACTTATGTTCCACAATGCCACTGCTTTTGCATCCCATTGTTGGAATATTGAGTTCAATGCCCTCACTGTAACACAACCCTCAATATCATCGCATCACTATCACATACTAAAATGATATGACCAAAATATAAAGACGTTCCAAATTCCAAAATACACTTTGATATAAAACAAAATTCAAATTCAAAATTTCTTGCAAAAGAACTTGACCAAATCCAGTATATAATATATGGCCAAGGCCCAAGATCTTTTCTCTTATATATTTGGGGATGAGATTGTTATGTAGCCCAAGGCCCAAACCCCGTATATAACTATAGATGGCCAAGGCCCAGTACACTTTTTTTTTTTCTATGTAGCCCAAGATCTATTTTGGATAATCCTTAAGGCTAAAGCACGTTAAACATTTCACCAAAACAACAGTTTTAAAAATCTCCTATCAAGTGATAGTGCACTATTAACGAGTAATAACATCTATCCCTTAAGTTATGTCTGTGATTTCCTTTCCCTCTCCTACTATTTATCTATCACCAATACAAATAAAATAAATAAATGAAGCAATCTCTCTCTATTCTCCGTAAATTGTTTACTAAAATTTAATTAAGACTTTTTTTTTTTGGGGACAAAATCTAATTAAGACTTGACACAAGGAGAATATAAATTTGGGTGTGAAAATGGATGTGTCTAGGGTTAATTTTTCTCTCTGGAGTTATAAATATTATTATATTATCTTTTTTAGTTGTTTCTATTTGATTTATGAGTGTGTTTGTTCTATATTCATCATATCTTTCATTTTTTATTTGGTCAAGGAATAAGTTGCCCAATTCATAGATTAAATTTTAATGGACAATTAGTGGATCATTTGGTTATGAATTATCGATTTTTTTTTTTTTTCCTTTTGAGTTTCACTCAATTCATACTTTATTTTTTTTCAATCTATATAATAACAATAGATTTATTTGTTAGAGTTCTTTTCTTCTTCTTCTTCTTTATATATATATATAGAAATATAATGACTTTGGTGACCCTTTTTTTGTTTCCTTTGCTGCATTTAGGGGAAAAAAAAAAAGTTCGTTCTTTTAAAACTATCATAACTACAGACCACTAGCACTCACTAATCTCTGACCCAATCAACATTCTTTCCGAAATTCTCATCAATCACACACTTTCCGAATCCCATTACTGTGGGACCACCTTAATTTGCTGCACTCTCAACCACCTGAGTCCCACCCTTCACTGTACAACCTCCCTCAACAACCTCAAAAATTCACAACAGAGGACGTAGCTCACAGAAAAATCAGACAATGGCAACAAGAACGGTCAAACCAACCATTCTCCTCTTATCTTTTGTCATCATCTCAGCCGTCCCTTGCGTCACAGTCTCCTTCCTCCAAATGGGCCCCACGCTTCCTCGGCAGATTCTCACAACCACCGAATCAACAACAACAACAGTACCGATACGAAACCAAGTACTTTTCGCAACGACTCGACCACTTCAGCTTCTCCGAGTTCCCAAATTTTCCACAGCGGTACCTTATCAACACCGAGAGCTGGGTGGGCCCAGAGCGCCTTGGGCCCATCTTCTTCTACGGCGGCGATGAGGGAGACATCGAATGGTTCGCCGAAAACACCGGCGAACCATTTAGTGCATAATTCTTTACTAAATTAATATGGGCAATAATGGCGGTTCGCTTCTACTGCGGCAGCGGTTTTTAATTTTGCTAAAATCTTGTAAAATTCCATTTAGTGCATAATTCTTCAGTTAATTAGTATGATTTTTGTAGTGACTAAAACTAAGAAAAGTGGTCGTTTATATCCTTATGATTTCATACACTTTGTCCTCCAAAAGTTACAATAAACTTCGTTCAATTTAAATTAAATTAATACATTTTGGTAAATTAATAAAGTCATAACATATAAATTGATACAATTTTGCACGGAGGTTTTTTTTTTTTTTTTTTTGAGAAACAAATACACACATAAGGGGAGGAAAAGAAATTCTAACACAAATACGCTCCACAATTTTGCATGAAGATTTTGAGGAAAGAAAAAAGTTGATGCAATTAAAGTAACAAATAATTGATGATGTGATATCAAGTTCGCACCAAAATAATTGAGTGAGTCCTTGCTAAAATCTCTTAATATCTCATACAAAGCTAGGAATAAAAATGGACAGATTTGGCTTTGCCAACGTTTAAATTAAACCCCATGTGATGTGCTTGCTTTACTGCAATTTCATATTGAGCCAACTCTATACAGATTTGGTTTATTACAATTCATATATACAGATTTGAGAGGTTCATATCAGTATATTGAAATGAAATGAAATGAAGAATTTATTACAAAATACACAAAGAGAGAGAGTAGTACCTTCAGAAGGGTCTGTGGTTGGAGTTTGGGCGTTTGAGATGTCAAACGATACTAGGAAGAACAACAAGAGACAGTAACCATAAGCAAATATTGAAGAAGACTTTGGCAAATTTCGGCCAGTACCAGATTTTGGCTTAAAAAAAATAAAATAAAAATAAATCAATTCATTGATTTCATTCGGCCAGCATACACTTTGATTTTTTTTTTTTTTTTTTCTGAATTTTTTCATCTTATTTCAAACATAAACTTGACATTATCAAATGATATGTTAGGAAAAAAAAAAAAAAAAAAAACCCAGAGAAGTAGACAGCAGAATCTCAGATCAGTACCAAATCATTTGTTAGGAAAAAAAAAAAAAACCAGAGAAAAAGAAGAAGAAGAAAGCAGAAATCCAAGCTTTGGCAATATGGTGGACGAAGTGGAAGTTAATTTGCTTACCATTTGAAATCTCTTCTTCGAGGCTTGTGTGAGTTGTCTCTACTCTCTAGAACTTACAAAGTGAGAGAGTTTCATTTATGAGACTTGTAGTTGTAAATGACAAATAGAGCTTTGAAAAGTGATATTCTGTGTTTGGTTGCTGTAAAACGTTTTCCAGAAAATACATATTTTTCGGAAATGCTAATTTCCGGAAAAGGAAAATGTTTCCATGTGTTTGGTTGCATTTCAAAAAATTTTCCGGAAAATATTTTCTAGTGTTTGGAAAAGAAAAAGGAAAACACAAATCCAGAAAACACAAGCCACAACCCAAAAAAAAATCATCAACGATCGCGATCCGAGATCGCGATCAACGTCGCGATCTCGCGACGGTGCGATCTCGCGTTCGCGAGATCGCGCCGTCGATCGTGATCTTGATCCGACGCGATCTCGCGAAGGCGAGATCGCAATCGACGGCGCGATCTTGTGAAGCGTCAATCGCGGTCGTCGGACTGAAGCTCGCGAGATCGGCGCGGATTGGAGCTCGGAGTACGTTGGCGATCGTCGGACTGACTGGAGCTCGGTCTTCTCCTCTCGCGCGCGCGTGCTCTCTCTCTCTCTCTCTCTCTCTCTCTCTCTCTCTCTCTCTCTCTCTCTCTCTCTCTCTCTCCAGAAATACTTTGAAGTGAAAATGAGGGGAGAAAATCATTTCCGGGTCAAAGGTGAAAATATTGGTCAACCGGAAGTCATTTTCCGGAAAATATCATTTTCCGTAACAGCCAAACACGTGGGTTTTACGGAAAATGATTTCTGGAAACGGTTTTCACCCAATTCAAACACAGCCTAAACTATTAAGGAAAAATGGCTCAATGCACATGGGTGGCGGTGGTAGTGGAACTTCCCAGAGCTTTGAAAAGTGATATTATCACATCTATTTTTTTTTTTTTTTCTTTTTTGGTAAAATCACATCTATTTTCATTAAAGTAGGAACCTCTCTGTTGAATATTATTAGAATATGAATATTCTGACACATCTTTTTCTTTCAAGAGAAATGAACGAATAAAATTTTAGGAGGGCCAAGTTAAGAATATTTATATTTTTAAATTATTTTTCTAAAGGAAAAAAAAAAAAAAAATCTCAAGATTTTAGAGGTGTGGCAATGCAACTCGATTTTCTTGTTCTTTTCCTACCAGAGTACCATTTTGACACAAATGGATAAATTTACAATAAAAAAGCAATTTACATATAATTTCGATGATGAAAATGAATGGTCAATTTTTACCCAAAAAAATAAGAAAATAAAGTGACTAGTCGAATAATCAAATTAAATTTATGGCAATTTTTTTTTTTTTTTTAGCACGGTGCTTTAATTATGCGTTGAACCATGCCACCAATTTCTCACAGTACACGTTTAAAATTAAATAACACTATATTTTATATATTACACATACGAGATGGGTTCAAGTTACACCTGGTGTAATTTCACAAGAGTTACACTTGATGATGGAGAGCAGAGTTAATGCTGTTTTTTATTTCTCTATTTTTAATAAGAAGAGTTAATGACTTAGTTACTAATTTCTAGGGAACAATAAATACATGACTATGAGTATTTTTTTCACCCTTAGATCTAATACAAATAAAAGGTCTAAAAAAGGTGTAACTCTTATGAATTTACACCAGGTGTAACTTGAACCTATCTCTACACATTAATAATATATTTTTAAAAAATAAAAGAAATCTGACAGTTCTACTGCACCAAGCTTTTTTCTTTTTTCCTTTTTTAATATGAAATGAATTCTCTAATTAAAACGTTATATTTGTGTGATTATCATTATCCCTATTTTGACCATTTGAATTTGAAAAAAGCTGATGAAAAAATATGCTATATTGCAGAATATAGATAAGTTGTTTTACACGATGATTTTATAGAATTTAGTTAGTTCGACCAAGGTTTTCAAACCTGGACCGTTCATTGAACCGTCAAAAGGAGAGGTTCAAGGTTTTTAAAGTCGAACCGAGGTCGAACCATGATGACGTCATAATTAATTTAATAATTATTTAAAATATGAATTAATATATTAAATTAATATAAGTAGAAAAATTAACTAAAATAGTCTAAATAAAAATAAAGATCTAATTTTCAAATGTCTTTTTTATATTACAACTTTCATAAGGCAAATAAAAAATATGAAATCTTAAGCAAACATAAATATTGTTTGATAAAACTCAATATTTTACTTTTTTTTAATCTTTTTATAAGAGTTTATGTCTAAATTATCTCAAGTTATGCTCAAGCCCATTAGACCATCCGATCAATTGTTTTATGCCAAAGCCCATTTGAATATTCAACCGTTTATGAAAATTTAAAAAAAAAAAAAAAAAAAAAAAAAAAAAAAACAAAACAAAACAAAAGCTAGAGGAGTGACCAGATAAAGACTTAAAGCTTTACAAAATTGATTAAATAAGGAGCCCAACGAAATTTTAAAAAGAGTGGTTGACAGAAAGCAAGCTGTCAATCATCTTCAAAGCCTATTCAAGCCTAGCCTACATACTTTACTTGACTATATTTATGGTATGTGGTTGTAAAGAATAGATGGATGCATTGTATCAAAGTGAAGAAACACTTATACTCCAGCAAACATATATTGGATGACTACTTATCAAACCAGCTAGCAATCTTATCACCATAGTAAAATTCAGCCCAAACTTATCTCAGTTTTCAACAATATTAATATTCACGTTGGGGAGGGGCAATGAGTCAAAAACTTTAAAACTCATTTTTGTCATTTCCAAGGCTTTGTCATGTCACACGTGCTAGGCTCACCAAACTAAAAAGCAAAAATAATGTGGAAAGAAGTCATCTACTTAAACTGAAGGCAGGAGACCAAGAAGAACGAAAGAAGAAGCAGTGAAGAAACAAAGATTTAGAATTCTAGTTCATATTTAGAATATTTTTTAGAATTCTAATTCATATTTAGCATATACGTAGCCTCTTTACACAAAGAAAAACACTAAATTCTCCTTCTACCCACATAATTAAAACCTTGTATCGTATACAATTGCCTATTGTTATTGATCTACAACTAATAAATGTAATGTGCCCTATAATCATTAGTACAATGATGAGTGGGTCATACTACATACATACATAAATACACGTGTATTTTGTGCAATGATTTTTACCTAAAAACATAGCGTTTTAGAAAATTAAAGAAGACCTAAAAAAAGAAGCAAAAACTTGGGCTCGAAGAAACTGCAATTGATGAAGATTTAAAATTATCCAAGGAAGTGGCATAGCCCCCCAAGAAAAGGCTTGCGTGAGAATTGACGAAGTATCAAGTATATAACAAAGGATATTTAAATCTGATAAAATTTTGAATTTTGAGATTACAATTGCAGGAGTTGTTTGCACGAACAGTAGAAAAACAATACAAAACACTAATCCTAAGAGGCCCATGATCAAACCTCTAACTGATTGAGGAGAGATATCGGCCAACATCACCGGTTTTATTATTATAGAAACGCCATAGAAACACTAGCTACTAATTTCAAAATCACGTCACTGACACCATTATTATAAAAACTAGCCGCGAATCCACGCGTTGCGCGTGATAATTATTTTTATGGTGGTCTTATTAAATTTTTTTTTACAATTTAAACTAATCTAATAATGAGTAATGTATTTCGTAATTATATTTTTATTTATTATAGGAACAATCATAAATGTAATATAGGAACAATCCAAAACACCAAAAAAACGTAAACTAAAAAAAATTAATAAAACTTAACAATGATTAATTGAACCAATATTAGGAAAAATTTTGTTTTTGATAATCTATTAAGGTTATTTTCTTTGTAGAAATTATAATTTCGGCCGCTCAAAACATATTATCAAATAAACAATTATTAGCAAAATCTAAGAATTAAATTTCTATACATGCATTGTTATAAAATAATAATAATAAAAATAAAAATAAAATTTTAAAAGTTAAAATTTGTCACCTATCCGATTATTTTCGTTTGGCTAACCTTTACTTTTCTTTAAATAAATGGTATTATAAAGTACTTCTAATACAACTATTAAGAGTATTTTGTCCACCACAAAGGACCAGAAAATAAACAAAAATTAGTAAAGTATCATAGTTTAGCATCTAAATTGAGTACTATAAAAAATCATGCTATGTAATAGAAAAAATACTAAATTATCCAAATCATGCTATGTAATAGAATAATATTATATTTTTATATGCTATATTTAATTCTTTAGAATGCAATAGTTATCATTTAACAATCAAAAAGAATAAAATAAAATAAAATAAAAAACAACAACAACAACAACAATTTAAAAAAAAAAACTAAATCACAATTTAAAAAACAAAACTAAATCGCATTAACCCAAAATAGAGTTTTAAATAATATAAAAAATTATCAACCTAAAGTAGAGATGCAAGAAAAATAAAAAAAAATCCACCAAAATATTTAGAGAGAGAGAGGGAACTTTTTTTTGTGAGGGAAAACTATGCATTGAATAGAAGAAATAGTGACAAATTTATAGTAAGATGGTGTGAATAAGAAGAGACAAAAATAAAGGAAGATAAAGGGAAAGAGGAAGAATGATATTAATGTAGAGGGTAGTGGGGGGATGAAAATGTAAGGGAGGGAGAAAAATTGAAGAAGTAGTGGGGAGATGAAATAGTAAAAAAGAGTGAAAGGTTGGAAAAATATAAATATTAAAAAAATAAATGTTAAAAACAATTATAAGAAAATTGGAAAAAAAAAAAAACCCTAAAGCTTGAAAGACTTCAACTTTTTTTTTTCTTTAAGCTGAAAAGGCTCAAAAAAAACCCTAAATATGAACTGAAAAGGCTTTGGGTTGGGCTTGATAGTAGAACTAAAGAAATAAAAGGTGGGCTGGATTAATTATACAAATTTATTATAGGGTGATAGTGAAAGTAAATAAATAAGTAGTAGGCTGGATTTATTATAAGGTGATAATGGAAGTAAATAAATAATAGTGGGCTGCATTTATAGGGCTAAAAATTGTAAAAACTATTTTAAAATTGTAGGACAAATTATATTTAAAAAAAAAAAAAAAAAAGAATGACGTGGCTACTGATGTGGCGCAACGTGAAAGCAGCAGCATTAAATGTTACACTTCAGCTTTTAGTAATATATAGATGCCGGCAGTTAATTTTACAATCTCCTGATTAAAGACCAACACTTAAGGAGCTGTCACACTACTATGTAAGATGTATCCAATGATGAAGATAAAATTTTGTATACATAATTGGCCTTATTCGACCAAGATTGAAATCCAACCAAACGCTAAGTAACCTCCAAGTCTTATTTACCTGTAAGTATATAATATAATCTATCTCAAGTCTATAAAAGTATATGCTTATAATATAATCAAATCTTAAGCAAGTAAGCTTTAACAAAACAAAGTTCACATATGTATATGTATATACATATACTTATATAGACTTAAATCGAGGCACGTAAGTTTTAACAATACAAGATTGGTGAATCTAATATTATTTTTTAAGATCATAAAAGAAATCATTATATCTAATTAACTTAATAAATATAATTTTAGCAAGAATTTAGTTATTAATTATTATACAGTTATGGGAGCAATCAGTTCATTTGTGAATATCATTTTCTTAAACATATATACATACATAAAAATATATTATGTAGGTAAATATACAAATAGTGGTAAAACCAAAATGGTACATTGATATCAATCAATATGGAAACATTTCATTTTCTAGCCAAATTGAAATGACCTTCCATAATGAAATTGACTCCCTTGTTTCAAAGACCCTAAGTTTAATAGAAAACAAGTTGTCTCGCTTATACATGTTATTCGCTAGTATATATAAAGAAGTGGTCTCCAGGTCTTTGCTAGACTATTTTACTCCCTACCCACTCCTTAACCATAAGATATCTCAGAAACCCTATGAGCCAATAATTGTTATTTATATTAAAATTTTAATTTAGAGTGCAAATATTTTTACTACTTATATGCATTCTTGTCCTAATTGTTGACATATTTCGTTTGATAAAATAAATACTTAGCGGCTATTTGGTAAGAGTATTTAAATATAGTTTTTTGTTTTACAATCTATAAAATGGTGGGTCCCACATTTGAATTTATTGCTTGGCTAATATTTTCTAAATACAGCTTTCAAAAAACTGTATCCTCTTTTCCTTATTTAAAACAGGATTTTGAAAATGGCTTAAGGGGGTGTTTTTAGGATACAAAAAATGTTTTTAATGACATAGTTGTAAATAAATTGAAAACAATGGACCCCACATATTTGTCCAAATTCTTTTATCTCTTAAATTTAGGAGTTTATCTTTATCACAAAAAGAATTCTCACACTTCAAATTTGAAACTTATCATTAAAAAAAAAAAATGATGAGCTCTATTCCCTTATCATTATCCATAAAAAAAAAAAAAAAAAAATGTAATCTACAGATTCTACACGTTACTTTTTGTAAATATATATATATATATATATATTTTTTTTTCTAATCTCAAAAATAGAAATGGTCTCCCAAACAATTATTTTTTTTTTTAGTATTTTAAAAAATTTTCTTAAAAGTGGGAGCCAAACATGTATAATATAAAAATTATTATCTGAAAACTAGTTTCAAGTTCAATTTTTTAAAATTGTTTTTATACTATTTTGAAAACAAAAACAAAAATCCTACTACCAATCAAGGCTATTGTAAATTTTACAACTTAAATTTTACAAACTAATATGACAATGGGTCTATTTGGAATAACTATTTTAAAAAGTTTATTTTATTTTAAAATAGTTATTTTAGAATGTGCATTTTGAGAACACAATTTTTATGATCAATATGGTCAATATTGTATCTTATCAGCCCCGTGTTACATTCAAAAATCACAATTTGACTACAAAAAAAAATCTTGATTGCACCTTGAGATCATGGAAATGTCAAAATAAGTTAATTGTGCCAATTGAATCATATATAACTTAATTCTATGGATCAAAAGAAAAAAATAACCAAAGGTTTTCTGTTCCGATATTGTAGGTATTTGTTATATCATATATGTAGGGAGCACATGATACGAGTATGTCTGGTTAAAATTGGTGCTTTTCAGAGAATATTAAAGATGTGAGAAGAACTAATGAATAATTTTTTAAATTAAATGATATGATGGAGTAACATTGTTGTGGGGAAGTGTGAAATTATGATTGCAAGTAAAATTGGAGAGAAATATTAAAAGTAGCAATGAAGAAACCGTTCAAACTAACTAAAGTCCTTATGGATATGGGTGACGATCAATAATCGTACATAGCTAATCCAAAACTCACGATAAACACTACAAATAGATTAAAATTTTGATTTTTTTTGCAAGCCACAGCACCAATGAGCCGAGGCAGTACAACGAGTCAGCTTCGGACCCACTTTTGTATCATTTAATAATTAATACCCTAGCCAATAAAGAGCCAACCACAACAAAAAAGGTGTTCAACACCAAAAATAACTTGGAGTCACTAAAAAAGGTGGGTCCTTGATTATCACATCCACTCTGTTTTTGCTCCGAAACCTAACAGAGGAATATGATTTTCTTTGAAAGTAAAAACAAAGGGTAAATTATAAAGTTGGTTTTTATCCTTTACACCATAGGTCAATTTGGTCTTTAACATTTTAATTGTATCAATTTAGTTTCTAATCTTTTCAACGTTTTATCAATTTAATTCCTAACCTGAACAATCAAATTAAATTTATAGCAAATATGTATATATATAAATATATATATATATATATATATATATTTTAGCACGGTGCTTTAATTATGCATTGAACTATGCCACCAGTTTCACACAATACACACATTTAAAATTAAATAATACTATATTTTATACATTACACATTAATAATATATTTATAAAAAACTAGTCGCTAACCCGTGCGATGCACGGGATAGTTAAACAAAATTTATACACATTCACTTTTATTGGTACAATCATTTGAAAATAATTCTAACTAATACCCAAATGTAAGAGACACATTGACTTACTATTTAAAGTAGTCTTCTGAAGAATTTACACATATTGTGCAACTGAGCCTTAATTTCTCATCAACAATAAAAACATGGAAATTCAAAACATGGAAAGAAAATAAAAATTACAACAATTAATTCCATTATCTTTCATGCTATACTCTGTAATTGTACGGAATTAAGTCAAATCAATTTAAGTAGTTGTAATATAAATTGGCTTCTACTATTCTCTATTCTATAGAGATATGAACATATTGGATTTCTCAAACAATTACCGGTATTGCAATAAAATGATTTATTATTGAAAATAAAAAACAAAGAAAATCTGTCTATAGCTTAAGAAACACAATATAATAAAATTAAAGAGATAAAATTTTTGGAGGACAAAATATTATAGATAATTTTAGAAACAGATTATACACTTAAAAGGGTTAGTAATTTATAGCACTTACCCCCCACTATTAGTATACAGATACCAAGTGCGGTCGTCGTAACCCTTTGAAAGAACCTTTCCCAATTGGACCCTATCAAAAAAAAAAAAAAAAAAAAAAAAAAAACACCCAATTAACAAAATTGATCCAAAAGGGTCTAAAAAGCACACAAAATCAATTCAAAAAACAAAAATATGAGACAAAGTAATTACTTTCCGCTGCAAATGAAATCGTCTTTTGTATTGCTGTTCCAAACTGCAACACTTATCTCTCTAAGGCCTTCAATTAACGAAAACACAAACTTTTCTTGGAATACCGGAGTATTATGACCATCTATACACAAAAAAAAAAAATAAAAAAATCAGCATAACTCACTATAACTCTATAGAAGCCTCAAAAATATAAAGAGAAATTAAAGGGGTTGAATTTGATATTTACGTTTGGAGAGAGAGAGTTTGCAGAAACTGTGACTTTATATTTCTTAACTTGAGAGAGGGGTAAGGTTGCTAGGGTTTTGAGGGTAAGGTTGCTAGGGTTTTGAGGTGTTATAATATTTTTATTTTTTAAATATTGTGCTGACATGGAAAATTGTGGTGCCAGCAGAGGTTTCGGTTTTATATATATATATATAGATAAAAGAAATTTGACAAGCCTGTTCTTCTACACCACGCTTTTTTCTTTTTCCTTTTTTTAGTATGAAATGAATTCACTAATTGAAACGTTATATTTGTGTGATTATCATTATCCTTATTTTGACTATTTTGAATTTGAAAAAGGCTGATGAAACAATATGCTATATTGCATAATATAAGTAAAGAGTTTTACATGACGACTTTATAGGATTTAATTTGTGGGTTTTAGTTAACTCAACTGGTTAAGTCTCTGATGGTTGAATAACAAATATGGGGTTCAGTCCCCGTCTACATCAAAAACCGATAGGTGTCTTGGTTTGATGATAAAAAAGCTATCATTAGAAGCAGATACCATAGGTTTAAAAAAAAACTTTATAGGATTTAATCTCAATGTCTCTTGGGCGAAGAAAATAATACATTTTTTTTTTAATTAAATAGCTTTTCCTATAATTGAAAATGAAAATTTAAAGTTTATGAAAAATTAAAGACTTTTAAGTTTTAACCCATTTCTACATTTTCGTTTCATGAAAAGTTTTCGCTCATACTCCAATACAAGTAAATGCAGATCATATATTTTGACTGTTTAATCATTTTTATATATATAATAATTAAATAGTTGGAGAAGTGGGAATTTAAATCTTGAATGTTTTCGCCAGAAACATGAAAAATTGCCAATTGTTACAATGCTCTTAACATTGCTTAATTGTATTGAGTTCAAATGTATTGGATTTTTTGTTTTGTTTTGTTTTGTTTTTGGGTTATAGATGAAAGGAAATAGAAATAAAATAAAACTACAGGCAATAAATATATTTACTTTGATACCAAAAGAAATGAGAGAGAAAAAATTATTAACAGGGATATAGAACCTTTCTATTTTTCAATTAAAAACTATTTAATTATTTATTTTTCATATTTTCAATTGAAGGAAGAGCTTTTATTAGATCAACTTGCTAAAAAGGCTTGTTCCAAGAAATTAAGATGGTCAAATTTGGAAACCCACAAGCCACTAAACTTTGATTAGATAGCTAGTCCCTACTTACTACCACCTTTGAAGTTTGAAGATCCAATGCCACTTTTATTTTGATGGCTAAAACACAAGAGCTTGTTCAGACCCCCAATTAAAAATAATAGCTAGATTGCTTTTATTCTAACTTAGACTAAGTGCAGAACAAGAGTAAATGAGCGCAATGAACCAATAACACTACCCTTAGCCATATTCATCCATTATTCACAATAAAATGAAAGCTTAAAGAGTAGGGGAGAGAGATGCAAACATAAGATAACATCAAGATGTGTTATTGAAGAGGAAACCGAAGAACTTGGTGAAAAACTTCTCCGCAATCCTCCAAGTCGAAATTGATCCACTAGAAAATAAAATTGGAGTACATAAATAACAAAATACTCTTCAAGCCTAGTCTACTTGAAAGTTCAAAAACGTGTACAAAACATCTTTGAACGTTTAGACCCCCAAATTACAACTTAACCAATTCAAGCAATATGTCAAACAACTAGTGTGCGGAAACTTAACATATGCTATAATACGAAATTGGTTAAAGACTATCTAAGCCATAACAAAGATAAAACCACAGCAGATAATAAAAAGGCAAAGATAGAGAGGAAGGAAGATGCAAACACAAAGACAACACGCAATGTGTTATAGAAGAGGAAACCGAAGCCCTCGGCGTAAAACCTCTCCGCCGCCCTCCAAGCGGTAAACAATCCACTAGAAAATACAGTTGGGATACAAGGACAGCAATAGACCCTCCAAGCCTAATCTACCCAGTGCACCTAAGCCCTCCAAGCTTCTTGCTCTAACGAGGTTGCGCCGAACCTTTTTCTTTTCTAGCTTCCCGGATTCCGCTACTAGACCGTAGCATCAACCAATGAAGATTGGTTCCTTCCTAACTGCTTCCCAGAAATCCAAACAACTGTCTCACAGTGATGATGATGGTGAGAACCAGATTTGGTATAATGCCTCTCAAGGATTTGACAATGGAGAGGAAGAGAGTTGAGGAATTTGAAGAGACTCTAAGGTATAGATTGTGGGTGAAACAATCTGGTTTTTCTTTAGGGTTTCTCTCTCAAAATTCTCTCTGGAAGCTCTCTTTCAATCGTGGGTAAAAGGGGTATTTATACTGGAGTGGGAGAGGAATGTGAAACGTCAAGTTTTACAAAACAGGGGTGGCTCGCGGCTTGACCTTGCAGCTTGACTAAGTCGCGAGATCCAGTCGCGAGTTAACCGTATGGCCAGTTGTCCTGTTTTGTCCTGTAGTGCTCCAGCTAGCATGACTGTTCATCTTCCAGCATGCTTGGCACGTGTGCTGCTTCTGGCGGCTTGCAGCCGCGAGTCACCCGCGAGTCCCAGCCGCGAGTCTCTGTTTTCTTGCACACTCTTGAGCAATCTTCACTCTATCTCACTCACTACCCTTACAACAAACCCACCTAAATACAGGGTTACTAAATGCTGAATTACAAGCAAATTTGGCACGGAATAAAGCCAATTAGATGGTTGAATAAATTCAACCTTACACTACCCCATGTACTTGAGCCCTCCAAGCTCCTGCTACCAACTAACTTCTCAGAGTCTTTCAAATTTTCTTATCTAATATTTAGTCAATGATCTCAGATGGTTAGGTGGAAGTGGTGTGGCAATTTAATGTACTTACTATATATCTTTTGCTATTTTAGAGCCATCATGTGTCCATCTTTCTTTTTTTTTTTTTTTTTTTTTTTTGCTTTAATTCATTCCTTCACTTGTTGTTTATTGTAAATATTATAACTTATTAGTATTATTTGTTTTCTTAGTATGCAATGAACAATTAATCTTTTTATTTTTTATATTATGTTTTTCTTTTCTTTTAATTGATACTAAAGTCTAAAACCATGAATAATTTGTTCTGAATTGATGTAATATTTTATGGTAAACTTTTACATTTATTATTAAGTTTTGTTAATAAATTATATAAAATTTGACTAATAAATATATAAATAATATATAGAGCGGTAAACTTGAAATGGTACACCGGTATTGACCAGTACTCGAAATATATCGTACTGCTAGCCAAACCGATACAACCTCCGATACGGTATTGACTTCCTTGGTTTAGAGACAAAAATAAGGATGACAAAGAACTTTTTTCAATAGTTTAGGGAAAAAAAAAACTTTTGGCAAAGTTTAAGAACATAAATGAAACATTTTCAATAATTTAGGGATGAAAAATGAACTTTTTAATAGTTTGGGAACAAAAAATGAGCTTCTTAAAATTTAGAGATGAAAACCAAATTTTTTGTAAAGTTCAGGGACCAAAATAGTATTTTACCCTTATTTTTATCACGAGAATGAGAATTTTTAAATCATTGTTTCTCTTTGAGTTCTGCTTGAATGCCAAGAAACTAGATAGATTATAGGGAAATTTCAAGTCTTTGATTTTTATGGGTTAAATGGGCGGGTTGGGTTATTAAATGAGTTGGATGGGTAATGGGTAATTAATCTATACTATTATTTAAGGAGATTCCTTTGTTTGGAATCCTCATCTTTGTTTTTTTCTTTTTTTCTTTTTTAAAAATGCTCCTATACCCTTATCTTTAAGTAGAGACAAAACTAAATGACAACCAGGTAAAAATACAATTCTAACTCCCACTAAAACATTGCCTAAAATATAGGGCTGCTCTTATGTTAAATTTCAAATTGCTTTATCCACTTATAAATTAGATTCTCAAAATAAAAATTATATATACTAGTCTCATCACACGCGCTCGTGCAATGAGGCTTTTTTTTTTTTTTTTTTTGATTAGTATTATAATTTTTCACTTATTATTTAAGATTTACACTTATTTTCTCACAATAACATTCAAATATGTTTAGTTTTTATTTATTTTTTATTTATTTTTTTTTTATGTGATATAGAGCCGTTTATATATATATATGAAACCGTGGGTGGGTTTTTTTTTAACAAGGTGGGGTAGTTGTTTTTTTTTTTTTTTTTAATAGAAAACCATAGGGTATTTTTTTTTTAATTAAAAAGAAGGGAGATGGTTTTTTTAGGAGAAGGTGGGGATTGTGGAGAGTTTTTATTTTTTCACTTTTTTGTTATTAATTTTTGTCGATTTATGGTTTCAACCCTATTTCTTATTTTTTAGCAATAGGGATAACTTAATTAAATTAGGGGTATTTTAATAAGTAAAAAAGGCAATAACTATTTCTTTTAAATCCTCTTAATATATAGAGATAAAATAAAAACACAGGTTTTTTTTTTTTTTTTTTTTTTGTTACAAAAAAAGTCTCATCTTATGCGCAAAGTGCATGTGACAAGGCTGGTATAAATTTAAGCAGGTAATAAATGGGTTCATGGGTAATTATATACCCAACTCATATATGACCAAACTCAAAATCTACCTAACCCACCCAATTGCCATCCTTAATTATGAGCCAACTCTATACAGATTTGGTTTATTACAATTTATAATTTTTTTATATACAGATTTAAGAGGTTCATGTCAGCGTGTTGAAATGAAATGAAATGAACAATGAGAGAGAGAGAGAGAGAGAGAGTAGCACGTTTAGATGGATTTGTGGTAGAAATTTGAGCATTTGAAATGTCAAATGATACTAGGAAGAAATACAAGAGATAGTAACCATAAGCAAATATTGAAGAAGATGGTGGCTTAACCTTTGACTTCATCCTTCATTGCCCCCTATTTTACATGAAATTTGAAATATTAATTTGTTAAAATGGATCATGTTAACATGTGATGCTCTTGAGAAATGATATGTCCACAACATTTTTACAACAAATCCTAAGTGGCAGGTTGTTACTGGTTGTTATTGTTGGGTTAAAAAAGTAATCTCAGTACTAAATTTAAATTTGAACCAATAACAACTAATCACTTGTAATTTGTTGTAAAAATGTTGTGGACGTAGCACTTCTCGATGCTCTTATGACAATTATTAATGAATCATTAACATGTGATGCTCTTATGACAACTATTAATGAATCATTTTAGGAATATTTTGATACAACTTTTATGGAAAATAGAAAAAATTGTCAAAACATTAGTGTTTTTTTTCCATAAAATTTTTCCAAAAGTCACAAATTGCCTTACCAAGGCCCAATAATTCAACAATAGCACAAACACAAAGCCACACTTCGCTTAAGCTTCAATTTTCAGCCCAAGCTAAATATATCCATCATTCTTGTGCAGATGACTTTGAAAACTATCTTGAATATCAAGTTCCAAAAACACTGTCCTCTCATTAGTTTTTATGGAACAATCAATATTTTGTTTTCCAAAAGAGTTATGTAGCTAAGAACCATGCAGGCATGTAGCTCAACAAATCTCTTGCTTCTTTTAGGGTTTAAAAATTATCATACCCTCAATTATTAATTTATTAAAAAAAAAACCAAAAAGCAATTTTTTTATTTTTTTTAATAGTTTCACATAATTAAACAATGAACCAGTAAAAGTGTAAAACATACATATATATAGAATGAAAAAGAAAAATGGTTTCTTATCAAAAAAGTAAGAAAGAAAAATGGTAACAAGGATCAAATTTTTCACTTATGTTTTGGTGTCTGAAAGTTCAAATATGTGTATAAACACCCTTGAAAGTTTAGACGCCCAATTTACAAAATAACCAATTCAAGTTTTATGTCAAACAACTAGTGTGCGGAAAATGAACATAAACTATAATATAGAATTGGAAAAAAACTATCTAAGCCAAATTAAAATCACAACCCACAGCAGATAATAAAAAGGCAAAGATAAAAGGGAAGGAAGATGCAAACACAAAGATAACACGTGATGTGTTATTGAAGAGGAAACCGAAGCCCTCAGCGTAAAACCTCTCTGCCGCCCTCCAAGTGGTAAACAATCCACTAGAAAATGTAGTTGGGATACATGGACAGCAATAGACCCTCCAAGCCTAATCTACCTAGTGCACCTAAGCCCTCCAAGTTTCTTACTCCAACGAGGTTGTGCCGAACCTTTTTCTTTTTTAGCTTCCCGGATTTCGCTACTAGACCGTAGCATCAACCAATGTAGATTGGTTCCTTCCTAACTACTGCCCAGAACACCAAACAGCCCTCTCACAGTGATAAATATGGTGAGAACAAGGTTTTGGTAAAATGCCTCTCAAGGGTTTGACAATGGAGAGGAAGAGAGTTGAGGAATTTGAAGAGACTCTAATGTATAGATTGTAAGTGAATCAATCTTGTTTTACTCTAGGGTTTCTCTCTCAAAATTCTCTCTGGAAGCTCTCTTTCATTTGTGGGTATAAGGGGTATTTATACTGGGGTGAGAGGAGAATGTGAAACGTCAGGTTTTTCAAAACAGGGGTGGCTGGCGGCTTGGCCTCGCAACTTGACTGAGTCACGAGACCCAGTCGCGAGATAACCGTATGGCCAGTTGTCCTGTTTTGTCCTGTAGTACTCCAGCTAGCATGACTGTTCACCTTCTGGCATGCTTGGCACGTGTGCTGCATCTGGCGGCTTGCAGCCGCGAGTCACCCGCGAGATCAAGCCGTGAGTCTCTGTTTTCTTGCACACTCTTGAGCAATCGACACTCTATCTCACTCACTACCCTTACAACAAACCCACCTAAATACAGGGTTACTAAATGCTGAAATACAAGCAAATTTGGCACGGAATAAAGCCAATAAGATGGTTGATTGCACACTCTTGAGCAATCAACACTCTATCTCACTCACTACCCTTACAACAAACCCACCTAAATACAGGGTTATTAAATGCTGAAATACAAGCAAATTTGGCACGGAATAAAGCCAATAAGATGGTTGATTAAATTCAACCTTACAGTGTCCTTTTTTGTTTTTCTAATTTTATTTTTTAGGGATAATTACACTTTACCCACCTGTGGTTTACCTCTAATTCTATGTGCCTACCCGTGGTTTCAATTTTGACACTTTACCCACCTGTGATTCTCACCGTTATTGTGCCGTAACCCACCTCTCTACTTTCCGTTACTCTAACATAGAAAATGTAAAAACAAAACCCCAAACGGATCAAAACACTCCTCACATGAAGAACATACACAAACACATGAAGAACATACACAAAGCTACTGTTAACAAAAGTTTAACAACCCTACTTTTATATTTATTTATTTAAATAATAAATTGATCGAAGTGGCGACATATTTTCTTTTAGTTACCTAAACTAGCCAAAAGTTGTAATCAATTCCCAGAACTTACTCATTCTCAAAAAAAAAAAAAAAAAAAAAAAAAAAAAAAAAAATCCCAGAACTTAGCAAAAGTCTCCACTCACTTGAACGTGGATCAATCAAAGCCATTAGCTAAAAAAACCCTCTTTGAGATACGAATTTAGCATTATGCAGACGACAGCTCTCCTTCCTTCGCCTCCCTCTTTCCAACTCCCTCCTTCTCTTCTTCCCCACCGGTCCCAACTCCGACCGGCTCGGCTTCTTGCTTCTCTCTATGAAAGCTTCCCGTTTCGACACCTGGGGCGCCAAAGACAATGAGGTTTTACACGAAAGTACCGGATTCAGCGGCGACGAAACCGCACCCTTCTTCGAGTTCTTGGGAGCGGCGTGGGTCAATTGCTTGGAGTTCGGCGTGGGTCTGATCGGTCCACCTAAAACACCTAGAATCCGAATCAAAACCCGACAAAGATGCCAAATCCTGATGCCACCACTCGGTTTCATTGCCTGGGTTTGTGACTTGTTTGCAGTTTTGGTGGTTCAACAGTTATGGGTTAGAGTTTGTGACTTGTTTGTGATTTGATTTTGGGTTTGTGATTTGTTTGTGGTTTGTGACTTGTTTGTAGTTTTGGTGGTTGGGGTTTGAGGTTGTGGGCAGTGGTGGCTATGGCAGTGGGCAGTGGATTTCGATTTTTTATTATTGATGATTTAGATGTTTTATTTTGGGTTCAACTTCCTATAATTTTTCAGATTTTTGGTATGTTCTTCATATTCAAGATTTGAGTGAGAGCGATATAGGTTTTTGAAAAATTTACTGCTTCATACTAAACATATGTAAAGAGAAAAAAGTTTCAGATGCCAAATTGATCTTTGCTTTTTTCATTGAAATTGATCTTTACTTTTTTCAATCCATGTTTGTGTATGTTCTTCATGTGTTTGTGTATGTTCTTCATGTGAGAAGTGTTTTGATCCGTTTGGGGTTTTGTTTTTACATTTTCTGTGTTAGATTAACGGAAAGTAGAGAGGTAGGTTACGGCACAATAGCGGTGAGAATCACAGGTGGGCAAAGTGTCAAAATTGAAACCACGGGTAGGCACATAGAATTAGAGGCAAACCACAGGTGGGTAAAGTGTAATTATCCCTATTTTTTAGTAGGATTGTTTTTCTAATTGAATGAAATATTTGATAGTAATATAATTTTGCTTATTATTTGCAGATTTTGACTAATCTTTTTTTTTCCCCTCTAATATATATATATATATATATATAATATAATATAATATAATATAAAAGCGAAATGTTTGTTGATCATTCCTCATTGCGCCACGTGACTACATAAATTAAATTCACGTATATATTTAAAAATATTGAACAGTTATGCCATTTCATTTTTCAATAAGCACATTTTCGGTCAATATGCACATTTTCATTCAATAGGTACCTTTTCATTCAATAGACACATTTTTGTTCAGCAGACACCTTTTCATTCAGGAAACCCTAACATTTAAAAAAAAAAAAAAAAATCATAGATAGCCCTTCTAGAAGGCAACTTTTAATAAAATTCACCAAAAATAATACAGGAGAAGAAGAATATATATAGAGAAGTGAAGCACGCCTATATTAAGTTGTACCTGATTTAGTAAAGCAAACGAGGGAGAGAGTACCAAGGGATAGTGGCATGAGGAAATAAATGGTTGAATCAGAATTCCAAATTCAGAGTTAGTACCCTGAAATCGAATGGAGGATCCCACATACAATAACCGGTTTTTGGCCAATAAGATTGGGGTTGACAAAAGGGTTCTCAATGGTTGGATGCACAACAACAATAAATAATTACACTTGAGAAAGAGAGAGAGAGAGAGGACTTTTGTTTTTTTTTATAGGACGACCCAAAAAAAAAAAAAAAAACAGAATACAGGAGAATTAATGCCACATACACATTTAAAAACATTGAACAATTGTGCAAATATATATATATATATATATATATATTTTTCCATTTTTCAATATGCATCTTTTTGGTCAATAGGCACTTATTCATTCAATAGGCACATTTTTGGTCAATAGACATCTTTTCATTCAATAAGCACATTTTCGTTCATAGACACATTTTCATTCGATAGACACATTTTTAGTCAATAAGCACATTTTCATTTAATAGAAACATTTTTGGTCAATAGACACATTTTCATTCAATAGACATTTTTTCAATCAATAGGCACATTTTGGTATGTCTAGTATGAAAGATTATGACCTTTCAATAGACATCTTTTGGTATCCGAATTTGTAGGGTTATAGCCTTTTCAATAGACACATTTTGGCATATATATATTACAACTTATCTTATATATACAATACAAACTATGAATGTTCAAAATGTGTGTAAAACACCCTTGAACGTTTAGACCCCCAAATTACAAATTATCAATTCAAGCTTATCAACAAACAATGTATGTGCGGAAAATGTAAATAAGCTAAAACAGAATTGATAATATAATCTAAACCAAATAAAATCACATCCATAGCAGAAATTAAATGGCAAGGATTAAGGGAAGAGAGATGCAAACACAAGGACGCGATTTGTAATCGAAGAGGAAACCGAAGTCCTCGGCGTAAAACCTCTCCACCGCCCTTTAAGCAGTCAATAATCCACTAGAGAATCAAGTTGGGATACATGAATAGTAGAAAACCCTCCAAGCCTAATCTACCCAGTGTACCTAAGCCCTCCAAGCTCCTACTCCAACAAGGTTACGCCGAACCTTTGTCTTCTCTAACTTACCGGATTCCGCTATAGCTCATAGCATCAACTAATATCAATTGGTCCATTCCTAACTGCTTCCCAAGCACCAAAAAAGCCTTCTCACAGATATGGGTATGGTGAGAAAAGGATTTGCCTAATGAACCTCTTAAGGATGTAATAATGCAGAGGGTGAGAGTTGAGAAATTTGAAGAGTCACCATGTAAAGATTGTGGATGAGTCAATCTTGTTTTTCTTTAGGGTTTCTCTCTCAAAATTCTCTTTGGAAGATCTCTATTTTTCGTGGGTAAAAGGGGTATTTATATTGGTGTGAGAAAGGAATGCAAAGTGAAAGTTCAAAAACGTTTACAAAACACCTTTGAACGTTTAGACCCCCAAATTACAACTTAACCAATTCAAGCAATATGTCAAACAACTAGTGTGCGGAAACTTAACATATGCTATAATACGAAATTGGTTAAAGACTATCTAAGCCATAACAAAGATAAAACCACAGCAGATAATAAAAAGGCAAAGATAGAGAGGAAGGAAGATGCAAACACAAAGACAACACGCGATGTGTTATCGAAGAGGAAACCGAAGCCCTCGACGTAAAACCTCTCCGCCACCCTCCAAGCGGTAAACAATCCACTAGAAAATACAGTTGGGATACAAGGACAGCAATAGACCCTTCAAGCCTAATCTACCCAGTGCACTTAAGCCCTCCAAGCTTCTTGCTCCAACGAGGTTGCGCCGAACCTTTTTCTTTTCTAGCTTCCCGGATTACACTACTAGACCGTAGCATTAACCAATGAAGATTGGTTCCTTCCTAACTGCTTCCCAGAAATCCAAACAACTGTGTCACAGTGATGATGATGGTGAGAACCAGGTTTGGTATAATGCCTCTCAAGATTTTGACAATGGAGAGGAAGAGAGATGAGGAATTTGAAGAGACTCTAAGGTATAGATTGTGGGTGAAACAATCTGGTTTTTCTTTAGGGTTTCTCTCTCAAAATTCTCTCTGGAAGCTCTCTTTCAATCGTGGGTAAAAGGGGTATTTATACTAGAGTGGGAGAGGAATGTGAAACGTCAGGTTTTACAAAACAGGGGTGGCTCGCGGCTTGACTAAGTCGCGAGATCCAGTCGCGAGTTAACCGTATGGCCAATTGTCCTGTAGTGCTCCAGCTAGCATGACTGTTCATCTTTCAGCTAGCATGACTGTTCATCTTCCAGCTAGCATGACTGTTCATCTTCCAGCATGCTTGGCACGTGTGCTGCTTCTGGCGGCTTGCAGCCGCGAGTCACCCGCGAGTCCCAGTCGCGAGTCTCTGTTTTCTTGCACACTCTTGAGAAATCTTCACTCTATCTCACTCACTACCCTTACAACAAACCCACCTAAATACAAGGTTACTAAATGCTGAATTACAAGCAAATTTGGCACGGAATAAAGCCAATTAGATGGTTGAATAAATTCAACCTTACAATCTCCCCCTTTGGCTATTCCGTGACAAAACCCTAAAACAGGCTCTAGACTTAACATGTGAGTTGGGAACAGTTGAACAAAACTCAGTCACACCTAACTCTAGAAGCTGTGAAGCACTTGAATCATATGAACATAATACTCCTGAAACACAACAATACACCATGATCATTGTAAGCAGAAAATTATAAATGCATATGAAACTGGCAATATGTGATCAAGCAAAGATGGAGTTAAGAAACAAACCATGGCTTGATCAACCAAGTGAACACTACAAGGTAGTAATCATAGTGCTCATTCACACTTGGAATGAACACAAGGACATACAAGTTAACAAGTACAAGGCAAGACACTTGAATGCTCAACACTCAACCAATGCATAACACACAAGGTATATGCATATAGGAACAATCCTACAAGGGCACAAGAGTGACAGTACATAAACCAAAATGCAGAACATTTATATTAAAGTACTGATTTCAACATAGCATAAAGGCTGCATTAAGCAAGGTACATACCATAAAGCCTACAAACTATGCATAAAACATTAACCCTAAAAGCTTACAAAAGCACATGGGTACAAACACAAAAACATCCTGAATAACATCATCAAAATATATTAAAGTTTAAACCAAGAGTATAGGTTAAGAGTTAGAAACAGCTATACACCAAAACACAGTGTATCAAACCCATAAAAACATTAAATAGTACCCAACAAACATAAACCTAAAAACCATAAGTTTAGAGGATAAGACTAAAAACAAAAGTATGACAAAAGTATGTGTGTACTCCCCCTATCATTATGCACACTTCCCTTTGAACTTTTCTCCCCCTTACTGAATGCTCTTCCCCTTTTTGTCACGAATAGCTAAAGGCTCTCGTCCAACTTTCGTTGAATATCATCTACCTGATTCTCCATAGTCTCGAGACGCATTTGGACATGGTTGTTTGTGGAGTAGAGAAGTGCCACAAGCTCATCAACGCGTTTCTGAATATGCTCAAGTACACTGCCGACTCTATCAGTATGAGGAGCAGTCTGTGCTTGCGGAATACTAGCCGGTGAAGTTTCAAGAACAGCACGTGATGTAGATGTGGTATGTGCAGGTGTCTCTGAGTCAGGGGCAGATGGAGTAACCGGAGAGATGTGAGCACTCCTTGGTGATTTAGAGGAGTGACTTCTGCTACCTTGAAGAGTGAACAAGGAAATGGGACGTTGACGAGTCAACATTTTTCCATCTGCAGGAGGAATAATGCCTTCACGAAGAATGAGTTTCATGATGAGACTGCAAAATGGAATAACTCCTCGAGCTGCAGATCGACACGCGGTCTTCCTCAAGGTGTAGTAGATGTGAGCACATACATCAATGGGGGCTCCTGTAATAAGGTCACAAAGAAATAGAGCTCTCCCAAGATTGATGAATGTAGTGTTGGACAGTGGGTAGAGATTGGTGAACATGATCAACTTCAGTGTGGTCAGCTCAGGTGCAAACTTTGCGGTGCTGATGGATGTTCCTGCACTGTTTACTTCATGATCGTATCCTAGGATTTGTAAAATTTCTCCAACTTCTGGATTTCGTTCATCGTAAGGAGTTATATTCACATTCTGAGGTCTGGTGATGCCGAGAAGATCTGCGATGGAGTCTGGGGTAACACTAAACTCTGTTCCTCTGACCCAAAAAATGAGTTCAGGTCCAAGATCAGTTGCATTGGAGAAGCATTCTTTGACCAGCTCATCCATTGGATCATCAAAGTTCCCGAACAAGTTTGCCCAATCTCGTTTCTCAAAGATTCGAGGGATGAAAGTGGTCCCTAAGGTGTTGAACTCTACCACCCGTTCCACTATAGTGGTTGGCTTGTCAAACACGTTTGAGTAGACGTGTGAGTTAAGCGGAAGTCTGAACCTATTCTCATTGGGATCTTGAGATGCCTGAGATGATAGTCGAGTCCTTTTAGCAACTGGTGTTGCTGGTTCGTCAGTAACAATGTCTTTACCCCTGGAAGATTGACGAGACATCTGCAAGAGAACAGGCCCACAGTAAAGAACCAAACAACAATACCACACAAGATAATTGTCAACAAGATTCAGTGTAAACAAAATTTCAATATATAAACACAAACTGAAGATAGTGCAGACCCAACCAAACTTCCAACAATACAAAGAAGCACAAAATTACAGGTGCAGCAAAATGGTGATAGTGCACCAAGACATAGATAGACAACACAACTGACAAAACTGTCAATGAGACAGGTTATCATGACCATGATATGCAAACAGATACAACATTCGAACATTTAGAGCAGATAACATAAATCACTCCACCAGAGATATGAACAAGGGGAAAATATTTAAACATGAAGAAACCAATCATCCACACTAGAGCACATGGTTGAGAGACATACATTATGTTATCATAAAAACTCAGTAACCAATACCGAACGCCAACATCAATACTTAAGCAAGTGAAATGAGTAAGTCAAATAGACATCAAACCCATTTAAGAAAAGATTTTCAGACTCAATAATAGGCAAATATCAGAACAATGAAAAACACATTGTGACCGCTCAGCATGAAAACAGGTGAGAACAATATCAAACAAGACACGCCATACCCATTACACAAAGAGAGAAGTATTTCGAACACAATATTAGTCCAAACGGTAACAAAAATATGCAGGAAAAAGGAAAATGAGATTGAGAAAGCAAAACCCATACCTTTTCTTGATGATTTGGATAAGAAATGAAGCACCAATGAGGTTTGAAAATGGATTCACGAAGTGTTTGGAAGGAAGATAGTTTAGAGAGAAGATGAACAGTCACAAAAGTTCGAGGGAAAACTGAAAAAGATTTAAAAACTACTCTTATTTCTGCAAAACACGCGTTTTTCGCGACTTGATTAAGTCGCCACACAGTCGCCAGCTCAAGCCGCCAAAGCACTCAAGAACAAAAATTTGAAAAATTTTTCTAAGTGTTTTTCACGACTGGAAGGTCTACCCGCGAGTGAATCGCGAGCTGAGCCGCGAAAATCTCTGAGTGAACCTCGCGACTAGACCTTCTACTCGCGAACAAGTCGCCAAAAATGACCAGCGAAGATGCGACTGAGGCTCGCGACTTGACATACCCGCGACTGAGCCGCCAAAACAGGGCAAAACAGGATTTTTGAAATTTTCAGATTTTTCAAACAAAATACTTTCCAAAAACACCTAAAACACTCAAAAATCTTTTTGTGCTTGAATTAACAAAGATTGAGCATGTGAAAACACATTTCATCAAGTACAATCACACAAATGAATATGGCATTTATTGAACATAAACTTGTGTGTTGTGTGTGGATATCAACAATGAGATAGTCCTTCGTCTAATGTGAAGCTTCAATGATCGATTCAACCAAGACATACACAATTAGCACTAGATCATGTGACCTATCTCAATTATAGAAATATGTATATATGACCTCCCACAAAACTTGATAACATGACTTGGAGCTTTACATTTTATTCCACTTTTAATCATAACATTTGATCTTTTTGATCTTTTGAGGCAATCACCTCTCATTGTGAGAGTGATATTTGACATTTCACTTTAATGAACAAGCCTTTGGCTTTTTGAATAAACATTCACTTTAATATAAGGTCGCTTACCCTTTTTCTTAGTCGAATACTAGAATGTGCGACAGGCTTTTGCAGCTCAATATCTCTTTTCATTTGAAGATTTACATTTGGTGAACTCTTTTTAGCAAAACAAAAAATAAAGAGTGGAAAGATATATAGACACAAGTCTATGCATGTCTCAAGATCAACATAACCATTCACTAATCATTCATGACAAGTTTGAAGATCTATTTACAACAATCACATAGATTTCAAGATTTTTCCCACAGTGATATAAGTGCATGAAAACAAGCAATGCTCAAAAATGCACAAAACCATTAGCACAAAGGTACAAGACAAAACAAGTTTTGAGACAAAACTCAACAAAGTCAATCAAGCTTTTTGATTTTCTAATTTTTTATGTGATTTTTGGATTTTTGACACAAGAAACAAAAAGATTGATAAAACAAAATTAAAAATATTCACAAGAAGACAAGCAAACAACCAACATAAAAAACAGCAAGCAAACCAAACAAACATTGTCACAAAGCATAGGAAGTATTAATGCATGGACATGTTGTAATGCTTATGCATGAGTACCCTTTTTCACCCACACGTCACTTGCGTTTGGGGTGATTTCCTTATAGGATTGGGTACGGGAGTGAGGGCTTTCAAACCTTCGTGAGAAGCTTTCCAAGCAGTTGGTGAATGCACCAATCATCTTCATCACGTTCATCATTCCGGGATCTCCATTTTGATCTCTAGATTGATCACCTGCCCAAATTCTCCTATCATTTCTGGGTCCTCCTGACCTTTGAGGAGTTGCACTGTTCTTTGCTCTCAGCTTTTGGCAATTTGGTCGAGTATGCCCTTGAAGTCCGCAATAATGGCACACATAAGTTCTTCTAGGACCTCTTTGTGGTTGTGGACGTGACTTGGCACGAGATTCAAACCTACCCACAGACTGATTACGGGGATTCAGCATCCGTTGGTTCACCACATTCTTCTTCTCCTCCACCTTGAGCTTCTCACCAGTAAGGTTAGCTACAACTGGATCTTTGGCCTTTACAAACTTCACTTCTTTAGTGACATTTCCAGATGAACTACTTCCTCCGATATATCCCAATCCGGATTTGTCTGAAAAGCTCTTTTGAGATGATATAACATCATCTAGCTTCTTGGTGGTGACCCTCTCTATTTTAGCATTTGCTTGCACAACCTCATTCTCAAGAAATCTCACTTTTGTGTAAGCTTCGGACAACTCACCATTTAGTGTTTCTATCTCACATTTGGCCTCCCTATATCGAATTAGGAGACTTTTGTAGTCCTTCTCAGCCTTCTTCATTTTTCTCACAGCAGCCTTGGCCACCCTTGTGTACTCACCCGACTTCTCCAAGAGTGAGTTATAATTCTCTTGAAGATTTGCTGTGCTTTCATCTTCTTCAGCATCTGATTCTTCAACAATTCCTAATGATTCATCATCACTATGTTCTCCAAGGTCTCGTACAAGCAGATTCAACTCATCTGAAGACTCAACATGAGCAATAGTCATAAAAGCCGAATAGTTCCCCTCTCCATCACAGCTCTCTTCAGATTCTGAGTCAGACGAATCCGAGTCACTCAAGGTCGTGGCATACACTTTACCTTTCGATTTCAGATAATTCGGACATTCCTTCTTAAAGCGTCCATGCCCGTTACATTCGAAACAAGTGACACCTTGTGTGGGTTGGGATTCTTTTCCATCTTTCTTTTTGAATTCCCTCTTCTCCCTTCCAGAACTTTGGAATTTTCTTTTATCATCAAATTTGCCATTATTTTTGAGTTTCAAGAACTTTCTGAAATTTTTGACAAGGTATGCAACATCTTTGTCAACCACATCTTCTCCCGATGAGTCTTGATCTTCCACCTTCTCATTAATGGTCTTTAGAGCAAGAGATTTACTCTTCCGTTGATTGGGCAGCGACATCTCATAAGTCTGCAGAGAACCAACCAACTCCTGTACTTTGATGTCATCAAGGTCCTTGCTCTCTTCAATTGCTGTCACTTTAGCACGAAAACTTTCCGGCAATGATCGAAGGATCTTCCTTACAATCTTTGAGTCCTCCGTTTTCTCCCCCAAGTTGAACTTCCTGACCACCACCTCATTTAGCTTCCCATAGAAAGAGTCAAAAGACTCATCCTCACTCATTTTGAGCTCCTCAAACCGAGTGGTCAGCATTTGCAACTTGGTGTCTTTCACTTTCTTCGTGCCTTCATAGGTGGTTTCCAAAATCTCCCATGCTTCTTTGGCAACGGTAATATGAGAAATCCTGTGAAATTCATCTGGAGACACACCACAGAAAATAGCATTGAGTGCTTTACTGTTAGCATTAGATGCAGCAAGTGCTGCCTTATCCCATGTGGATTTGGCTGCCTCAGGTTTGGTCCAACCAATCTCAACAGCATCCCAAACAGATTCATCAATAGAACACAGAAAAGCTCTCATGCGAACCTTCCAAAAAGCATAATTACTACCATCAAAATATGGAGGTGCATTTAGGGATTGAGACCTATCCATCTCAAAAGGGAGTCAAGGATCACACAATGGTAATGAAACCAATAGCAGTGTACCCGCTCTGATACCAAATGAAAGTTCAAAAACGTGTACAAAACACCTTTGAACGTTTAGACCCCCAAATTACAACTTAACCAATTCAAGCAATATGTCAAACAACTAGTGTGCGGAAACTTAACATATGCTATAATACGAAATTGGTTAAAGACTATCTAAGCCATAACAAAGATAAAATCACAGCAGATAATAAAAAGGCAAAGATAGAGAGGAAGGAAGATGCAAACACAAAGACAACACGCGATGTGTTATCGAAGAGGAAACCGAAGCGCTCGGCGTAAAACCTCTCCGCCGCCCTCCAAGCGGTAAACAATCCACTAGAAAATACAGTTGGGATACAAGGACAGCAATAGACCCTCCAAGCCTAATCTACCTAGTGCACCTAAGCCCTCCAAACTTCTTGCTCCAACGAGGTTGCGCCGAACCTTTTTCTTTTCTAGCTTCCCGGATTCTGCTACTAGACCGTAGCATCAACCAATGAAGATTGGTTCCTTCCTAACTGCTTCCCAGAAATCCAAACAATTGTCTCACAGTGATGATGATGGTGAGAACCAGGTTTAGTATAATGCCTCTCAAGGTTTTGACAATGGAGAGGAAGAGAGATGAGGAATTTGAAGAGACTCTAAGGTATAGATTGTGGGTGAAACAATTTGGTTTTTCTTTAGGGTTTCTCTCTCAAAATTCTCTCTGGAAGCTCTCTTTCAATCGTGGGTAAAAGGGGTATTTATACTAGAGTGGGAGAGGAATGTGAAACGTCAGGTTTTACAAAACAGGGGTGGCTCGCGGCTTGACCTCGCGGCTTGATTAAGTCGCGAAATCCAGTCGTGAGTTAACCGTATGGCCAGTTGTCCTGTAGTGCTCCAGCTAGCATGACTGTTCATCTTCCAGCATGCTTGGCACGTGTACTGCTTCTGGCGGCTTGCAGCCGCGAGTCACCCGCGAGTCCCAGCCACGAGTCTCTGTTTTCTTGCACACTCTTGAGCAATCTTCACTCTATCTCACTCACTACCCTTACAACAAACCCACCTAAATACAGGGTTACTAAATGCTGAATTACAAGCAAATTTGGCACGGAATAAAGCCAATTAGATGGTTGAATAAATTCAACCTTACACAAAGAGTCAATTTTTCGAAAACAGAGCTGGCTAGTGATTTGGCCTCGCAACTTGACTAAGTCGCGAGTCCAAGCCGCGAGTTAACTGAATGGTCAGTCTGGACTTTTTGTCCTGTAGTGCTACAGTTGGCATGACCGTTCAGCTTCTCTGCATGCTTCACTTGTGTGCATTCTTTGGCGGCTTGCCAGTCACGAGCCACCCGCGAGATCCAATCGCAAGTCCCTGCTTCAGTACACATTCTTGAGCATTTCTTCACACTCTCTCACACACTACCCTTACATGATTTCCACCTAAATATAGGGTTTCTAAGTGCTGAATTACAAGCAAATTGGCACAAAATAAAGCCAACAAAATGGTTGATTAAATTCAACCTTACAAACTAAACTAGAGACATAACATTCTATCTCTTGTTACTTCCTTCAAAAAACTAAAAAGTAAAACAACATTGCTTTCTTTTGCATAACTAAAAAATCTTTGTGCTTCTTTTTTCAATATCATTTTTTTCTTTAATTTCATGCATTTTTGCTTACTACAACTAAAAAATAACAGTTTTTTTTTTTTTTTTCTTGAAACTCATGCAGTTGCTACTCTTGTGCATCGCATGGGTTAGCAATTAGTCTATATCTATATAATAATATAAAACCAATTAAATACTAAATCATAGAAATATATATATATATTAATGAGAACCATTACATATTTTAGAAATGTATGGTTTAAAAAAAGTGTAAGCTAATACAATGTATAATTTAAATTGTATATTATAATTATTTTTAATTATAACCGTGCATATGCATGAGGCTATACACTAGTATATATAATTTATATGTTTATATTTACATATGTATAAACATATACTTATAAAGACTTGAAATTAAGATTGTGTAAGTTTCTAAGTAAGTTTATAAGATAATTTTTGGAAGATAAAATTAATTGACAATTTAAAATTTTCCCTTTCTATGGCAAAATAATGTCATTTTATTAATTTATGTTAGGGTCATATTTTCTATATAATTAGCTAATCTTTCAACAAAACGAACTTTATCTGTAATTAAGTAGTTCTAAATTGGGTTTAATGTATCAAGGAGTATGTTATTTAAACATATCAAGTAGTATCATTAAAGACATGAAGATTGATCCAAGAAACTAATAAAGAAAAGTTGTTTCATTAAGTCTCAACACAAGCTCGATCTATTAAGAATTATGATTTTAGAAATCTCATATCTAAAATTCGGCCCATGATGACTTGAATTATTAGGGTTTCTCTTCTTACAACCCTAGTCATATATAAAGCTTATTTTAAAAGTCACCAACACGGAAATAGAGACCTAGAACTCATATACTTTGTGAGAAGCTACTACGTTTGTGCACCTTAAGGTTTTGTGACCAAGTGCTTCCTGATCTTCATTAATGTTTATGAAGTGAAGAACTTTGTAGTCAACAACAATCATTTAAGTTGCTAGAGTCAATCACGTACTGGGATCCGTGCAAAAGAGTTAGTCATAAATTGGAGATTTGTGCAACAAAAGAAAGAAGTGTGCTACAAGATCAAGTCCAATTAGGTAGTGGAGCAAAGGTTCAACTGTAAGTTGGTATTTTGGGATAGGTTAAGGTAGTGGTGAAATTCCTCATACTTGTAACCGCTTGATTATTGATTAGTAGATTTTTGGGAGTGGTGACCTTAAATTCACCCAGTGGGGTTTTTCCCTTACGAGAGGTTTTCTCCATTCGTCAATAAATTACTGTGTCATTTTAATTTCCATTGCATTTAGTTTATTTGGTGATTTGTTGGTGCCTCCACGATTTGCATGTCATTTGACCTAATTAATCAACTTAGATAATTGAATTAAATAACTGGGTCAATCTATTTTAACCCAACAATAGTTACAAATTTTAGTTTAGAATGCAAATATTAAGCCTTTCATAACAAAATTCTCTCTATTTTAGATCAAGATCCCTTAGATTTCCTAGGTTATTCTACTATGTTTCTTTTAATCTTAATTGACTTTTCATTTTAAAATAAATGGTTGAGATTATACCGTGTCTTAATACACTAACAAAAACCTTAAAATAATTATGTCGCATTAGCTATATTAAAGATAAACAAATTTTATAAATATATATATACTTGATATTGGATTGTAATTTTGTACATAAAAGTTTATAAGATAATTTTTTGAAAGCCAAGGAGTCTCGTTTTAATTTTTCCCCCTTTATGTGACAAAACAATGTTGTTTCTTAAATTAGTTACAAATTTTAATTTAGAAAGCAAATGCTAAGCTTTTCGTAATAGAATCCTTTGTATTTCGAATCAAGATCCTCTACTCTACCATATAAATTTTTTTTAGTCTTAATATTTCATTTTAAAATAAATTATTGAGATTATACCTTGTCATAATCCTCTAACAAAAACCTTAAGATAATGATTTCATGTCTTAAAAAAAAAAAAAAAAAAAAAAAGCAAACTGATATGTCAAATTAAAAAAAAAAAAAAAAAAAATTCCCTCCAAAATTATAAATTAAAAAAAAAAATTTTGAACTTTAAGAGAAAACCATATATGAACTCTCCTCCTTTGTTACGTTGCGAAGAAAAGAAGAAGTGATTATTAAAGCTTTTAGCATGCTATAAATTTACCATTTCATGTCTTTATTATATATCCGAAACTTGACATTGTTTGTTCAATTTAGCATGGACCATTTCTAATGTCCCATACTAGAGAATTCTTTATTCTTTATTATTTTTTTTGGTAAAAATGCAATTAACACCCACCAAGTTTATAGTTGCACCAACTAATTACTTTCACTAATTAGTTTTTTTTCTCTGCTCTCGTCTCTCTAACCTAGTTTAGGGCGGCGGGACTGTAGAACCCATTATCCTTCCTTAGGAGTGATACTCATCCCCTCTATTAACAACGTTAATAGTAGGGCTAGTCGGGCTCTTTTTCTTGGGGTGGGGAAACAGTAATACCTCTGTTTTTGTTAGTGGCCTTCGAATAATGGAGGAAATTCTGGATGATTGGAAACGTTTTTCCCTTCTGGAGGAAGAAAACAGCAAGGTTACACTGGATGATGAGAACCAGGTTTCTACTGAGGTGATACTTGCAGGTAAATTTATGACAAGAAGGGCGCTTAGCATTGAAGCGGTTGGAAGAACTCTCAAGCCGCTGTGGAGAACACGGAACGGATTCGAAATCCGGGATGTAGGAAACCATATACTGCTTTTTGTGTTTGACAATGAGACTGAAGCAGAAAGAGTTTTGGCTACGGAACCATGGACGTATGATAAACACTTAATCATCCTGTCTCGGTATGATGGGTCCTGCCCTATTCAGAATATAAGGTTTCACACGGTCAAGTTCTGGATTCAGGTCCACGGCCTCCCAGTGAATAGATTAAATGAAAAGACAGCTTACGGGATCGGAAAAAGTATTGGGGACGTATCAAGAACTGCACAGTCGGGCGAGTTAGTCGGAGGTAACTTTCTACGAATCCGGGTAGGCATAAACATCACGAGACCCCTTAGCAGAGGGCGGAAAGTCCTTCTGGGCAGAGACAGAGAGGTTTGGGTTAAGTTTAAGTATGAGAAACTTCCGAACTTCTGCTACTGGTGTGGGATGGTGTCTCATGACGCGAAGGAATGCAAAGTGTGGCTGTCAAGTAAGGGATCACTGCCGCTGGATCAACAAGAATATGGTCCATGGCTCCGAGCCGATCCATTCTCAGTGGGACGAAGATCGGTTATGTTTGTTCCAGGTTCGGGGGGTGATTTTGGTGGAGAAGAGATCCCTGTGAGGAACGGGAGTGAGCAGGAACAGAGATCAAAAGAGGCAGCGCCACCACACGATGTTGATACGAGTCAGGTTGGCCTCCCTTCCGAGATCAACCATAGTATAGGAAATCCTGGTAATGGGGCGGAAATTACTCAAGCTTTCCATGAAGATAATATTCAGGTCTGTCCTGAATCTTCCCCTGCCGTGATGCCTGCTAATGTGCACACAAACATGGTAAGCTTTGAAGATCAAATTCAGGATATTGATATGGAATTAACTAAGTTTGATAATAATAATGTCTGTGCTGCTGACCCGGGTATTTTGCATGAGTTGTCTCCTAGCTTGCCGATATATTCTAATCAGGTACATGCATGTGAAAAGTCCAATATTGCACCCCCTATTGTTACACATGATTTCATTAATGACTCACGTGATCTTGAGGAGAACCAGTTATGCTTAAGAACATGGAAACGTCTAGCACGCTTGAAGCAATCCTCAGAAGAAAACATGCAGGTTCCTACTTTAGGCAAACGTCCTATTGATGTGGAAGTGGAGGAAGAGGCAGATAAGTGTCGTAAGAAGATTCAGATTTCTCAGGAAGCACAAAATTCAATGGTGGAGGCTGCTGAGCAGCCCCGCCAGTCCCAATGAGTTTCTTAGTATGGAACTGTCGTGGGCTTGGGAACCCATGCACAGTTCGGGAGCTTGGTGATTTAATCCGGGCAAAAGATCCCTCTGTCGTGTTTTTAGCCGAGACATGGGCAGACGAAGCAAGGCTAAAGGACATCAAAAGAAACTTAAGTTTTGAAAACTTGCACTTTGTGGAAAGAATAAATAGAGCTGGGGGTTTGGCTCTACTTTGGAAAGACTCTGTGGATTTACATGTTGAAACGTCTTCAAAGAATCACATTGATGCGGTGGTAGGAAAAGGAACAGAGGAAGCTTGGAGAATCATTGGTTTTTATGGTGAGCCCGTGACACACAAAAGAATGGAGTCTTGGAATCTTCTTCGGGAACTCAACTCTCGAATGACACTTCCTTGGCTTTGTTTTGGGGATTTTAATGAAATAATCCATCAATCTGAAAAATTGGGGGGCAGTGTTAGGAGCCAAGGACAAATGCAAATATTTAGAGAAGCCATTGATGAATGTGGTTTTATGGATCTCGGGTTCACAGGCTCTCAATTTACTTGGAAGAGGCATTATAATGATGGCCATTCGGTGTGGGAAAGATTAGATAGGGGTATGGCTAACAGTGACTGGCTACTTAAATTTGCAGGGACCAAGGTTCATCACTTAACATCTTTTACTTCAGATCACTGTCCTTTATGGATTGTGCCAAGAAAGTTGCTCTCTTCAAGTACTTCTAAACCCTTTAGGTTTGAAGAAATGTGGCTAGCAGAGAAAGGGTGTACCGATACTGTCCAAGCTGTTTGGGCGGTGAATGATCCAGCTGACCCGGGCACTAAGGTAATCAAAAAGATAGAGAGATGTGGTATGGAATTGAAGAAGTGGAGTATGAAAAATTTCGGCAGTGTGAGGAAAGAGCTAGAACTGAAGAAGAAAGAGATTGGGAAGGCCGAAAGGGAAGCAATGAGAACAGGACAGAATTTTCGAGTTAGAGAATTGATGTCTGAACTCAATAAACTCATGGAAAAGGAGGCTCGGATGTGGATGCAAAGATCTAAGGTACAATGGGCCAAACTCGGAGACAGGAACTCAAGGTACTTTCATGCCAAAGCTACACAAAGGTTTCGAAAAAATTCCATATCTTCCCTTAAAAAACCTGATGGCACATGGTGTGGAAATCAAGATGAAGTGGCGGACACAATAGTAGCCTACTTTCAAGATTTATTTAAATCAACCAACCCCATCAATTTGGAGAATACTACCCAGCACATTTCTCCTATTATAAGTGATGATATGAATGCAAGTCTTGTGGCGGATTTTGAAGCTTGGGAAGTGCAAGAAGCAATCAAGCAAATGGCCCCGTTAAAAGCCCCTGGCCCGGATGGTATGCCCCCTATCTTTTATCAAAACTATTGGAATTTACTGGGTGAGGAGGTCACCTCTTCTGTGCTTTATTTTCTTAATTCTGCATCTTTGCCTGCTAACCTTAATCACACTTTTATTACTCTCATTCCAAAGGTTAAAAATCCGGAATTAGTATCTGAATTTCGGCCTATTAGCCTGTGTAATGTATTGTATAAAATTTTCTCTAAGGTGTTAGCAAATAGGCTCAAAAAAATTCTCCCAAATATTATTACTGAAAACCAAAGTGCTTTTACGAAGAGTCGGCTTATTTCAGATAATATTTTGGTGGCTTTTGAGTCTTTACATAGTATGCAGAGACATACAGGGAAAGATAATTACATGGCCATAAAGCTTGATATGAGCAAAGCATATGATAGGGTGGAGTGGACCTATTTAGAAGATGTAATGAGGAGAATGGGGTTTGATGAAAGATGGATCAGATTGATGATGATTTGCTTAACTTCTGTATCTTATTCAATCCTGGTCAATGGCGAGCCTAAAGGTATGATTATCCCAACTCGGGGTATCAGACAGGGTGATCCTTTATCCCCTTTTCTGTTCTTGCTGTGTACTGAAGGGTTGAATGGCCTAATATCTCAAGCAGCCAATTGTGGTGTCATAAAAGGTTATGCCTTATGCAGGAATAGCCCGAGACTAACACATCTTCTATTTGCAGATGATAGTCTTCTCTTTTGCAGGGCTACGGAAAGGGAGTGCAATAATGTTCTGGAGATACTAGATGTGTATGAGAGTTGTTCTGGCCAACAAGTAAACCGAAATAAAACTACCATCTTCTTCAGTAAGCTTACTTCTGAAGATACTAGAGATCACATCAAACAAGCTTTGGGGGTTTTAGAGATCAAGCAGTATGAGAAGTACCTAGGCTTACCATCTTTCGTGGGGAGAAGGAAGAAAGCTAGTTTTAACTTCATTAAGGAGAAGGTGTGGAGAAAGCTACAAGGTTGGGAGGAAAAACTGCTGTCTCAGGCTGGGAGAGAGATTTTGATTAAAGCAGTAGTGCAAGCAATTCCTACTTACACTATGAGTTGCTTCAAACTTCCCCTTGGTCTATGCAATGAGTTGGAGAGCCTTATTAGAAAGTTTTGGTGGGGTCAGAGAGGAGACAGACGTAAGATTCATTGGGTGAAATGGGAAACCCTTACCCAATCTAAATCTGAGGGGGGTATGGGGTTTAAAGATTTGGCTCTTTTTAATGATGCTTTGTTGGCCAAGCAAGCGTGGCGTCTTCTCCATAACAAAGATTCGCTTTTGCATAGAGTCTTTAAAAGTAAATTCTTCCCTAATTGTTCTTTTATGGAAGCCCCAGCCAATCCTAGTGGCTCACATGCTTGGCACAGTATTCTAAAGGGTAGGGAAATTTTGTGGGAAGGAGGCCGTTGGAGAGTGGGTACGGGTGATACCATCAAAATTTGGGACTATCCTTGGCTGCCCAGCTTGGAGCATCCAAGAATTTTATCCCCAATTATTGATGGACTACAGGAAGCAACGGTTGATTGTCTCATAAATCCTATTACAAGGAGTTGGGATAGGGAAGTTTTATATGGTTATTTTGCACCTTTGGAAGCTGAATTAATTCTAAAAATTCCCCTTAGCCCGACAAAGGTTGAAGATAAGTTGTTTTGGCCTCATGTCCCTAATGGAGTCTATAGTGTGAAGTCTGGATACAGGTTTCTTGTTAAAGAGAAAACCGGTCCACCTACATCTCCCCCCTCTCAAAACGAAGTCACAGGCTTTTGGAGGCGTCTGTGGAAACTCTCGGTGCCAAACAAAGTCAGGAATTTTTTGTGGAGGGCCTGCAGGGAAGCTCTACCAGTCAGGAAGAATTTGGTCCGCAGGAAGATCCTTGATGATGAAGTTTGCTGCCACTACAACGTGAAGGCTGAGGATGGTTACCACGCTTTGTGGGACTGTTCTGCACTCTCAGCCATCTGGGAAACTGACTTGCTTTGGCTGTTTTGCAGGTCTAAGAAATTTTCAAACTTTTTCGAGCTTGCTAGGTTCGTGTTGGAAGAAGACCAGAGTCCTGAGCTGTTTGCGTCGATCACATGGACCATTTGGAGGCGTCGGAACCAGATTCGCACCAGCAACAGACCATTCCCGCTAGCCCAGGTTGTCCCTTCAGCTAGGCAGATGCTCCACGAGTATACAGAGGCAAACCAAACTCCAACGCTGCAGTCTCTCCCTCCTCAACGTCCTCAGCCTAGATGGGAGCCTCCGCCTCCTCCGCTCATCAAAATTAACTTTGACGGTGCGCTATTCAAAGATACAGAGGAAGCAGGACTGGGAGTTGCCGTACGTGATTCTCATGGAAATATTCTCGCATCCCTGGCAGAAAAGATTAAGATGCCATCATCGTCCGACGAAGTTGAAGCTCTTGCAGCGGTTCGAGCTATCACCCTTGCTATGGACCTCAATCTACCCTCTTTTATTGTCGAGGGAGACTCCGAGGTGGTTATTTCGGCCTTAAGGAAAAAAGAAGACTCTTTTTCTTCTTTTGGCCATTTGATTTCTTCCGTCAAGCAAATTTTAGTTAACTGTAACTGCATTTCTTTTTCTCATACCCGTAGATCGGGGAACTCAGTTGCTCATTCTTTAGCTAAATTCGCAAAAACTATTGATGGTGTACTAGTGTGGATGGAGGATGTTCCACCACCTATTTTGGATGTTCTCTTAGCCGACTTTGGCTGATGTTTTTAATAAGATGAAGATGGATTCTCAAAAAAAAAAAAAAAAAACACCCACCAAGTTTCACCAAGATTTTTCTTCTAAAGAAAAAGTTTGACCAAGATTCATTTTAGGCAACTACTTTTACTTTGGTTAATTGATTTTTATAAGTTTCAAGTTTATTCAATGAAGGTTTTTTTGTCAACTTTCATCAAAGGTTGCCATTAATTGGCCGTAATTTTCTCTCTTTTGTTTTTCAAAATTTTTTTTATTAAAAAATCCTATTAATTATTAAAAAATATTTTTCCATAATTTCTTTTTTTTAAAAGCATTAAACCAATGAAGAAATTTCATCTGAATGCACAACCAAATAGAAATTTTCTATTATTGAAAATATAAAAAAATTTCTCTGGAACCTAATAGAAATAGAAAAAAAAAAAAGTTTAACAGTTTGAATGAATTCGATTTTTACACAATCGAAGTGTTTGTGGACAACCAGTGGCCGGGGCCTAAATCCATTTCCCAAACCTGGACTACACACAATCGAAGTGTTTGTGGACAGGCAGGTAGTGAAAATCCCGAACGGCATGACAGTCCTCCAAGCATATAGGTAGATTCACTTCGATGTTGATTCAGTTTGTCTGTGCTACTGAGAAGTAGAACTTGAATCCAGTGAAGACCATTTTGTTTTTCTTGAACTTATTTCACCTTGCATCAACATATTGCTGCTGGGCTGTATGTTCATGAAGAATCCTTTTGGGCCATTTTGTTTATTTAAATTTTGGTCAATGACCTAATTTATTTATGAGATCTGTGTGATGTGTGATTCTTGGATCTATAGTGAAATTTTAGCAAATGAAATTTGCATTTGGTTACCAAGAAAATGGAAGAAAGATCATAAGAGAGTTGAGAAAATATCAGAAAGATGATTTTTTTTTTTTTTTTTAAAAGAAAATAAAGTAAAGAAAAAAATTTAACAATTTAAATGGATTGCAAATGAATGGATTTTGGCCATAGTTTGGATTGATTGGGTTGTTCCTTTGTTTGTTTGTTTGTTTCTTTCTTTTTTGGTTGCTAAGAAAATTTCTCAGTGTCTTCATTGATTTAATGCCTTTTTTATTTAAAAAAATGGAATTTTTAAATAATTAATTGTATTTTTTAATTTTAAAAAATCATAAATAATGAGAAAATGTTGAACACTTAAATACAACATTTAATGGAAGTTGACATTTAATGGATTTTTTTTCTTCTTCTAATTTTGTGCAAACTTTTGACAAAAATATTGGTGTTGGATGTCTAACTTGTCATTGTGATATATATGGCAGTTACTATTACAGACACAAACTCTACAAACTCTTTTACAATATTTTACAAACATCTGATGTGACTTTAGCATTCTCCAAATAATTATTGGTAAAAATATCACACTTTTGCTTACCAATAATTATTTGAAGAATATTAAAACCATATCAGTTGTTTGTAAAAATATTGTAAAAACATTTTTGTTTGTAGCATTATTTCTATCGATTATACGGTTTACCAAAATATATCAATTTAGTTAGAATTATAATTTACCCTAAAACTTAATAAAATAAAATACAACAAAACATAGATGAAGAAAATATAATGCAATTCATGTGTTTAAATGAACTTATTTATCATTTTATTGGTGTAAAAATAATTGTACATTGAAATGAAATGAAATGAAACGAACAACTTATTAAAACATACACACACATAAAAATGGACATATTTGGCTTTGCCAACGTTTGAATTAAACCCCATGTGATGTGCTTGCTTTATTGCAATTTTATTTTGAGCCAACTCTATATACGGATTTGATATATTACAATTTAAGGGGCCAAAATGGGCAAATGCCCTTTTCACGCTAAAAAAGCAGCGTTCTGCCCCTGAAAGTTCAAAAACGTGTACAAAAACACTTTTGAACGTTTAGACCCCCAAAAAACAAATTTAATCAACACATGTAATATGTTAAACAACTAGTGTGCGGAAACTTAACATATGTTATAACATGGAATTGATTAAACAACTATCTAAGCCACATCAAAATAAACCACAGCAGATTAATGTAAAGGCAGAGATAGAGAGGAAGGAAGATGCAAACACAGCGATAACACCAGATATGTTATCGAAGAGGAAACCGAAGACCTCGGCGAAAAACCTCTCCGCCGCCCTCCAAGCGGTAATCAATCCACTAGAAAATACAGTTGGGATACAAGGACAGCAATAGACCCTCCAAGCCTAATCTACCCAATGCACCTAAGCCCTCCAAGCTTCTTGCTCCAACGAGGTTACGTCGAACCTTTTTCTTTTCTAACTTTCCGGATTCCGCTACTACACCGTAGCATCAACCAATGAATATTGGCTCCTTCCTAACTGCTTCCCAGAACTCCAAACAACTGTCTCACAGGGATGATAATGGTGAGAACCAAGTTTGGTATAAAGGCCTCTCAAGGATTTGACAATGGAGAGGAAGAGAGTGAGGGAATTTGATGAGACTCTAAGGTAGAGATTGTGGGTGAAACAATCTGGTTTTTCTTTAGGGTTTCTCTCTCAAAATTCTCTCTGGAAGCTCTCTTTCAATCGTGGGTTAAAAGGGTATTTATACTGAAGAGGAGTGGAATGCGAAACGTCAGGTTTTTCCAAAACAGGGGTGGCTCGCGGCTTAACCTCGCGGCTTGACTGAGTCGCGAGTTCCAGTCGCGAGTTAACCGTATGGCCAGTTGTCCTGTTTTGTCCTGTAGTGCTCCAGCTAGCATGACTGTTCATCTTCCTGCATGCTTGGCACGTGTGCATCTTCTGGCGGGTTGAAGCCACGAGTCCAGCCGCGAGTCCCAGCCGCGACACTCTGTTTTCTTGCACACTCTTGAGCAATCTTCACACTATCTCACTCACTACCCTTACAACAATCCCACCTAAATACAGGGTTACTAAATGCTGAATTACAAGCAAATTTGGCACGGAATAAAGCCAATTAGATGGTTGAATAAATTCAACCTTACAATCTCCCCCTTTGGCTATTCCGTGACAAAACCCTAAAACAGACTCTAGACTTAACATGTGAGTTGGGAACAGTTGAACAAAACTCACTCACACCTAACTCTAGAAGCTGTGAAGCACTTGAATCATATGAACATAAACTCCTGAAACACAACAATACACCATGATCATTGTAAGCAGAAAATTATTAATGCATATGAAGCAGGCAATATGAGATCAAGCATAAGATGGAGTTAATGAACAAACCATGGCTTGATCAACCAAGTGAACACCACAAAGTAGTGAACACAGTGTTCATTCACACTTGGAATGAACACAAAGACATACAAGTTAACAAGCACAAGGCAAGACACTTGTATGCTCAACACTCAACCAATGCATAGCACACATGGCATATGCATCTAGGAACAATCCTACAAGGGCACAAGAGTGACAGTACATAAACCACAATGCAGAACATTTAGATTTAAAATACTGATTTCACATAGCATAAAGGCTGCACTTAAGCATGGTACATACCACAAGGCCTACAAACTATGCATAAAGCCATAACCCTAAAAGCTTACATAAGCATATGGGTACAAACCAACAAATATCATGAATAACATTAACAACATATATTAAAGTTTAAACCAAAAGTATATGAAATGAGTTAGGAACAGTTATACACCAAAGCACAGTGTATCAAAACCAAAAAAAAACACTAAAAACACTAATTACTCCCCCTCAACAAATTACTCCCCCTTAAGAGCTGCTTTTCTGCTTCTCAATTATCAATGAACTTTCTCCCCCTTTTTGACATGGAATGGCCAAAGGGTCACTTGTCATGCTGAGTTGTGAAGCTGTCAAGTGTAGCAGCCAAGACATCAATCTGGTCTTGCATGGCTCTCATCCTGTCAGAATGCTCAGTCTAGACTGCCCTGATCCCATCAAGCCTTTCCAGAATGATCTGGAAAGCATCTGGAGGTACATCTGCAGAAGTTGAAGCTCTGGACCTCTTGCCACTCCTCCTTGGTGTTGAGGTGGATGCATGCCCTGCTGCCTCTGCATCAGCCTCCATTGGGACTTCCTCTCCTTCATCACCTTCATCTTCTTCTCCTGGAAGCCTAACACTGATCCTTTTGCAGGTAAGTTTGTTGATTGCAGAGGGTGTGGACATGTGACTGATGTCTTGAGGAATTGGAACACCCTTCCTTCGAAATATCCTCATTAGGAGACTGGGAAAGATCATTTTTGGTCTAGATGTTGTTCTTGTCTCATCCACAATGATGTCAAAGATGTGGGAACTTATATCTATGAAGTTCTTCTCTTTGAGATCCATCAGAAAAATTGCTCTAGCACAATTGATTGTGGTCAACTTCTTAATAGGATAAAGGTTAAACATCATGATTATGGTTAGAACCCTCATGTCCACTGGAAAAGCAGTGGTATTCAAACACTTCCCTTCTCTCTGCCCACCTATCCTCTGTTGAACTGTTTCAATAGAGACACTCCTATCCTTGAAATTGATAAACTCCTCATCATCCAAACCCTCAAGCCCTAGTACATCATCTATGACATGTGCATCCAAAATGAATTCTTTCCCTCTAACCCAGCAATTTAACTCATTCTCCTTTATCACAGCATTTGAATAAAATTCTCTAATCAGGGGTTCACACACCAAAGGGAAATCACTCAAAAGTTTGTCCCATCCTCTTCCTTCAAAACAACTGGGAATAAAAGTTTGCCTTAAATCTTCCAAATCCACAAATCTCTCTTGAATGATTCCTGCATTCAAGAAGTTATCCTTGTATCTCTCAAAATGGTGAACTGACCTAAACAATCTAGGATCCATCTTAAGTCTTTTGTCAGCCCTTTTAGCAGTAGATTTCTTCTTCTGGGGTGAAGGAGCCATCTGTGAACAATCAGAAAAGGCCACAACAACATATAACAATATATGTGCATAACCAGTCAGTACCATGTAGTTAACAGAGAGAGATATCAACCAAACAAGTGAACTACAAACACTGAAACAGCAAGCAATTTAGTTCAAACATATGGATAAACCAAGCCTAGGATAGGAAACACATGAACAACATGGTGAAGCTATCCTGAAGGCAAATAAATGACATTGAGGCATATTATGGAGAAATGATATGACATACAAACAATATATTGAGCCTAACAGACTCTTCCCACAGAGTAACAATCTAAAACCTGCAAATCTATCAAAGGGAAACACACAACCTCAAACAGAACCAATAGTAACATCTCAATGGCTCAAAGTTCAGATTGAAATGAAATAAACAATTAGCTAAGCACAAGATGAAGAGCAAAAAGCATATGACAATCATTTAACACAATCTATAGCAATGGCATCCACAAGCTAAGCAAGAACAAGAAGCAGAGACCGAAACTCAAACCCATTTCAAAAACACAATCAAATGCGAAAAATCAAGGGTAAAAGCACAAAATCAAGTAGAAAAGAGTGAAAATCAGAAAACCCATACCTGGAACTCGACGATTTTGGGCTGTAAGAATGCAACACAAGAGATTGGAAAAGGGAGCACGGAGTGTTTGGGAGGGAGAGTGTTTAGAGAGAAGATGAACAGTCACAAAAATTCGAGGGAAAAACTGAAAAAGTTTAAAAACTGCTCCTGTTTCTGCAAAACACGCGATTTTCGCGACTGGTTCAAGTCGCCACACAGTCGCCAGCTCAAGCCGCCAAAACACTCAAGAGGAAAATTTTAAAGAATTTTTCTAAGTGTTTTTCGCGACTGGAAGGTCTACCCGCGAGTGAGTCGCGAGCTGAGCCGCAAAAATCTCTGAGTGAATCTCGCGAATGGACCTTCCACTCGCGAACAAGTCGCCAAAACTGACCAGCGAAGATGCGACTGAAGCTCGCGACTTGACATACCCGCGACTGAGCCGCCAAAACAGGGCAAAACTGTATTTTTGAAATTTTCAGATTTTTCCAGCAAAACACTTTCCAAAAACACCTAAAACACTCAAAAATCTTTTTGTGCTTGAATTAACAAAGATTGAGCATGTGAAAACACATTTTATCAAGTACAATCACACAAATGAATATGGCATTTATCAAACATAAACTTGTGTGTTGTGTGTGGATATCAACAATGAAATAGTCCTTTGTCTAATGTGAAGCTTCAATGATCAATTCAACCAAGGCATACACAATTAGCACTAGATCATGTGACCAATCTCAATTATAGAAATATGAATATATGACTTCCCACACAACTTGATAACATAACTAGGAGCCTTTCATTTGACTCCACTTTCAGCCATAACATTTGATCTTTTGAGGCAATCATCTCTCATTGTGAGAGGGATAGACAACACTTTTCTTTGAAGAACAAGCCTTTGGCCTTTTTGAAAGAAATTTCACTTTTGATATAAGGTCGCTTACCCTTTTTCCTAGTCAAATACTAGAATGTGCGACAGGCTTTTGCAGCTCAATATCTCTTTTCATTTGGAGATTTACATTTAGTGAGCTCTTTTTAGCAAAACAAAAAATAAAAAATGGGAAGAGATATAGACACAAGACTATGCATGTTTCAAGATCAATCATAACCATTCACTAATCATTCATGACAAGTTTGAAGATCTATTTACAACAATCACATAGATTTCAAGATTTTTCCCATAGTGATATGAGTGCATGAAGACAAGCAATGCTCGACAATGCACAAAGCCATTAGCACAAAGGTACACGGCAAAACGAGTTTTAAGACAAAACTCAACAAAGTCAATCAAGCTTTTTGATTTTCAAATTTTTATGTAATTTTTGGATTTTTGACTCAAGAAACAAAAAGATTGATAAAACACAATTAAGAGATATTCACAAGAAGACAAACAAACAAACGAAATCAAAACCAACAAGCATACCAAACAAACATAGTCACAAAGCATAGGAAGTATTAATGCATGGACATGTTGTAATGCTTATGCATGAGTACCCCTTTTCACCCACACGACACTTGCGTTTGGGGTGATTTCCTTAGAGGATTGGGTACGGGAGTTAGGGCTTTCAAACCTTCGTGAGAAGCTTTCCAAGCAGTTGGTGAATGCACCAATCATCTTTATCACGTCCATCATTCCGGGATCTCCGTTTTGCTCTCTAGGTTGATCCCCTGCCCACGTTCTCCTATCAACTCTTGGTCCTCCTGACCTTTGAGGAGTAGCACTGTTCTTTGCTCTCAGCTTTTGGCAATTTGGTCGAGTGTGCCCTTGAAGTCCACAGTAATGGCACACATACATTCCTCTAGGACCTCTTTGTGGTCGAGGACGTGACTTGGCACGAGACTCGGACCTGCCCATAGACTGATTCCGATGATTCAGCATCCGTTGGTCCACCACATTCTTCTTTTTCTCCACCTCGAGGTTCACACTCGTAGAGTCAGCTACAACTGGATCTTTGGACCTCACAAACTTCACTTCTTTAGTGACATTTCCAGTTGAGCTACTTCCTCCGGTATATCCCAGTCCGGATTTGTCTGAGAAGCTCTTTTGAGATGATATAACATCATCAAGCTTCTTGGTGGTGACCCTCTCTATTTTTGCATTTGCTTGAACAACCTCATTCTCAAGGAATCTCACTTTAGTGTAGGCTTCGGACAGCTCACCATTAAGAGTTTCAATCTCGCATTTGGCCTCCCTATACCGGATTAGGAGACTTTTGTAGTCCTCCTCAGCCTTCTTCATCTTTCTCACAGCAGCCTTGGCTACCCTTGTGTATTCACCTGATTTCTCCAAAAGTGAGTTGTAATTTTCTTGAAGAGTTGCTATGCTTTCTTCTTCTTCAGCTTCAGATTCTTCAGCAATTCCTAGTGAGTCATCCTCACTATGTTCTCCAAGGTCTTGAACAAGCAAATTCAATTCATCCGAAGACTCAACATGAGCAATAGTCATGAAAGCTGAGTAGTTCCCTTCTTCATCACAGCTCTCTTCAGATTCTGAGTCGGACGAGTCTGAATCACTCAAGGTCGTGGCATACACCTTGCCTTTTGATTTCAAATAGTTAGGACATTCCTTCTTGAAGTGTCCATGCCCGTTGCATTCAAAACAAGTGACACCTTGTGTTGATTGGGATTCTTTTCCATCTTTCCTCTTGAAATCCCTCTTCTCCCTTCCAGAATTTTGGAAATTTCTCTTATCATCAAATTTTCCATTGTTCTTGAATTTCAAAAACTTCTTGAAATTTTTAACAAGATAGGCTACATCCTTGTCAACCATATCTTCTCCTGACGAGCCTTGATCTTCCACCTTCTCATTAACAGTCTTTAGAGCAATGGATTTACCCTTCCGTTGATTTGGCAACGACATTTCATAGGTCTGTAGAGAACCAACCAGCTCCTGCACCTTGATGTCGTCAAGATCCTTGCTCTCTTCAATGGCTGTTACTTTGGCACGGAAGCTTTCCGGCAATGATCGAAGGATCTTCCTTACAATCTTAGAGTCCTCCATCTTCTCCCCCAAGTTAAACTTACTGACAACCACTTCATTTAACTTCCCATAGAACGAGTCGAAAGACTCATCCTCACTCATCTTGAGCTCCTCAAACCGAGTGGTCAGCATTTGTAACTTGGTATCTTTCACCTTCTTCGTGCCTTCATAGGTTGTTTCCAGAATCTCCCATGCATCTTTGGCAATAGTAATGTGAGAAATCCTGTGAAATTCATCTGGAGACACACCACAGAAAATAGCATTTAGTGCTTTACTGTTAGCATTAGATGCAGCAAGTGCTGCCTTATCCCATGTGGATTTGGCTGCCTCAGGTTTGGCCCAACCAATCTCAACAGCATCCCACACGGATAGAGCATAAAAAGGCTCTCATACGAACCTTCCAAAATGCATAATTACTTCCATCAAAATATGGAGGTGCATTAAGGGATTGAGACCTATCCATCTCAAAAGAAAGGGAGTCAAGGATCACACAATGGTAGTAAAAACCAAACAGATGTGTACCCGCTCTGATACCAATTGAAAGTTCAAAAACGTGTACAAAAACACTTTTGAACGTTTAGACCCCCAAAAAACAAATTTAATCAACACATGTAATATGTTAAACAACTAGTGTGCGGAAACTTAACATATGTTATAACATGGAATTGATTAAACAACTATCTAAGCCACATCAAAATAAACCACAGCAGATTAATGTAAAGGCAGAGATAGAGAGGAAGGAAGATGCAAACACAGCGATAACACCAGATATGTTATCGAAGAGGAAACCGAAGACCTCGGCGAAAAACCTCTCCGCCGCCCTCCAAGCGGTAATCAATCCACTAGAAAATACAGTTGGGATACAAGGACAGCAATAGACCCTCCAAGCCTAATCTACCCAATGCACCTAAGCCCTCCAAGCTTCTTGCTCCAACGAGGTTGCGTCGAACCTTTTTCTTTTCTAGCTTTCCGGATTCCGCTACTACACCGTAGCATCAACCAATGAATATTGGCTCCTTCCTAACTGCTTCCCAGAACTCCAAACGACTGTCTCACAGGGATGATAATGGTGAGAACCAGGTTTGGTATAAAGGCCTCTCAAGGATTTGACAATGGAGAGGAAGAGAGTGAGGGAATTTGATGAGACTCTAAGGTAGAGATTGTGGGTGAAACAATCTGGTTTTTCTTTAGGGTTTCTCTCTCAAAATTCTCTCTGGAAGCTCTCTTTCAATCGTGGGTTAAAAGGGTATTTATACTGAAGAGGAGTGGAATACGAAACGTCAGGTTTTTCCAAAACAGGGGTGGCTCGCGGCTTAACCTCGCGGCTTGACTGAGTCGCGAGTTCCAGTCGCGAGTTAACCGTATGGCCAGTTGTCCTGTTTTGTCCTGTAGTGCTCCAGCTAGCATGACTGTTCATCTTCCAGCATGCTTGGCACGTGTGCATCTTCTGGCGGGTTGAAGCCGCGAGTCCCAGCCGCGACACTCTGTTTTCTTGCACACTCTTGAGCAATCTTCACACTATCTCACTCACTACCCTTACAACAATCCCACCTAAATACAGGGTTACTAAATGCTAAATTACAAGCAAATTTGGCACGGAATAAAGCCAATTAGATGGTTGAATAAATTCAACCTTACAGCCCCCTTTCCCAAACTAATTAGGGAAATGCCCCTCTTTTGTAACTCGACAATGGCAAAATCGAGTTTTGTGAAGAACTCGATCATATAATGGTCGAGTTAGCTTCAACTTTGTGCCACGTTGGACAGTTGGCATGGCATTTTCTTTTTTAATCCCTAAATAACTCGATTATACTAAAATCAAGTTATGTAGCTGACTATACAGATATCAACTTATGCTCTTGTTAAACCTGTTTTCAGACTGTCTTGGTGTCAAGCGTACGGGTTCATGTCTTTTAATATAACTCGATTACTGGAATGTTGAGTTATAAAGCATACTCGAACTTCGTAAAATCAAGTTATTCTCGAATAATAGTTGCACATCTCCTCCCATTCAGAGTGTCTTACTTTCCGTCTAAACTGAATTCCACTATGCTCCACAGATCCACAGTTGCTTCCGGACTTAACTGAAATTTGTATCATCTCAGGTAAAAAACTCACACCAGAATTTTATGGCAATGGTATTTTCATTTGATATTGTACTGAATTTTTTTTTTTTTGGTTGAATGAGTGTGAAGTAAGTACATTGGTGTGATTTTGGTTGTTTGTTGTAGTAAACGTTGGTCACAAGAGAATAAAATCTTTACTATAACAACATTTTGTATTGCACATAATCATCATTGGTCATAATCATATAGGGGCGTGTACATAATCATCATTGGTCAAAAATTAGCAACAACATTTTGTATTGCACACAACGTGTAGACATTAACAATAACGTCTAATGTTTATGGTCAAATGTTAGTGTTACATTTTAGCATGTAATATATGGTACACAAATTTATGAATGTCTTTGTTGTGTACCATCTTATGCAGCATTACATTATTTACCAACAGTTGATGCACACTGTTAACTTGATCATTTAATGTTATTGTATTCAGCGTCAATGTTTGGTTCTGGCAACCCATAACTTTATAGGCCTCACGATGTGTTCATTGCTATGGGTCGTTGTTGGGTATTGGAAGATGAGTTCAACTATCCAATCAATTTGAATCTGCAAAATAGTGCTTACGTTCACAATACCATGAGACAAGAGTGGACTTGGTTATTTCGTGAACAACAAATGTTTTATGATGAGTTGGTTGGTTTTAAGTTGCTAGTGCCTCGGCGATTCGCATTGTAGATGCCCAGAGACATGATCAATGAACTTCGTAAAGCATTGAACCACACAAGAGAAGAAAATAATCGAATGAAGATACGACTTAATCGATATTGAACCCAAGTCGAGATTTGAGAGTCACTGGAGGGAGGGTGGTACAAGCATGTACAATTCATGCAATCACTTCTTGCTGATCCCATTTATCAGTTAGACGTGGAGATGTCAGATGAAAAGTAATCGTGTCGTGGTGTAATTAGACTTTGTTAGAGAACTATTTTGCTTAACTATGTTTTATATGTATGTGTGTCAATGTTGTTGCATTTGTACTATGTAAACCTTATTATTGATTGTGAGGAACATGCACGTTATTCGTAATCTAGATTATTCCCACATAGCGCATAAAAGTTAAATATTCCCATACATGATGTTTTTCAATAAGCACCTATGACATAACATAGAAAACTTAAAATAACTTACACGATGCCACCAATATGCATGCATTGCATATTGAACACTAACACTACTAACATTATTAACTAACCCTAGATATAACACACACACCACATAGGCATTCACTCAGACAGGTAATCCTTGTAATTGAGGACATTGTTACGTTCTGCCGTAGTGAGTTGCCTATTGGCTGCAGTGACTGCATTTACAATATAACATAGAAAACTTAAATATTCTTACATAATGCCACCAATATGCATGCATTGCATATTGAACACTAACGCTATTAACATTTTTTATTTTAGTCACTGCACGCTCATATTGGTGCATGTTTCACCGTGGCAGTGTGAGCAAGCTACAGTCGACAAGAGGCACTCCAAGTCGCACGAGATCATCGTGCAGAGCGTTGGACTCATTCACGCGAAAGTCCCACTTCCGTCATAGTCTGGCATAGTATTCCCTCTCGTCGAAATCTCTTTCCTTTCTATAGTTATCTGGAAAACGAGGTAGCATCCAATTGTGCATTGACATTGGAAAATGTGACTTCAGATTGGTATGTGTAGATTGAAAGTTCAAAAACGTGTACAAAAACACTTTTGAACGTTTAGACCCCCAAAAACCAATTTAATCAACACACGCAATATGTTAAACAGTAGTGTGCGGAAACTTAACATATGCTATAACATGGTATTGATTAAACAACTATCTAAGCCACAACAAAATAAACCACAGCAGATAATGTAAAGGCAGAGATAGAGAGGAAGGAAGATGCAAACACAGCGATAACACCAGATATGTTATCGAAGAGGAAATCGAAGACCTCGGCGAAAAACCTCTCCGCCGCCCTCCAAGCGGTAATCAATCCACTAGAAAATACAGTTGGGATACAAGGACAGCAATAGACCCTCCAAGCCTAATCTACCCAATGCACCTAAGCCCTCCAAGCTTCTTGCTCCAACGAGGTTGCGCCGAACCTTTTTCTTTTCTAGCTTTCCGGATTCCGCTACTTCACCGTAGCATCAACCAATAAAGATTGGCTCCTTCCTAACTGCTTCCCAGAACTCCAAACGACTGTCTCACAGAGATGATAATGGTGAGAACCAGGTTTGATATAAAGGCCTCTCAAGGATTTGACAATGGAGAGGAAGAGAGTGAGGGATTTTGATGAGACTCTAAGGTAGAGATTGTGGGTAAAACAATCTGGTTTTTCTTTAGGGTTTCTCTCTCAAAATTCTCTCTGGAAGCTCTCTTTCAATCGTGGGTTAAAAGGGTATTTATACTGAAGAGGAGTGGAATGCGAAACGTCAGGTTTTTCCAAAACAGGGGTGGCTCGCGGCTTGACCTCGCGGCTTGACTAAGTCGCGAGTTCCAGTCGCGAGTTAACCGTATGGCCAGTTGTCTTGTTTTGTCCTGTAGTGCTCCAGCTAGCATGACTGTTCATCTTCCAGCATGCTTGGCACGTGTGCAGATTCTGGCGGGTTGAAGCCGCGAGTCCAGTCGCGAGTCCCAGCCGCGACTCTCTGTTTTCTTGCACACTCTTGAGCAATCTTCACACTATCTCACTCACTACCCTTACAACAATCCCACCTAAATACAGGGTTACTAAATGCTGAATTACAAGCAAATTTGGCACGGAATAAAGCCAATTAGATGGTTGAATAAATTCAACCTTACATAGATGTTTTGCAAGGATAGATGTAAATGGGACTTTGGTATGTGTAGATGTTTTATATAGGGGTTTTGTAAGGGCAAGTATTCACATGGATGTGACTATATGTAAGGGTAAATATTCACGTGAATAAAGATGATATGACTCGACAGTGTATTATTCAGTGGCGAGGTGTTGAGGAGCACATGCAAAACTGCAAACATAACTTGGCTATACAGTGGCGTTTGTTGGTGCATATGGTTCATTGAGGTAGCTATTTGATATGGCTATAGCTTATGCTACAATAGCGGGCTGGTGATGTGTATTGCAAAAGAGGTTGCGTATTTATTCACGTGAAGACTATTCAGCATTCCTGTGCTTCATCTGACATGACTTGATGAGACAATGCCGAGCTGTGTTAAATGTATCATAAACTTTTCAGGGATGCTTAGCATCCTTGAAAATGGTGCATTGCAAAAGGATGCATATCTATGTATTGATGTGCATGTAGGTGATATGACTGAATAGGGTTCAACAGTGCGAAGCTGTTGAGCAGCACATGCAGCACTACGAACATCAGTGTAGCAATAGTAGACAACTCACCCCCAAAATTGATGCATAAACTTTTCAGGGATGCTCTGTATATTCACGTGAGTGTGGATGGGTACTTATGGTCAGGGTTCAACAATGCTGAGGTATCCATCGTAGCTTCGCTCATTACTCCCTATGGTGGTATTTGGTAAGTGGGATTGAAGAAAGCTGATAACAACATTTGGTTTTGTAATGGTCGGCAGGATTTCGTTGAATACCATTCTATCTATTATGGTTATTTTTTAGTCTTCAGATATGAAGGAAATTCAAGCTTCCATGTTCTTATATTTGATAAAACTGCCACTGAGATTCAATATCCACCCAGCAAGAACTGTAAATTGGAAGATCATCAAGTAGAAATAATAGACTTAGATGAAGATGATACAAACATATCTCCCTCAGATTATTTGCCCACAAAACATGAAGTCAGAGAAAAGTTTGTTACGAAAAAATTTTCTAACATGTCCAAAGGAAGAGAGAGAGAGCAATCCAAGCCGCCAAAAAGTTCAAGCCTAAAAATCCTTCTTTCATGGGTATCTCGTAGCCATATAATATGGTGAGCCTTTATACATAATGTGATCATGATGTTCTCTTAAATATGGCCTTGAAATATATATGCTTTAATGCTTAGTTGTTTCTCCTTCTTGTGCAATATGTACCTGCTGAATTTTCTACCAAGTATATTATTGGGAAGCAATTTGTCACACTTCAATGTCTTGTGCTATTACCCCCCATCAAAACAGATTCAGCAATGAGATTCGGGAAGGGATGGGTTGCATTTTCGAAAGACAATAATTTAGAAGAAGGAGATGTCTGTGTCTTCGAGGTGATTGAGAGGAAGCTTATTGTGCTTAGTGTCTCAATATTTCATGTGGTTGACCATCAGAGTTCGGACTAGGATAACCTGTTTAAATTTTAAACTAGTGATGGTTATGCTTATATTTAATTAGGGACTTTGATCACTGGTATAGTTTATATATGATGGATGTGGTTTTAAGACTTTTCTTTGACCAGTTTGGTATGTCTTATTGAAGACTATTCAGCATTCCTGTGCTTCATCTGACATAACTTGACGAGACAGTGCCTTAAATGTATCATAAACTTTTCAGGGATGCTCTGCATCCTTGAAAACGGTGCATTTCAAAAGGATGCATATCTGTGTATTGACGTGCATGTAGATGATATGACTGGATAGGGTTCAACAGTACAAAGTTGTTAAGCAGCACATGCAGTACTATGAATATCAGTGTAGCAACGGTGGACAGCTCACCCCCAAAATTGATGCATAACCAATTCAGGGATGCTTTGCCTCCTCGAAAATGGTGCATTGCAAAGGGTTGCACATCTGTGTATTCACGTGAGTGGGGATGGGTACTTGTGGTCAGGGTTCAACAGTGCCGAGCTGTTGAGCATCACATGTAGAACTGCGAACATCGGTGTAGCAATGGTGGACAGCTCACCCGTAAAAATTTGCTTACACTTTTGAGGGATCCTCTGTATCCTTGAAAAACAGTGCATTGCAAAAGGTTGCATATCTATGTATTCATGTGAGCATGGATGATATGACTGAATAGTGTTCAACAGTGCCAAGTTGTTGAGCAGCACATGCAGAACTGCGAACATGACTTCGCTGAACAGTGTTGAGCTGTGTTAGCCTTCTCCAAGCTTACTTGCCAAATGCTACTATTACGAGCAATGAGTGTAGCAACACTGGAGGGTTTTATCCCCATATTCGCTTATAAACTTGTCAGGGAGTCTTTGCGGGAACAAAATGTAGTTACATTTTCTCAATATCAATGTAAAATTACATGAAGAAAACTCTGCTTCGATGGTTTACATCAATGGCTTCCAATCATCACAATTGCAATATTAGGGAGCTTTGGAGTAATGCTACAACAAACCAATAACTTGAATGAAACATTTTAAAGGCTGATTAGGCTTTTAGGCATTTACCCTATTTCTAAGTAAACCAAATATCATTGTGACAGTGTGTTGTGTGAGCCATATGGATTTTCAGTGAGTGAGTGATTAGTCTGGTTTAGATGAGTCTGTATGTAATGTATCTATATAAAGTAGTGCACTAGCAGAACTAAGACACACAGATACGTGTATATGATACAACGACTCAAACAACTCATATAAATGAATTATTCATATTATTGAATCATATGTGTGGTTGGTTTGTGTGGTTTGGACGAGTCTGTATATATTGAATCTATTAAATTTTCCTACAAGTAATGTGCAATAAATTTAATTTGGGTGATGAGTGTTATGTGTGTAACATTTGAAGTTACACAGACAGAATATTGGAAACATCAACATATCTAACTGGAGGCATTTCACTTCCTAAGGTTTTTCTTACATTACAAAGCAGAGGACATTGTCCAACCAAAGCACAAGAATCATATGTAGCAACAAAGAATAGTAGGGAAAAAATGAGAAACTGATTTCATATAAACTTAGCCAAAAGTAATGAACAGTTAATCTTTAGAGTTGCAAAAGTTGAACGTACATAATCATCATTTGTTAGACATTAACAACAACATTCTGTATTGCATAGGATGTGTAGACATTAACAACAACGTCTAATCTTCGTAGGTAAAAATTTTTGGAAATCATCATTGCTTGAATCTGAGAAGTCTGAAATATTTCTTTCATCATCTAACGCAGTAATTTCATTAATAGACTTAATGGCTCGCTCTTGCGCCTTCTCCTTTAGATGCTTCCTAGCTTTTTCGATTGTGTGAAAACAGTCTAGTCGTCATTGTATTTGATTTTTCTCTTGTTCAAGACGAGCAAGTATGTTGGCAGGTTCATTTCTAGGTAACTCGGCTAAGCATGCCTTAGGAACTCGTAACCCGTGCCATTGACAATACACCTCTAACTCACACCTCTTCTCGTATAGGGTTGACCATGGTGGTTCTACTACGGTGAACTCTATTGCGGTGGTATCTGTACTTAGTTTTGTAGGTTTGCCAACCATGATGTGCCCAACGCTTCCAAGACTCTTGTAAGTGTATATTGGCATACTAACGAAATCTCTCTTCTTTCCAACCCATTTCCCTTCATAGTGGTCCGTGTATGTCTGTAGTTGTTGATCTGTTGGAACTTGTGATGATTCATTTGTTGAAGTAGATCCAAACTTGTTTCGCATTATTGTGGTGCATTTATAACCTCATTTCATGGTCCAAGCATTACAATTTCAATTATTAGGACTTGTCGTGTCAATACAGGTTAGAAAAATACTATATGAACAAGATTTTAAATGTTCTCAATGTCATATCAAAGGTGGGCAGTAGTTGCAACATTAGATGTAAATGAGACATTTGTGCACTGGGGTTTCACAATTGTGTATTCACGTGAGTATGGGTGTGAAACAGTGCTGAGTTGTTGAGCAGCACGTGCAGAATTGCGAATATGACTTGGCTAAATAGCCACATCTGTTGGCGCATGTGTTGCGATTGAAGGAGTTTGATATGACTACAGTTGGTGCTGCAACAGCGGGCTGGTTACGTGCCTTCAGAGTTCAAACTTGGTCATCTTGAAACTTTGTTATATTAATTGTATTTCATCTTTCACGCTGGAATTTCACTATATTAATTTATTAATTGAGTTTGGTCTTTCACAAAACAGATCCTAAAGATCACAGTGTTTATTATCTTTGGTTATTTTCAAGGTGTTTAAACAACACGGTGAGTAAACATCACGATGTTTATTATCTTTGGTCATTAAACATTTAGAGGTTAAAAGCAACACTTTGCTCTCAGAACCATCACTCTTACAAATTACACAGCCCCACAGCCGGAAACACTGAAATATCTCTTGTAATCGTAGCTAATTAATGTGACACTGTAGATTTGGAATACATATTTACTCAACAGTTCGATCAAACATTGTGGTCAAATACGTTTGATTATGGCAGCTAAATCAAAGACTCGCCAGTTTGAAGTGAAGCCCAACTAGAACTGACTTTGAAATTTGTTATACCTTTGATGTTGGTGGCTTGAGCTCACTGTTATATATGTTTAATTGTGCTTGGTCTTTCACAAAACATTAAACATTAGGGTGTTTATTGTTAGGATATATGTGTTTCACTTGTTAAGAACATATGTCATGATTTTATGTAATTGGCTTATCCTTTGACAAAACGCACTTTACTTGTATTTGGGTAGATTTAGGATGTTTTAAATACTTCAAGAAACCTTGTTTCAAGATCAAGTATTGAAACTTTCAAGTCTGTTCAAGAAAACAAGTTCAGAGTGCAAAATCATTAAAGCTCGATAGCTGCATCTATCGAGCTTAAGGAAGCTGTTCTTCATTCAGTGTGCTTGACACCTTCTCGACAGCTGCTCGACACCTGCTATCTGTCGAGGTTTAAGATTTTCAGAATTCCAATATGATTTTCTTGGGATCCGTGAATGTGTCTTTAGGCCTTATTTTCTCCTAAACCTAGACATATAAAAGGATCAGTTTAAGGGCCGTCAAAGTGTTCACAAGTTGCACAAGCTTTGAGCAAACTCTGTTCAAGCAAATTGTGACCGGAGACGAAGTTCTTGCCCTAGTTCATCTCTTTCTCTTGAAGAAGTTACTGTGTATGTTCATCGTAGGGTTTTGTGACCAAGCATTTTCTTGATCTTCATCATTTGGATGAACTGAAGAACTTTGCAACCAACAACCTTCTTAGTTGGTGATTGAAGTCACGTACTGGGATCCGCGCAATTGGTTGGTCACGTACTGGAAGTCATGCATCTGAAAGGGGAGCTGTCACTACAGAACAAGTCTAATTGGGTATTGGGGTAAGGGTTCAACTATTGGTTGGTAAGGTACTGGGATTCCTTTACTTGTAACCACAGGTTGTGATAATAGTGGAGTTTCGAGAGTGGTGACTTGAAAATCACCCGGTGGGATTTTTGCCGTTAGGTTTTCCCCATTCGTAAACAAATTACCGTGTTATTTATTTTTCACTGCATATTTAGTTTATTGGTGATTTGTTTGTGCTACCACATGTTTGCATGATAAATTGATTAATTAATAACTTGGCTAGTTAATTAATTAATTTCTATCACAAGGGGTCATTCAGTTTGTGGCCTATCAAGTGGTATCAGAGCGGGCACACTCTGATTAGGGTTTAATCTTTGTTGTGTTGATCCATTGACCACTGTTTGTCATAGATAGAGGACAGTCATTAATCATACCTCCTTTATTTGATGGCACTAACTATGCATACTGGAAAGTACGCATGAGAGCTTTCTTACAGTCTTTAGATGAGAAAGTGTGGCAAGTTGTGGAGATAGGCTGGACTAAGCCTACAAAAACGCCAGCCGACTGGGATGATGCCAGGATTAAGGTGGCAAACTTCAACAGCAAAGCTTTGAATGCATTGTTCAGTGCTATCACCAATGAGGAGTTCAAGAAGATATCCTCCATTGAAACTGCCAAGGAGGCTTGGACTACTCTCCAGATAACCTATGAGGGTATGAAGGCTGTCAAGGACTCAAAGCTTCAGAGGCTCACTACAAGCTTTGAAGAGATAAAGATGGAGGAGGATGAGTCTTTCGATGAGTTCTATGCCAAGCTAAAGGACATAGTGAACTCAGCCTTCAATCTTGGGGAAACCATTCTTGAACCCAAGATTGTGAGGAAAGTGCTCAGATCTCTGCCTGAGAGATTTAATGCCAAGATTACGGCAATAGAGGAATCAAAGGGTATTGACAAGATTCCTCTGACTGAGCTGGTTGGAAACTTGCAGACCTACGAGCTAGGGTTGACAAGAATAGGCAAGTCGGGTAAAAGCAATAGTATGGCACTGAAGGCCAAGAGCAGTGAAACAGATGAATCCTCTGATGATGAAGATTCCAAGATGAAGTCCTACATCACTAGGCAGTTCAAGAAGTTTATGAAGAACGCCAATGGAAAGGGTTTCGACAAGGATCATAGTCAATCCAGTTCTTCTCAGTTTAAAGGCCAAGACAAAGGGAAGAAGGATGCTAAGGAAGGTGGTCAGTACATTGTTCCCTCAGGATCTAAGTGCTTTGGGTGTCAAGGCTTCAGTCACATGAAGCATGAGTGTCCTACATACCTCAAGAGCATTGGGAAGATCAAGGCACTTGTTGTTACCTTGAGCGACACTGAGCCTGAGGATGATTCTAACAATGAGGATGATGGAATCTTAAATGCCTTCACGGCCATGGTCAATCCTACTGATGGGATTGTTGAAGATGTGGTTGAAGAAGAGGAACTGGTGGATCTAAGTTTGAGAAGATGGATGATCAAGATGACATCCATACAGCCTATGAGAAGTTGTATAAGCTTTCTAAGAAGCATGAGAAATTATATAGGCTAACCACCAAGAAGCTCAGTAATGTGGAACTTGACCGTGAGGAGCTTTCCACAAAGTTTGATGAGGCTAATCAGACTATTGGAGCACTGAGATTCGAGAACAATTTCTTGGCTGAGAAGACCAAGAAGCTTGAAGTGGAGTTGTTTCAAGTTAGAGCTCAATTGGAGAGAACTTCAAGCGCAAAGCTGGATGAGATGCTAAGCATTCAGAAATCTGCTTCAGATCGAACAAGCTTAGGGTATGGTCTTTCTTCCTTTAATACTGCTTCTTCTAGTACTATTGTTTTTGTTTCTCCTACTAATAATGGTAAAACTGAGAATAATGAGATTAAAACTGAATTAGCTAGTGAGAACTTAGACAAGGGTAAATCTATCTTAGGAGCACCCTCTAAGCTTGAGAAGAAAGATGTTAAAAACCCTAGGGCTAAGAAAGCTAACTCTCAAAAGCCTAAACAAAAGAAGCAGCATCTCTGTCATCATTGTGGAGCTGCCGGTCATACTCGACCAAATTGCTACAAGTGGCTTGCCACTCAACAAAGCAACGGAATGATAGCATCTGGGAACCAGAATCAGCTTCAATCCTCTCTTGCTCCCCTTAGTGATCTTCTCAAAGCCCTCATGTTCCTTTCGAACTTGAACCGTTTTAATTCTTCCCCTTCACCGCCGGTTCAAGGGTTTGCTAGACGGAAAGGTTATTCAAAGGTGTGGAAGGAAAATGGCTCCAAGTGATTCTGTCACTTTTCTCTCTCTCTTCTTGTTTTTATGTGTGCATTAGTTATGTGTTTTGCTTTTATGTTTTGAGTCAGTCTAGTTTTTATACTTTGTTTGTTTAACATGTTTTTGTTTGGTTATTTTTCAGTTTTTGCTTTGTTTTGTTTTTCTTTATAAAAAAAAATAAAAAAAAAATTGAAAAATCAGAAAAATACAAAAACAGTGTGTGTTATGTGTACTTTGGTACTTGTGTACCTTTGATGACCATTGAAACAAAATCTTCTAACCTTTGTATCATTTGTAGCTTAGATGAGTATCTCTATGCACAACTAAGCAAGTGAGTTTTGTGGCTCGTGTTTGTGATGAGTACGATTAAGTTGTCTCTCAAACTTAACACGCATATCACTCTTTTTGACGGGAAGGACTAAAAAATCTTGAGAGAAAGACATAAATAACCATCTCACCACTGTTGCCCGCCAATCATAATAAGACACCTGTATACTTCTGCATAGCAAAAGTGCAGTGTCAATGACATTTGTGTGCTTAGGCATAGCAAAATTGGAATGTCAAATATCATTAGGTATTTCTTTTCTCTCTTTTATAAGCCCATGCATGATATGCTTAAAAGAAAAATATGCAAAGAAAAATCAAAAGCAAAAAGATCAAAAATGCTTTAAATGTGATTGCAAGTGTGTATTCTAGGAGATGTGAGAGTTATAGGATGTACCTCAAAGGTGATAGTCCCCATCATGCAGTTATGATTGTGTGTGAGTTAAAATGATTTTCTCATATCTCAAATCGTCATAACATGCAAACACTTATGCAATCTTGTGATGTTTTTCACACACAACACGCAATATTCTTTGCTATTCTTGATACATGTGCAGGTACAATGTGATTTGGCCATCACAAGGTTTTACATGTGTTGATGTATGCTCACTAAACTGTCTGGACTTATTTTGAAATATAAAATTGGTTAGACGTGTTTAGTGTGTGTGTGTGTGTGTTTTTAAAGATCCATGTGCTTAATTTTTTCCTTTGGGAGATGTTTTTGAGAGCTTAATATGTTTATTGGATTGTTGGTTGAGTTGCATGTTGGATTGCATTCATGATTGTGTTTTTCACATCTCGAAAAACTGTTTTTAAAAGCTGGCTCGACACCTCCTCGATAGCTGGCTATTTGTCGAGCTTCCTTAAGCTTTTTCTTATCGCAATCTCACCTGCACCTCGATACCTGGTGGATCTATTGAGATTGGGTCTGTATGCTCGATAGCTTCTCGATACCTGGTGGATAGATTGAGCTTCTGTTCTCAATTCTGGTGTGTCGATCCTCGATACCTCCTCAACACCTCAGCTGTTGACGAGTATTTCCTCGACACCTCCTTGACAGATCGCTCAATACCTCTCAATACCTGCATCTGTCGAGATTTACTAGCTTTCCTATATAAAGCCCCTGCGCGATCCGGATCTCATTTCCATCGATCTCTCTCTTGTTACTTCTTTGTTTCTCTCCCAAAAACATTCCAATCTCACTCCTATCTTGGTTCTCAAGGATTTTTCAAGGTTTTTCAATTTTTTCTTCTCTTGGTAAGCTTCTAATCCTTTCTCATTCATGCATTTCATGTTTTGAAACCTAGGATTTGAGGTTTTTGAAAATTTTTGGGGTTTTTCAAAATTGATGTTATTTCATTGAAATTTTGGGTTGGGTTTTCACTTAAATATGTTTAAAACCTCATACATTGCATCACCTTCGCATTATAATGGTATTGCCATGTATTTAGATGTGTGATATATGTTTGTGTGCTGATAGGTTTGGATTGGGTTGAGCCTATGATGCAATTTCCTTTGCATGTCACATGTTCATGCATTTCCCATGCATACGTACTTCTTTTCAATATATTTGATATATTTGAAAATGTTTGGAACTTTTCTGATTGTCTTTCTTTCTCTCCCTCTCTGTTGTTTACGTTAGTCGTGTTTATGGCACCTAAGTGTAAATCCACTCCAGCCCGGAATCCTCTTCGTTTCGGTGCTTCTTCTTCATCTGATCCTACCTTATTTCATATCCGGTTTCGTAATGATGATGCCTTTAAGGCATTTTTGGAGAACTTTTCTAGACGAGGCATTCAATCGGAATGCCAAGTCATCTTGACGGATTTTGCAGACACCGACCTTCCCTCTGTCATTCACAGTAGGGGATGGGAGTCACTGTGTGACGTCCCGGTCACTTGTCCTCTCGTGCTTATCCAGGAGTTCTACTCCAACATGTACGGGATTGATCGGTCAGTACCTCTTTTCTACACTCGCGTTTAAGGTACGCGCATTCCTATCACACCGCAGCTGGTTGCGGATGTGCTTTGGGTCCCTAGGATAGAGTTTCCTGACTATCCTAGTTGTGAGCGTCTGAGGATTGTGTCCAGGGATGAGCTCATGTCTACTTTTTGTGAGCGCCCCTCTTCTTGGGGTAAGCGTCTTTTTACACCATGTCGACCTTTTGTTAAAGGTCCTAGATTCATAAACATGATGATAACTTTTGTTTTGCATCCCCTCTCTCACTATAACTCCATCACAGAGCCTCGTGCTCGGTTTTTGTTGTCTCTTCTTGAGCATCTTACCATAGACTTCCCTTCTTATTTCATTCTGTCTATTATAGATGTTCATTTAGATTCGGCGTCCCGTGATAAGCTCATCTTTCCTTCCGCTATCACGAGGATTCGACGCCATTTTTCTGTTTCTTTTCCCTCTTCCGACCACTTTACTGTCATGTGTGCCATAGATTATGCTACCGTTAAATGTAGCGAGGCCCAGCTTCAGTCGCAGTAGTCCGATTCAGCAGCTCGTTCCTCCCGTTCGACTCCATCCACATTGGCTCCTCCTTCTTCTTCGGGCGATGTGTCTCCAAAAGATATCATGGCGCAGCTGCAGCGCATGGATGCTCACCTCAATACATTCTCTACGGAGTTGTATCAGGTGAACGTTCGTGTCGGTCGTATTGCACGATGACAGGCGTCTATGGGTGGCTTTGCTCCTAAGGCTACTCCTTCACCACCTTCTCCCGTGGCTTCTTCTTCTGAAGTTGAGGATGATGATGATGGTGATGACGATGATGCATCAGATGATGATGATGGAGATGCTAGCTCTGCCGATGAGATGTCTACTTGACACTCTTACCCTTTGTCATTTGTGACAAAAAAGGGGAGTAGTTTTGGTATGAGAGTAATCCATCTTAGGGGGAGAGTTAGTATAGGATCATTTTGTTAGGGGGAGTGTTGATACATTTTTTAGGGATGTAGTGAGGATAGTTTGTATCTTTTCTTTTCTTTCTTTTTAGATACATTACTCTTGTACATGAGTTCTTGTGACCATTTCTAGATATACATTGTACTTATCTCTTTATTTATATTGAAGTATGTTTTTCTTTCACCTACCCCTTCATGTGTTGTTTCTTTTCTCCCTTTATACACATGTTTCTTATTCTTGTATGCAATCTATTATTTCTGTTTCACACAAAGATGCCTCGATGAGTTTTGTTTAAAGTGTTTGAGAAATACAGGTTGTCAAAGTCTACTTGCCATAAACTCTCTTCTTGCAAAGTTTTTCAAGAGTTTGTGTTAGGATAGATTTTATTGTATTCAACAAGTGAATATGAGTTGAGTGATTTATAACTTCTCTCATATGTTCATTTATTTGTTGTGATTTTGTCACGGATTGCCAAAGGGGGAGATTGTTAGGACATATGTGTTTCACTTGTTAAGAACATATATCATGATTTTATGTAATTGGCTTATCCTTTGACAAAATGCACTTTACTTGTATTTAGATAGATTTAGAATGTTTTAAATACTTCAAGAAATCTTGTTTCAAGATAAAGTATTGAAGCTTTTAAGTTTGTTCATGAAAACAAGTTCAGAGTGCAAAATCATTAAAGCTCGACAGCTGCATCTATTGAGCTTAAGGAAGCTGTTCTTCATTCGGTGTGCTCGACACCTTCTCGACAGCTGCTCGACACCTACTATCTGTCGAGGTTTAAGATTTTCAGAATTCCAATATGATTTTCTTGGGATCCGTGAATGTGTCTTTAGGCCTTTTTTTCTCCTAAACCTAGACATATAAAAGGACCAGTTTAAGGGCCGTCAAAGTGTTCACAAGTTGCACAAGTTTTGAGCAAACTCTGTTCAAACAAATTGTGATCGGAGATGAAGTTCTTGCCCTAGTTCATCTCTTTCTCTTGAAGAAGTTGCTGCGTATATGCACCGTAGGGTTTTGTGACTAAGCATTTTCTTGATCTTCATCGTTTCGATGAACTGAAGAACTTTGCAACCAACAACCTTCTTAGTTGGTGATTGAAGTCGCGTACTGGGATCCGCGCAATTGGTTAGTCACGTACTGGGAGTCGTGCATCTGAAAGGGGAATTGTCATTACAGAACAAGTCCAATTAGGTATTGGGGTAAGGGTTCAACTGTAGGTTGGTAAGGTACTGAGATTCCTTTACTTGTAACCGCTTGTTGTGATAATAGTGGACTTTCGGGAATGGTGACCTGAAAATCACCCGGTGGGGTTTTTGCCGTTAGGTTTTCCCCATTCGTAAAGAAATCATCGTGTTATTTATTTTCCGCTGCATATTTAGTTTATTGGTAATTTGTTTGTGCTACCATGCGTTTGCATGATAAATTGATTAATTAATAATTTGGCTAATTAATTAATTAATTTCTATCACATGGGGTCATTCAGTTTGTGGCCTATCATTTGTTATCGTTGGTCATTTTCAAGGATGCCAGTCAAAATGCTCTTCCCATAATCTGTGACTATTGGTTAGAAGAGATTGCACATAGTAAAACCATCTTGAACCCTGAAACTGAGCTCTCAAACAATCGCGTCCCATAAAAATTTATAGGTTAAAAGCACCACTTTGCTCTCAGAACTTTGATGTTGGTGGCTTGAGCTCATTGTTATATCTGTTTAATTGTGTTTGGTTCTTCACAAAACATTAAACTTCATAGTATTTATTATCACGATGTTTATTATCTTCAGCTCACTGTTATCTATACTATTATATAAGAGGTTTACCCTGTTTGGATTCCTTATATTTTAGTTCAAAAATGCTCACATACCCTTATGTTTAAGTAGAGACTAAACTAAGGGACAATCTGGTAACAATGCAACTGTAACTCGCCCTAATACATTGCCCAAAATACCCTCATCATACCTACTTACAAGTTTTCAAGTAATGCGGATAAATATGTAAATGCTCTAAATTGTGTGAAAACACAAGAGTTATTTAGACCCCCAAATTAAAATTACGGCTCGATAGATTTTATTCTAGCTTATACTAAGTGCGAAAAAGAGTAAATGTGAGCGCACAAGCAAACAAGCTACTCTAACCCATATTCATAATAACACAGTAGTAAAATGAAAGGTAAAAGAGTAGGAAAGAAAGATGCAAGCATAAGATAACATGTTGATGTGTTATCAAAGAGGATACCGAAGAACTCGGCAAAAAACCTCTCCGTCGCCCTCCAAGCGGTAATCGATCTACTAGACAATCAGTTGGGATACATGGGTTAGCAAGAGACCCTCCAAGCCTAATCTAATCGATGTACCTAAACCCTCCAAGCTCTTACTCCAACAAGGCTTTTCAGAGTCGTGTCTTGTCTAGCTTTTCGGATCCCACAATACGGCTGATTGCATTCGCCTGAGCTTGGCTTCTTCCAATGCTTCCCAGCAGCACCAAATCCTTACTTGACACTCTGAAAGGGTGTGGTAAGTATTTGGGTTATCAACCTCTCAATGGTATGGAAATGGAGAGGTAAGAGTTGAGGAAAATCCACAAGCAATTGTGTAGAGATATGTAGGTATAACAATTTCTAACTCTCAAGGTTTGTGGCTAGGGTTTTCTCTCAGAAGCACTCCTCAACAGTTGTGGGTAATGTGGGTATATATAGTGTGGGTACAGAAAGTGTGTATTAGATAGGACAATCTAGCAAAACAGAATGTTTCATGAGTGTCTCGTGGGAAGGCCTTACCCGCGAGCTACTCGCAAAACACAGCTGTCTCCATCCTGTCTTGACTTTTCACATTCCAGTCATGTGTCGGGCACATGCATCATTTTGCAGGATGCTTAGTCATGAGCTACCCGCAAAAACTCTTTAGTCTTCAATTTGCTTGAGTCTTCACACTCTCTCTCTCTCACACACAGCCCTTACAATTAAATCCCATAATAAATACAGGGTACAAAAGATTGAATAAAATTACAATCAAATTTGGCACGAAATTAAAGCCAACAAAACAGATAGTTGTAAATTACAACTTTACAATCTCCCCCTTTGGCTATTCCATGACAAAACCCCTAAAACAGACTCTAGACTTAAACGTGAGTCTAGGAATAGTGGCAAAACTCACTCACACCTAATCTAGAAGCTGTGAAGCACTTGCACGTATATACTTGTAACCTAAAACACTCGCACACAAACAAAACTTTCATTAAGCTTATGACAAGTTGAATACATAGTATGTACATGAGCAAGTAAAGTGCGATCAAGTTTGTAAACACTATAAAACATATAAGCATATCTTGATCAAATAAGGTCAGTCATTAAAGAATGACTACAATGAACATTTAGCAAGTAAATGCTCATTCGAACATGCAATGCAATGAAGACCAATCATAATGATCAATTACATGTCCAACACACAACCAATGCAAAATACACGAAGTATATGCATTTAGGATACAAGATCCTACTAGGGTACAAGTGTGAGGTACTTAAGATATAATATCAACATCTAAAAGTAATTAAAAAATGCTACAAAGCATTGAGATAAACACAAATACTAAATATAAAACTGAAATTAAGAACAATGTACTAAAGCTTTAAACGAAAGCAGTAAAAACAACTATCCAAGAATTATAAACACTAAAACAGTTTAAACCAAAACATAAATAATGCTAAACCGCCTGTAATAAACCAATGTATGAACCAATGTATCTAAGATCTAAGCTATGCTCCCCCTAAGCTGTGCAAGCTTCCCCTCAAAATTTTCTCCCTTTTTTTGACCGGAATGACCAAAGAGGCTAGAACTGATCGGACTCTGAATCTGATCCTTGGTCCATGGATAAATCATCGATTTGTGAGGAAAAAACCGTGATTTGACCTTGGATATAAGCAAACTAGTCCACAATGTGCTAAATATGGGAGTCAAGCATGGTAAACATCTGGTCCACTCTAGCTAGAAGGTGATCAAGTCTGTCTGGTCCTCGTGCTGGTGCTGAAGATGATGGCTGAGCTGAAGTCTCTGGAGCAGTGGTGAATCTATTATTCTCCTCCTCTATGTCACCACCCTCTTCCTCAACATGATCCCTTGGTATTGAAGACACACCTGTTCTAGAGCCATTGATATGGGCTCCGAGTCACTGTATGTGCACCAATGGGATAGTCTCTTTGAACCATAGTGAGACCACTCGGAAGTTTGAGCCTTGACTTTGCAATGAGGCCCATTATGAGTGAGGGGAATGGCATGACTATTCTGGAGTTCTGCTTCTCAATGCTCTTCTTCAAAAGGTGGAAGATGTGTCCACATATATCAATCTCCTTGTGAGTAAAGAGATCATACAAAGAGATTGTCCTTGGAGCAGACAGTGTCATCAGATTGGTGATCGGATATAAGTTGTGGATCATCACGTGAGTAAGAGTCCTCATCTCCGAACTGAATGGAATTGTGTTCATGGATGTCTTCTTAAGTGTACCACCAAGAGTCAACACCATCTCCTCAATAGAGTCCAAGCGATCCTCATATTGGACTATGATTGGCTGTGAGGGAGGACGAATCTCCAAAAATTCTTGTATGCTTTCCCTTGTAATCACAAACACTTTGTGTCTCATCGAGCAATCTATATAATCCCCTTCCACACTAGCATTTGAGAAAAATTCCTTTATGATCTCCGAGTATACAACTCCAATTGGATTCAGGAGCTTTGTCCACGTCCTTTCCCCTGAAAACTGCAGGTATGCAGGTGTCCTCAAGGGTCTCCAACTTGACAACCCTTTCCATGATAATTGTGGCTCTTTTGTAGTAGTCATTGTATTTCAAATCTGCCTCAACAGACTTAAAATTATCAGAATCCGTACAAGCATGCTTTGAGGTTGGTCTCTTAGGAGTTGAATGTTTGGTAGGAGACATTTGCACATAAAAACAGAAAACAAAGGAACAGGTGCGAAAACACAAAAACTGAACACAAACATGATTAGCTTCATGTTAGTCCAAAAAAAAAAAAAAAACTTAAAATAGAGCATAACAAAATCAAAATAACATGCTATAAGTGTTAAAACATGTAAACAAAAGCCAAATGCACGAAATAAGTGACTGTGCATGTGTGTGCATGTGTTGTGCATGTGTGTGCAGCAGGTGATGCATGGGGTGTGCCTAGTGGGTGCCTAGGTGGTGCATGCCAAGGCATTGTGAGGCACAAAATGGGAAAGTGTGTAAAACACACACTCATTGATCAAAATATGTGAAACATGTTCAATCAAAAGTAAACCTAAGCAATGGAACTCATTTGAGTCCAATACACCACAAGAATGTCACATGAACATTCTGTCAAACACATAGCATGCAACAGTGAACTACACCAATGAACAATGCATGAACATAAGTGAAAAATGCCTCAATACATGTTTAGAATGCCACACGGGGCCAACACAGATACACACGGATCAAATGGGACTTAGCCCAATCAAAGATTTGAAAAAATTTTCACAAAATCATGAACCCCAACCCATTTTTGAAAAGTCCCCAATTTTTAGAAAACCAAAACTCTCGGCAGATGACCATAAACCCAAGGAAAGGAAAGAATCGGTTAGATTTTTCATATAATCTCCTCTTAGCAGAGCAGACCGGGGCCAAAAGAATTCCAGTTTCCTATTATGCTGTTGGTGGTTACTGCTAGCGGGCAGACGATACATCGCCTAGGCTGACAGGGGAGGAGCGAGCGAAAGCCAAGTCAAAAAAGGAAATCGAAGATTGTGCTGCCGAGCCAAAGACTATGAAAATAGTCCAAAAGAAGATAGTAAAAAATAGAATGAATAGACATCTTCTTCAAGCATATGAAAGATCTAATATACCATCGGCAGGAGCCTCAATTGAGAATGCTAGCTTTTCTATTCCTTTCTCCAACTCGATCTAAGTCATCAAAATAGTAATTTAGCAAGACTTGGGAAAGAAACCCAAACTCCAAACCTGTTGGAATTCCCTTTTTCTCCTCCGATCCTAGCCTATCCGCCTCATCTGCGAGGGCCTTCTTCCTCTTTCACCCTTTCCTCTTTCGTTTCGAATTCGTCCTTCCATTGGATTGAGTGAGACAGAAAGACGTGATCTTGCAATGGAGGAATGTCGATTATCAGGCCATCCCTAACTTAATTTCTGCATAATCTAAGACAAAAATGAAGAAAATGTTTTAGAAAACACACCTTGAAATTGAAAATGCAGAAAACACAAAAAAAAAAATGATGTAATTGAGCATGCTAGCTTTTCAATTGAGAAACTGATGGGGTTTGAGTGAAAAGTGGTTTTGGGTTGAGAGGGGTTTGAGAGAGGCAAGGCGAGGAAAATAGAGAGTTTTTGAAAACCTGTCACATCTACCTTATAAAACTAAAAACATGCATTTTTCGCGGGTTAGGCAATCGCGAGATTAGTCACAAAAAACACCATTGAAGCATAAAAGCTTTAGCGAGAAGCTTTTAGTCGTGAAACAGTCGCGATAGCCTCTGTATGAAATTAAAAAATTTCCAGTTTTTGCCAAAAAAGCATTTCGCAAGGATGGTTTAGTAGTGAAATACTTGCAGGACAGTAGTGAGACTCTCTGTATTAAATTGAAAAAATTTTACTTCCCTTAAGCTGGTTTCGCAGGAAGCTCTAAGTCGCGAGCTTCTCGCGAAACTTCCTCTAAACCAGGTTTTGAAAAGAAACACAAAAATGCATTTTGAACAAAAACTAAAAACAAGAAAGTATAAAATCACTTTCAAAAACATATAAAACACTCAAAAATTGTTTTGGGTTTGATCGACAAGTAATTGAGCATACACATCACATTTGAACATGTACAATTACACAAATGAGATAAGCATTATTTAAACAAAGTCTTGTGTGTTATGGGTGAGTATCAAATGTGGAATAGTCCTTAGACCAGAATGAAGCTTCAATGATCAATTCAATCATGTCATACATAATTGGTACTAAGTCAAGTGGTCTATCTCAACTATAGAAATAAACATATATGACCTCCCACAAGAGAATGATTACAAAACATAGAAGCTTTTCATTTGGCTTTTGCATAAATCATAACATTTGATCCTTTTTGGACAATACATCTCTTTTTGAGATCGGTGCTTGAAATTTTTGATATTTCAACATTGAGAGTTAGCCTTTGGCTTTTTGAGCACCATACATTTCAATATAAAAGTCGCTTTCCCTTTTTCTTAGTCAAATACTAGTATGTGCGACAGGATTTTACTGGTCATAATCTCTTTTTCATTTTGAGATTTACATTTGGTGAGCTCTATTGCAAAAACATAAAAATAAAGGTAGGAAGATATATAGGCACAAGTCTATGCAAGTATCAAGACCATCAAGACTGTTAACCAATCATTCATGACAAGCTTGAAGATCTATTTACAACAATCACACATAGTTTTCAAGATTTCTCCCACAAAGATATATGTGCATACTAAAAGCTTAAAAAATGTGTTAAAAAAAAACAAGAGCTTGTTTAGACCCCCAATTCAAATTACAACTTGATTGATTTTACACTAACTTAATACTAAGTGCAGAATAGTGTAAACGCAAGCAAACAAGCAATAGAGCTACTCTAATTCATATTTATAACAACACAGCAGTAAAATGAAATGAACAAGAGTAGGGAAGAGAGATGCAAACACAGATAACACCGAGACGTGTTATCGAAGAGGAAACCGAAGAACTCGGCAAAAAAACTCTCCACCGCCCTCCAAGCGGTAATCGATCCACTAGAGAATAAGTTGGAGTACACGAATAACAAAAAGCCCTCCAAGCCTAGTCTACCCCATGTACTTGAGCCCTCCAAGCTCTTGCTACCAATTGACTTCACCGAGCCTTGTCTTCTCTAGCTCTCCGGATCCCGCAATCAACCCGATTGCATTCGCTAAGCCTCATCGGCTTCTTTTGGCAATTCCCCAAAGCTTCCCAAGCTCCAAAACACTCTCTACACTCTGAATAGGTGTGGGTTGTGTTTGGGTACAAATCTTCTCTCAAGGTATGACAATGGGAGATGGATGGAGAAGAGGCTACAATGATTTCTCACTAAGGATGAGTAGCTCTCTCTCAAAAAGATGGGTGTGTGTGTTGTAGAAAACTTATCTAGGGTTTTTCTCTCTAAATGGCCTCATTTACATTTGTGGGTTATGAGGGTATATATAGTATGGGTGAAAGGTAAGGAAGTCACACATAAAAATCCTCCAAGCAGAATGTTAAGCGACTGTCTCGCGGGAAGGCCTTACCCGCGAGACACTCGCGAAAACGACAGCCTGGCACGACTCTTCAGCTTCCAATTATGTGCTCCTCACGTGCTTTTTCGTGGCTTAGCTTCTTGTGAGCTTCTCGCGAAATCCATTGATTTTTTATATAAGCTTGAGACTTCACCAATCTTAATACTAAACCCAATACGATAAAATCCCACAAAATACAAGGAACAAAATTAGAGCAATTACAACACTTTTTTGTCATGAAATAAAGCCACCATAAAACATAGTTGTAAATCATAACTTTACACATAAATAACAAGCTAAGCTTGTTGACAATTTTTAGACCCTTTAAACAATTGATTTAACCTAGGTAATTAGCCAAGTTGTTACTTAGTCCAATTAAACAAGTCTAGGTTAACACAAAATAAAAGATCAAATCAAGCAAAGCAGCGGAAAATAAACAACACAAGATATGATCACCCAGGAAACCAAACCGGTAAAAACCTGGGGAGGATTTGACCTAGCTATCCTCAAGGTAAACTTGAATCCACTATCTTGAAAGAATCGAAGTTCATACAATAAGACTTACAAGCCCCCACGCTCAACTTCTTATTGCTACAAACCAGTAGAACTTACTGACACGACCACGTGCAAGCTCTGAATCCACGGACTCCTTCTTTCTTGGATTCCCACCAGCTACAAGCACACCCGCTTGTGTAGTCTTTAAACTTTAATGGTAGCAACTGAATTGATCATCAGGGTGTAAATAAATCTTCTCCTTGAAAACCCTAAGCTTGTGTAAAGGAAAGCTCCTCTAGATCTCACAAGAGATTTACACAAACCGCAAATATGAGCCACACTAAAACATGGCTAGGGTTTGCCTTTTATACTTAGGACAAATAAGAAACCCTAAAAACATTTTAAAACAAATAGGGCTGAGTTGGACGAATCTGTAGAAAAGCATTCTGCCCGAGCTTCGATCGATCGAGCCAGGCCGAAAGGCACAATGCCTCCTGCTTTAACTCGATTCCAACTTTACATTGACACACAACTTTGAGCTAGCTTAAAACACTTCTAAACACATTGTTTTGATCATGGTTTGCCAACAATACACATTAGAGTTCTAATACATAAAATCCTAAACTTTAGAACCTAACAAACTCCCCCTTTGGCAATCCATGACAAAACACAACTTAGAAGCTCAAAGTTTACAAAATAAAAAGCCCTTTACAAAATAATGCTCATAAACCAAATTCAATCCTAACTACTATCCATCAGTTGCAAGCGTAGACAACAGCTCAATTGAATCAACCTGTATATTTCCTGAAATACTAAACAAAATGCATAACCGCATGTGTGGAAACAATACAAGTAAACAAAATAACTTCTTGATTTCAAACAACACACAAATAAAGACATATATCAATGAATAACTCATAAATATAAATCAATAAGCAGTTTGAAACAAGAAACAAATAAAGTACCAACAAAACATAAAACTCCCCCTAACATGAATAACTCATCAAAAACAAGGTAAGAGCTAAAAATGCATATGTACAAAGTGAAGCACCTAGATACAATCTAAACTCCACAAGCTCCAACCAAAAACAAATAAACTCCTCTTGAAAAAAAAAACTCAAAATAGTACTCCCCCTTTTTGTGACGGAATGCCAAAGGGCAAACATGATATCCATCATTAAAAGGGAGGTGGTTTAAACTGCGCCAACTCTGCACGCAAGGCACGGATCTCATCAAGCACGTCCACCAAAATCTATCCTTGAGCCACCTGAACGGTCAAGATATAATCCAACGTGCGACGAATGTCTGAATCATCTAAAGCAGTCGGTGGAGGAACATCAGCATCAGCAGCAGCACCTGAAGTCTCAGCAGCAGCAGTACCTGTAGAAAAGGGAGGAGGGGGAACACCACTAGATGACGCACCTCTAGGACGAGAAGGAGCAACTCTCAACTGAGCAGCCTTCTGACGAAGAAAGGTGGCACCTATGGGAGCAATCACATGAACAGGCTCACCAGACGGAAAACCATCTAGACCTAAGTAGAGCAAAATCCTATGAATGAAAATAGGATGAATCAGTGCATGCCCTACGGCAGAACTCCTATGAACCTCGTTCAAAGAACGAAGGAACAAGTGAGGAAAACTGATAGACGCTCCAGAAGCAAAGGTGTACAAAAACACACATCGGTCTAAAGGGATGGTGTGGAAGTGAGAGATAGGCCACAAGGAATGACACGCAATCCTAAAGAAGAGATAGGCCGTCTCGGTAAGCTCAGCGGACGTGATCCGAGGATCAGAACCCCACTGGATAGATGACCTAGTGATGTATGACATGACAACGTCTAATGAGGGTGACTCATCATAGGGATAGTCAGCATCCCGAACAACCGGCACCCCAAGAGGGGTAATGGTGAACTCTACACCTCGTATCCAACTCCTAACTAGGGTGTTGGAATCATAGATGTGGTAAGAGAGGTTCGAGTAGAACTCTCTAATCAGGGCGGTCAGGGGTGGATGATCTATCTCTACGAGAGGCAACCAACCTCTAGACTCAAAATTGGCCCTAATGACCGGATCAAGCGCATCTAACACAACAGCTCGCTCAGACCAGATCTTACACTTACAGTTCAAAGTGTCATAGGCTTCTCTACACTTATCATTCTTAAACAGCTCAACACTAGTGGGAGACTTAGAGGAAGTGGAAGTGGTCCTATGGGCTCTAGTTTTCCTAGGCATGGTGCTAAGATAAGGATCAAAACACAGAGCAAAAGAACAAAACCACAAAACCAAAACCAAGGGCAGACTGCAAGTTAGCACAAAAACAAAATATAGAATAAAAATCTATATGATGCATGAACAAGTTTAAATGTCATGATGCATGTTCTAATGCAGTGAATTAAGTCCAAAAGGTTCAAATTACAAAATTGGCTTGAACATTAAGGTTTTTAACACAAAAACCCCAAAATTTGAAAAACCACTTGATTAATTTGAAAAATATTGACGAATTGATCATTACACAGGATATAATAACAAAAATAATTACCAAATACATCAATTGGATAAGCCAATTTCATCAATTTAAGCCAATTTGACAAAATCCCCAATTCGGATCAAATTCAAAACCCTAGAATTTTCAATTTTTCAAAAACCACAAAATTGATCAAATTAAACTATAGGGAACATCATTATAACATCATAGCACAAAAACCCATTGATCAATTACACAAGAATAGGTTCGAATCATCAAAAACCCCAATATGTTTGAATGTGCCGAAAATACCCATGTTAATGCATGAAAAATGCATGAAATCAAGAAATAAACTTGAAAAAGAAGGGCAAAAGGGACATACCGGCTTCTAAGGACAAAAACCTTGCAAAAATCTTGAAGGAACACGACAAAAAAAATGGATGGTGGAGCCTAGAGCCAACGCGGAGAGAGAGAAAAGCAAAGAACTATTTGAAAAGTGCCTTTGAAAAAGTCTAATTCTGCTTTTTTTAAAAACCTGATTCACGAGTTTCGATCGGTCGAAAATCAACCTCGACCGGTCGAAACAGACAGAGACTTCCTCTCTCAAATTTTAAAAATTTTAAAAATTTCGATCGGTCAAAAAACAGAATGGACCGATTGAATCAGGTAGAGGCTCACCATATTTTTGAGGAAAAACACAATTTTTGAAAAACAAGATGATTTAACTCAAAGCATTGAAATTTAAGAACAAAAATGCATGAGTATGAGATGATATGATTTTCCAATCAAGAATTTTAAGCCCAAAATTCCTAAAAACAAAATTTCTTGTATTCTTCACAAATTTTCAAGCAACAAATTTAGTTTGCATATAATTCAAAGTAATTGCAATAACTTGGTTGGTCAGACCATAAACACACACAATAACATGTACAATGTTTAGCAAAGAGTAACTTGTGTAGTGTGTGCGACTAGCAAAGACTTGAGATACATGTGAGGTGATATGTGAATAGCAATCAATCACAAAGTCTACAAAATTCATCACAAAGAATTTAAAAGAGACTATCACCTAAAGAGTTACATCATATAACTCCCACATCTCCTAGATCAGAAGCTTGCAATCATGTAAGTTTCTTGTATTTATGCCTCATAATATACATTCCAATTTTAAGTTATGTGAGTTTGGCATCAAGCCTAATAGTACACAAAATCTTAAGATATGCACTAAGGTGTTCATGATTGGCTAGTGAACAATGGTGAGATGGTTATTTATGCCTTTCTCTAAAAGTTCAAGTCCAACATTTAAAAACATGTGACTTCAAGATTAAGACATAGTAATCAAAAACCATACACATCTTTCCCACACAACATGCACTACAAATCTTCAACTAGTCAAGTGCAATAAATAAGCTCATCAAAGCTAAACAAAGTAAAAAAGACATATTATGTGAAAATAAATTGACCAACCTCGTTCTCAAAAACCAAGAAGAATAGTGCAAAACAAAATGTGCTTCCTTTTTCTTCCTTTTATTTATTTATTTATTTATTTTAATAAAAATAAAAAACACCTAGAATGAAATGCATGAATGTTATGCTATGCAAATCATAGAAACAAAAAAAACAAAAACCAAAGAACAATGGTCACAAAGGGTAGAGCAATGAAACACAGGGACCATGTCAGAAAGACTCAGTTAGATCGAGTCTTTTGCATCCAAAACCTTTTAGATGCACCACGAGCATTGGAGTTCTTATTCACTTGAGAATGATTACCAACTCCAGGATTGGAATAAAGGTTTAAAGCCTTTGCCAAATCACCAATAAGTACCATAGGATCAAGTGCTTGAGGCACAAATACTTTTGGTTTGTTTGCTCTCTTAGCAGCTTGCAGCTTGCAGCTTGTAGCAATTTGGACGGATGTGTCCAGTCTTTCCACAAAAGTGACAAACCCATGCAGGTTTATCATGTGTCTTGTCCTTAGATAGGGTAGGCTTCTTAGGCTTAGATTCTTTCAGATCAACCTTAATCTTCCTAGATGATGAACCTTCTAAGGGTTTAGCAACCTCACTCACAGAGGGTTTGATAGTCTCACTCACTATCTCACTCACTGAAGGTTCAGAAGAAGAAGATGAAGGAACAAACTTAGTGGAATGGGGAGCGGACACACAGATGCTATCAACATAACCTTAACCAGTTTTGTCAGAAGACGACTTTTGAACACTCAGCATTTGATCAAGTTTAGAACTAGCAGATCTAGCAACAGATAAATCAAGTTCCAAAGATTTAACTTTATTAAGCAAAAGCATGTTTTTAGTTTTCACATTATTCAAAAGATCATTAGCATCAAACAATTTAACAAGTAAATTTTTCTTTTCAAGCTCAAGTGATTCAATTTTCTTCAAGCCAAGTTCAACATTCATAGCATCCTTTGCAGCAACTTTGCAAAGTTTCTTATAGGCCTCTTGAAGATCTACATCTTCAGAGAGTTCCTCATCAGAAGGGTTCTCTTCAACAGATATGCTCTCATCAACTACAGCAGTAGCAGTGAAAGCAATGAAGTTTCCATCCTCATCATAATCAGACTCATGATCAGAAACTTCACCATCACTAAGGGTTACAGCCATAGCCTTACCCTTAGACTTTAAATAGGTTGGACATTCAGATTTCATGTGTCCATACCCTTGACATCCAAAACACTGAGAGCCCAAGGAATTATTGGAAGATTGACCTACTTTTTCTCTAGGTTTATCATTGTTATTAACCTTAGTGGGATCATGCTTCCTAAAATTTCTAGGTTCAGCAGTGTTTGTGCCTCTTACCTTTCTATTGCTATTCCTGAGAAAGTTTCTAAAGTTCTTGGCAAGATAGGCAATCTCTGTAGCAGAGAGCTCATCATCAAATCCACCACTTTCAACATCATCAACTGACTTAAGAGCCATTGATTTGGATTTGGTAGTTTTGGGTAGATCCAACTCATAGGATTGAAGAGATCCTACAAGCTCATCAATAGGGATGGAGCCCACATTCTTGTTTTCAGTAATGGCAGTCACCTTGGGTCTAAAGTCTTCAGTCAAAGATCTAAGAATCTTCCTAACAATTTTAGGTTGATCATAGATTTCACCCAAGTTAAAAGCAGAATTAACAATATCATTCAGTTTAGTATAGAATTCATCAAAAGATTCATCATCAGACATCCTAATGCTTTCAAATCTAGAAGTCAATTGCTGCAATTTGTTTATTTTGACAGCCTTTGTGCCTTCATGCACAGTCTGGAGGATATTCCAAGCAATATGAGCAATCTCAACATTCGAGATTCTCTTAAATTCCTCCATAGAAATAGCGTTAAAATCGCATTCATAGTCTTGCTATTAAATGAAGCTGCTTCTTTCTGAGAAGTTTCCCACTCACTAACAGGAGTAGTGGGCTTCTCCCATCTGTATTCAACGGAGTTCCACACCCTCTCATCAATGGATTTCAGGAAAGCTTTCATCCTTACTTTCTAGTAAGCATCATTATTTCCATCAAAGTGAGGAGGAATAACTAGGGAGTGTCCGTGTTCCATGACAACAGGGGTCAAGGATCAGCTCAGTGATCAAAGGATCAACAACAAAAGAGCTACCCGCTTTGATACCACTTGACAGTTTTTAGACCCCTTAAACAATTGATTTAACCTAGGTAATTAGCCAAGTTGTTACTTAGTCCAATTAAACAAGTCTAGGTTAACACAAATAAAAGATCAAATCAAGAAAAACAGCGGAAAATAAATAACACAAGATATGATCACCCAGGAAACCAAACCGGTAAAAACCTGGGGATGATTTGACCTAGCTATCCTCAAGGTAAACTTGAATCCACTATCTTGAAAGAATCGAAATTCATATAATAAGACTTACAAGCCCCCACGCTCAACTTCTTATTGCTACCAACCAGTAGAACTTACTGACACGACCACGTGCAAGCTCCGAATCCACGAACTCCTTCTTTCTTGGATTCCCACCAGCTACAAGCACACCCGCTTGTGTAGTCTTTAAGCTTTAATGATAGCAACTGAATTGATCATCAAGGTGTAGATAAATCTTCTCCTTGAATACCCTAAGCTTGTGTAAAGGAAAGCTCCTCTAGATCTCACAAGAGATTTACACAAACCGCAAATATGAGCCACACTAAAACGTGGCTAGGGTTTGCCTTTTATACTTAGGACAAATAAGAAACCCTAAAAACGTTTTAAAACAAATAGGGCTGAGTTGGACGAATCTGCAAAAAAGCATTCTGCCCGAGCTTCGATCGATCGAGCCAGGCCGAAAGGCACAATGCCTCCTGCTTTAACTCGATTCCAACTTTACATTGACACACAACTTTGAGCTAGCTTAAAACACTTCTAAACACATTGTTTTGATCATGGTTTGCCAACAATACACATTAGAGTTCTAAATACATAAAATCCTAAACTTTAAACCTAACACTCGTAAATGCACTACGCCATTAGTACGAAGGTATTAGGCCAAAGTCACATGTGATATACACAACACAAGCGATCAAACTTTTTGAAGATTTTTGAATTTTTATGGATTTTTGAATTTTTTGAACACACTCAAAAACAGGACAAGTAAAGTAAGATCAACAAAAACAAGTATAAAATAAAACTTGTAAAAGAAATAGGCGATAAACCGGAAGCAATGCATGGCATGATGCATGAACCTATGACCCTAAACATTAGAAGTATTAATGCATGGACATAGGAAGTGACCATGCATGAGTACCCTTCTGGACCCACACTTTACGAGTGTTTTGGGTGAGAGCCTTAGATGAAGGGGTACGACTGACATAACTTTCAAACCTCGAGGTGAAGCTAGCAAGGCATAGGGATATGTTTTTCAGCATTTCCATCAGATCGCCAATGAGATGTCCTTCACTATCTCCCTTAGCTTGTGCTCCCTTTAGTCTTCTCCTTGAAGTTTCTTGACCACACATCAAATCAGCCTTTTTAAGTGCATGGAGCTTGAAACAATTTGGCCTTGTGTGTCCTTATGCACCACAATGATGACACAAATGCTTTACTTGAGGCCTCCTATGATTTTTGGGTAATGACTTCCCTTTTTCCTTTGGCTTTGCACCAACGGTTCTCTTAACTACAGCAGGGGTCTCAGTCTCACGCTTCACTTCTTTAAGTTTCTCATCTTTCTTGGTTGATATGAATCGTATTTCCTTCTTGGGTTCGCTGCTAGAGCTTCCTTCTTTGGTATGGCCCAAACCAATCCTAGCATGTGAAGACTTTTGAGAGGACAGCACATTGTCAAGTTTCTTAGTGGAAATGTGCTCAACCTTGACATTAGCCTGGATAATTTCAAGTTCAAGGAACTTGATTTTAGAGTATGCTTCTACCAACTTTCCCTTAAGTCCTTCTGCTTCACACTTTGCTTCCTTGAGTTGCACAAGTATACCCTTATGCTCTTCTTCAACCTTTTTCATCTTTTTCACAGCAAGGTTCGCAACTTTGGCATATTTACCACAATCTTCCAACAGATAATCATATGCTTCTTGAAGATTGTTCTCGCCCTCATTTTGGCACACGTCTTCATCTTCCGATTCTTCAACTTCCTCATCCTCGAAAATATCACCCAGTTCATCAACCAATTTCTTCAAATCATTCTTTGAGTCAACAAAGGCAATTGTCATGAAGGTTAGGTAGTTTCCCTCACTGTCACACTCTTCTTCCGTGTCTAAATTCGAACTGTCAGAATCACTAAGAGTAGTGGCAAATGCTTTCCCCTTCGCTCTCAAGTAGTTAGGACACTTCTTCTTGAGATGCCCATGGCCGTTGCATTCATAACATACGATTCTTTGAGGGTATTGGAATTCCTTTCCATCTTTCTTCTTAAACTCCTTCCTATCACCTTTGGAGGATGAAAACATTCCTTTGCTGAATGGCTTCCCACTATTTTTCATCTTCAGAAATTTTCAGAAATTCTTTGCAAGGAATGCCATCTCCTTCTCCACATTATCTTTTTCGGAGGAATCATCCATTCTCTCGGTGATGGTTTTGAGAGAAAGAGATTTGCTCGACTTATGAGAAGGCAGTCCCAACTCATATGTTTGGAGAGATCCAATGAGCTCTTGGATTTTAATCTCATCCAAATATTTACTCTCTTCTATGGCTGTGACTTTTGCTTTGAAACTCTCCGATAGAGACCTCAAAATTTTTCTCACCACCTTACATCCTCAATCTTCTCACCGAGATTGAGCTTAGCAATTACAATTTCGTTAAGCTTCGCAATTACAATTTCGTTGAGCTTCCCATAGAATGAGTCAAAAGCCTCATCATCACCCATCTTAAGTTCTTTAAATCTGGTGGTAAGCATTTGGAGCTTTATGTCCTTGACTTTCTTGGTACCCTCATAAGTAGTCTTAAGGATCTTCTAAGCTTCCTTGGCTGTCTCCATATGCGATATCCTATGAAAGTCATCAGGAGACACACCACAGAATATAGCATTAATGGCCTTACTATTCGCATTAGCTAAAGTAAAAGCTGCCTTGTCCCATTCGGACTTGGCTGTTGTGGGTTTGACATACCCATTCAAAACGGAATCCCGTACGGTTCATCTATAACACACAAGAAAGCCCTCATCCAGACCTTCCAAAAGGCATAGTTGCTCCCATTAAAAAATGGTGGGGCATTGAGAGATTGTGACTGGTCCATCACAAAGGGTCAAGGATCACACTCAAGTGTTTAAACCAAAATAAGTGTACCTACTCTGATACCAATTGAATGCTCTAAAATGTGTGAAAATACAAGAGCTATTTAGACCTCCAAATTAAAATTACGACTCGATAGATTTTACTCTAACTTATATTAAGTAAGGAAAAGAGTAAATACGAGTGTATAAACAAACAAGCTACTCTAACCTATATTTATAATGTTAGGTTCTAAGTACTTAGGAACTAATGTATTAGAACTCTAATGTGTATTGTTGGCAAACCATGATCAAAATAGGTTGTTTAGTTTTGTTCAGACTTGCTCAAAGTTATGTCTTTTATGTAAAGTTGGAATCGAGCTGTTGTAGAATTAAGTGTGCATTTCGGCTTGGCTCGATCGATCGAAGCCTAGACTTGATCGATAGAATCTCAGGCAGAATGTTTTTTCTGTAGAATTTTTCCAACTCAGCCCTAGCCTATTAAAATGTGTAAGGTTTTATGTTTTGCCCTAAGTATAAAAGGTAAACCCTAGCCATGTTTTTGACGTTGCTTTATTTTGCTGTGTGTGTGAATCTCTTGTGAGATCTAGAGGTGGTTGCCTTCACGCATGCTAAGGATTATCAAGAAGGAGATTTGATTGAGAGCTTGACGATCATTCAGTTACTACACTAAGGAGCTTAAAGAAACACAAGTGGGTGTGCTTGTACTTGCTGGAGAATCCCAGAAAGAAGGAGTCTGTGGTCTCGGAGCTTGCACGTGGTCGTGTCAGTAAGTTTCTACTGGTGGGTAGCAATAGGATGTTAGTGGTCTAAGTCGCTATTGTAAAACTTCGATTCTTTCATAGTGGATTCAGGTTTACCTTGAGGATTGCTAGGTTAAATCCTCCCCAAGTTTTTACCGGTGTGGTTTCTTGGGTCATCATATCATTGTGTTATTTATATTTCTGCTGCTATGCATGATATGATTGTTTAATTGTGATAACCTAGATCTGGAATTTGGACTAAGTAATAACTTGGCTAATTAACTAGGTTAATCCAATTGTGTTTTAAGGGGTCTAAAAACAGACAAGTGGTATCAGAGCGGGTAGCTCTCTTGTTGTTGATCTTTTGATCTTTGAGCTGATTCTTAACCCCTGTTGTCATGGATTCTTGGAAAATCTTTTTGCTTATTTGTCAACTTGCTTACTTGTTGTTTTTGTCTCTTGTTGCTTTTGTTAAATCTTTCCTTGAGCTTCTTGGTCTTATCACATGTGATAATAATTACTTGTGTTATACTACTTTAACCGCCTTAAAGGCACGTGATTCTTATCTTTGGTATTTGGATAGTGGTTGTTCCAGGCATATGACAGGAAACAAATGATTATTCAAGACTCTTTTTGAAGGAAAGATTGGGACAGTCACTTTTTGGAGATGGAAGCAAATCTATGATCAGAGGCATTGAAACTGTGGACATTCCAGGGTTGCTAGTCTTTGAAGATGTTTGGTATGTTGATGGATTGAAGGCAAATTTACTCAGCATTAGTCAGATTTGTGACAATGGACTAAATGTTCTCTTCACTAAGTATGAATGTGAGATACTTAATAGAGGGGTGACTGTATGCGTGTTGGTGTAAGGACAGCTGACAACTGTTATGGTTTAACACCAAGAATAAGCAAAAATTGTTTTAGCGCAAAGATTGATCAAGTTGATTTGTGGCATCAACGGTTGGGGCATTCAAGTCATAAGCAATTAGAGAAGATTTCCAAATGTGATGTAGTTATTGGTTTATCTAAGTTTGAAAAGATAGATAAGTGCATATGTGGACCAAGTCAGTAGGTAAACAAGTGAAATCCAAACATCCGTCTATATCTAGTGTTCAAACTTCAAGACCTCTTGAGTTATTGCACATTGATCTTATGGGTCTTGCCAGAGTTCAAAGTTTAGGTGGAAAGAAATATATTCTAGTTGTTGTGGATGACTTTACTAGATATACTTCGGTTGTGCTTTTGAAAGATAAAGCTGAGGCTCCTGAGAAGATGATACATTTGTGCAAGAAATTGTAGGTTGAGAAAGATACTGTGATAGCTAGAATCAGGAGTGACCATGGAAGAGAATTTGAGAATACCAAGTTGGCTACCTTCTGCAATGATCAAGGCACACATCAAGAGTTCTCTTCACCCAAGACACCTAAACAAAATGGAATAATGGAGCGGAAAAATAAGGTTGTTCAGGAGATGGCACGTGTCATGTCACACAATAAAAAGTTGCACAAATCCTTCTGGGGAGAAGCAGTTAACACTGCTTGCCATACACTCAACCGGGTGTATTTCAAACCTGATTCCAAGAAGACTCCTTATGAACTCTGGAGAGGAAAGAAGCCTGTAGTCAAATATTTTAGGATATTTGGTAGTGATTGTTACATTCTACGTGATAGAGAGAACCTAGAAAAATTTGATGCAATGAGTGACAAGGGATATTTTCTAGGATACTCCTCTACTAGTAGAGCATATAGAGTGTATAATCTAAGAACCAAAACAGTCATGGAATCTTCAAATGTTGTGATCAATGATGAAGTATGTTTAGAAGTACATTCAGAAAACACTGCTCTGGTACAAGATAAGCCTATGGAGGTTGATGACTCACTTCTTGTTGATTATGTGAGGAAGCATAGTGATGAAGAGTTGATGGTGCTAAATGATGCAGTTTCTATGCCATTAAGTCTAGAACCATCCACACCGGTTCATGAGACTCAACAAGCACAACATGAGTTTAGTCCTTCATCAGAACAAAAAGGTACCTCCACATCTCTAGTTAAAGGTCCTTCCTCTAGAGTAATGCTAAATCATCCTACCATAAATATATTGGGAAGTTTGAATGATAACATGAGATTAAGATCAAAAGCCTTAAGTGTAATTACACACTCATGCTATCTGTCCCAATTTGAACCGAAAAAGGTAGATGAAGCACTTCAAGATGCTGATTGGGTAAATTCTATGCATGAAGAACTTCATCAATTTGTTCGGAATGATGTGTGGAAATTAGTTCCTAGACCAAAGGGAGTAAATGTGATTGGAACTAAATGGATCTTTAAGAACAAGTCAGATGAACATGGCACTGTTATCAGGAATAAATCAAGACTTATTGCTCAAGGTTACACACTAGTGGAAATGATTGATTTTGATGAGACCTTTGCATCAGTAGCAAGATTGGAATCCATTAGGATACTTTTGGTTATAGCTAGTCATTTGAATTTCAAGCTATATCAAATGGATGTCAAGAGTGCTTTCTTGAATGGAATGTTGCAAGAAGAGGTATATGTTGAACAACCGAAGGGTTTTGTTGATCCTCACAGACCGGATAATGTTTATAAGTTGAAGAGAGCCCTGTATGGTTTGAAACAAGCTCCACGGGTTGGTATGATAGATTGACTGCATATCTCACTGAGCATGGATTCAAAAAGGGATCTGCAAATACTACTCTTTTCATAAGAAAGGATAAGAATAGTTTTGTTGTAACTCAAATTTATGTTGATGATATTGTTTTTGGTGCTACTAATGACTCTCTTGCTTATTCTTTTGCAGATGAAATGAAGGCAATGTTCAAAATGAGTATGGTTGGTGAACTAACTTATTTCTTGGGATTACAGGTGAAGCAAATGGACTCAGGAATCTACATCAACCAAGCAAAGTACGCAAGAAATCTAGTGAAGAGATTTGGACTGGACAAGGCTACACATGCTAGAACACCAATGGCTGTAAATGCAAAATTAACAAATGATCCATTAGGTGAGTCTGTTGATGTTATAGTATATAGAAGCATGATTGGATGCCTGTTGTATTTGACTGCTAGTCCGCCTGATATTGCCTTTAGTGTTGGTGTTTGTTCTAGATTTCAATCTAATCCTAAAGTTTCACACTTGAATGTTGTAAAAAGAATCATAAAATATGTTGTGGAACTTGTGATTATGGATTATTTTATAGTAAAGAGTCTAATCTGTCTCTTGCTGGATTTTCCGATTCTGATTGAGCTGGTAATGCTGATGATAGAAAAAGCACCACCGGTGGGTGTTTTTATGTAGGAGTCAATCTTGTTGCTTGGATGAGTAAAAAGCAAAATTCTGTGTCTTTGTCTACTGCAGAAGCAGAATATATTGCTGCTGGAAGTTGTTGTTCACAGCTTCTTTGGATGAAAAAGCTTTTGACTGTTTATGGGATATCCCAAGATACCATGGTTGTTTATTGTGATAATTCTAGTGCTATTAATATCTCTAAAAACCCTGTTCAACATTCTAAGACTAAGCACATAGAGATTAGATATCACTTCATTAGGGATCTTGTTGAAAGGAAGATTGTGTGTCTTGAGTATATCCCTACTGAACGTTAGAATGCTGACATCTTCACCAAACCTCTTGACAGAAGTAAGTTTGAGACACTTGATCAAGAAATTGGTGTGATTCTGTGTCCCTGATCTTTCTTGGCTTTCTTAGTCCTTGTGCTTCATTGTTATATTCTTTGTGACCATTGTTCTTTGGTTTTTTTTTTCTTTGTTTCTAGTATTTGCATTGCATAACATTCATGCATTTCATTCTAGATTGATTTTTGTTTATTTTTTTAAATTAAAAAAAGAAGAAGAAAAAGGAAGCAAATTATGTTTTGCACTATTTTCTTGATTTTGAAAATAAGGTTGGTCAATTTATTTTCATATAACATGTCTTTTGTACATTGTTTAGCTTTGATGAGCTTACTTATTGCACTTTACTAGTTGAAGCTTTGTAGTGCATGTTGTGTGGGAAAGATGTTTATGGTTTTGATCACTTTGTCTTGATCTTGAAGTCACATGTCTTTGATTGTCGGACTTGAACCTTTTGAGAAAGGCATAAATAACCATCTCATCACTATTCACTAGCCAATCATGAACACCTTAGTGCATATCGTAAGATTTTGTGCTCGAAAAAGTGTAGCCTCGATTTAAATGTTAAATTGGTGTGTACATTATTGGACTTAAAGCTAAATCAAATAAATAAAATTTGTGTATACATTATCCCAGCTATTTTAATAAGTTTTTGAACAATTAACATTTATGTGTACAATATGAGGCAAAATCAAAAAACTTACATGATTGCAAACTTATGATCTAGGAGATGTGGGAGTTATATGATGTAACTCTTTAGGTGATAGTCTCTTTCAAATCCTATGTAATGAATGTTGTAGACCATGTGTTTAATTGCTATTCACATATCACCTCACATGTATCTCAAGTTTTTGCTAGTTGCACACACTATACAAGTTACTCTTTGCTAAACATTGTACATGTAATTGTGTGTGGTTTTGGTTTGACCAACCAAGTTTGAACATACCTTGAGTCTTATGCAAAACATATTTGATGCTTGAGAATTTAAAGGGAAAATGGTTGAAGATCTTAATTTTGGGAAAACTGGGTTTAAAACTGTTGCTTTTGAAAAACATTTCATCACATACTCATGCATTTTGTTCATCAATTTCAATGCTTTGAGGTGTTCCTAAAATGTGTTTTGTTTTTTTTCAAAACTGTGTTTTTCTCTCAAAATTTAAGTGAGCCTCTGTCTGTTTCGATTGATTGAGTCTGTTTTTCGATCAATTGAAATTGTTTTTTAAAAAAATTTAAGGGAGCCTCTGTCTGTTTCGATAAATCGAAATTGATTTTCGATCAATCGAAAATCATGAATAAGGTTTTTAAAAATCTGATTTTGACTTGTTCAACTCATCTTTTTCAAAACTTTTTCAAACTTTTCTTTCTCTCTCTGACTCAGACAAGCTCATTCATCAAAATTTTGTCATTTTCTTCCCAAATTTTTGCAAGGTTCTCCTCTCTCTAAGCCGGTAAGTCCATTTTACCATTCCTTTTGCATTTATTTTCATGTTTTCATGCATAAATTCATGCATTTTGTTGGGATTTTCGGACCTATTCAAATTTCGGGTTTTTGATGATTCAAGCCTTCTTTTCTGAAATTGATCATTGGGTTTTGTTCCTATAATGTTATAAACATGTATGATGTTTAATTTGATAAATTTGGTGTTTTTGTGAGAAATTGAAAATTCTAGGGCTTGTATTTACCCGATTTGGGGATTTTGTTCAAATTTAGTTTAATTGATGAAATTGGCTTGTTGAATTGATGTAATTGATCATTATATTCTGTATTCTACCTTGTGTGATGATTAATTAGTCAATTTTTTACAAATTGAACAAGTGGTCTTTCAAATTTTGGGGTTTTTGTTAGAAATTCTATGCTCAAGCCAATTTTGTGAATTTGAACTTAAATTGAACTTAGTTTCACTACATTAGACCATGCATCATGACATTTAACTATTCATGCATCATATAGATTTTTGTTCTATATTTTTTTGTGCTAACTTGTAGTTTGCCTTTGGTTTTTCTTTCTGTTCTTTTTGGTTCTGCTTTGTGTCTTTGTCCTTACCTTAGCATCATGCCTAGGAAGACTAGAGCCCATAGGACACCCTCCACTTCTTCTAAGTCTCCCTCTAGGAGTGAGTTGTTTCGGAGTGACAAAAGCAGAGAGTTATATGAGAAGTTGAACAGTAAGAGAAAGATATGGGCTGAGCGATTTGTTGTATTAGATGAGCTTGATCCTCCCATTAGGGCAAACTTTAAGAGTAGAGGCTGGTTGACTCTGTTGGAGGTAGATCATCCACCCCCAACTGCCCTGATTAGAGAGTTCTTCTCAAACCTCTCTTGCCACATCTATAATTCCAACACCCTTGTTAGGAGTTGGATACAAGGTGTTGAGTTCACCATTACCCTTAGGATAGTGGCTGAAGCTCTTAGTGTTCCTGTCATTAGGCAGCCCGTCTATCCTTATGAGGAGTCTCCACCCCTTGATGACGTTATGTCATACATCAATGGGTCTTCTATCTAGTAGGGTTTTGATCCTTGGATCACGTCCGCTAAGCTTACTGAGACTACCTATCTTTTCTTTAGGATAGCGTATCATTCTTTGTGACCTATTTCTCATCTTCACACCATCCCTCTTGATCGATGTGTGTTTTTGTATGCCTTTGTTTCTGGTGCTACTATTAGTTTTCCTCATCTGTTTCTTCATTCTTTGAACAAAGTTCATAGGAGTTCAGCCGTCGCTCATGCTCTTATTCATCCTATTTTCATTCATAGGATTTTGTTGTTTCTCGGTTTAGTTGACTTCCTTGCTGGTGAGCCCGTACATGTTGTAGCTCCTATAGGTGCCACCTTCCTTAGGCAGAGGGCTGCTCATTTGAGAGTTAGCTCTATGAGTCCTAGAGTTGAGCCTTCTAGTGCTGTACCCCTTCCTCCCTCTTCTACAGGTGGTGCTGCTACTGATGCTGATGTTCCTCCACCGACTACTTTGGATGATTCAGATATTCGACGTACGTTGGATCATGTCTTGACCATTCAGGCGGCTCATGGACAAATTTTGGTGGAAGTGCTCAATGAGATTCGTGCCTTGTGAGCAGAGTTGGCACAGTTTCGACAATCCTCACCGCCACCTCCTTTTGATGATGGATTTTGATTGCCCTTTCACATTCCGTCACAAAAAAGGGAGTACATTTGGGACATTTGTAGAGGTTTTGGTTCTCAGGGGAGAGAGATTTTTGTTTGTTGGAGCTTGTGGAGATTAGATTGTATCTAGCTACTTCACTTTGTATTTACTTTTTTGGCTCTTGATGTATTTTTGTTGGGTTATTCATGTTAGGGGGAGATACCTTTTTTGGAATCGAGCTGTTGCAAAATTAAGTGTGCATTTCGACCTTGCTCGATCGATCGAATCTCAGGCAGAATGTTTTTTCTGTAGAATTTTTCCAACTTAGCCCTAGCCTATTAAAATGTGTAAGGTTTTATGTTTTTCCCTAAGTATAAAAAGCAAACCCTAGCCACGATTTTGAGGTTGCTCTATTTTGCTATGTGTGTGAATCTCTTGTGAGATCTAGAGGTGGTTGCCTTTACACATGCTTAGGATTATCAAGAAGGAGATTTGATTGAGAGCTTGATGATCATTCAATTGCTGCACTAAGGAGTTTAAAGAAACATAAGCGGGTGTGCTTGTACTTGCTGGAGAATCCAAGAAAGAAGGAGTTCGTGGTCTTAAAGCTTGCACGTGGTCTTGTCAGTATGTTTCTGCTGGTGGGTAGCAATAGGATGTTAGTGGTCTAAGTTGCTATTGTAAAACTTCGATTCTTTCATAGTGGATTCAGGTTTACCTTGAGGATTGCTAGGTTAAATCCTCCCTAGGTTTTTACCGGTGTGGTTTCCTGGGTCATCATATCATTGTGTTATTTATATTTCCACTGCTATGCATGATATGATTGCTTAATTGTGATAACCTAGATCTAGAATTTGGAGTAAGTAATAACTTGGCTAATTAACTAGGTTAATCCAATTGTGTTTTAAGGGGTCTAAAAACAGACACATAATAACACAATAGTAAAATGAAAGGTAAAAGAGTAGGGAAGAAAGATGCAAACACAAGATAACATGCCGATGTGTTATAGAAGAGAAAACCAAAGAACTCGGCGAAAAACCTCTCTGCTGCCCTCCAAGCCGTAATCAATCCACTAGACAATTAGTTGGGATACATGGGTTAGCAAGAGACCCTCCAAGCCTAATCTACTCACTGTACCTAAGCCCTCCATGCTCCTACTCCAACAAGGCTTCTCGGAACTGTGTCTTGTCTAACTCTCTGGATCTCGCAATACGCCCAATTGCATCTGCCAAAGCCTAACTTCTTCCAATACTTCCCAGCAGCACCAAATCCTCACTTGACACTCTAAAAGGGTGTGGTAGGTGTTTGGGCTATCAACCTCTCAATGGTATGGAAATGAAGAGGTAGGAGTTGAGGAAAATCCACAAGCAATTATGTAGAGATATGTGAGTATAACAATCTCTAGCTCTCAAGGTTTGTGACTAGGGTTTTCTCTTAGAAGCACTCCTCAACATTTGTGGGTGATGTGGGTGTATATAGTGTAGGTACAGAAAGTGTGTATCAGATAGGACAATTTGGCAAAACAGAATGTTTCGCGAGTGTCTCGCAGGAAGGCCTTACCCGCGAGCTACTCATGAAACATAGCTATCTCCATCCTGTCTTTACTCTTCGCATTCCAGTCATGTGCAAGGCATATGCATCATTTCACGAGATGCTTAGTCGCGAGCTACCCGCGAAAACTTTTTAGTCTTCAATTTGCTTGAGTCTTCACACACACACTCTCTCTCTCACACATATATCCCACAATAAATACAGGGTACAAAAGATTGAATAAAATTACAATCAAATTTGGCACGAAATTAAAGCCAACGAAACAGATAGTTATAAATTACAACTTTACAATATGTAAATTAAAATTCCTACACTTTATGACCCACAAACTCACGTACACTGCTAGTTTCTATCTCACTTTCTATCTCTCACTGAAGGCATTTAATTTAGCTCTACATCCTCCTTTATTTTTCTTTAGATTGAAGACATTTACTGTCAGAGGCTCCAACAACTTTTTAGGTTCTGTCTTTTCATGGTGGCTTATTATCGTGGTTGACTTCGAGATTTTAAATAGGAGGGTTTGTGCCTGAAATGGCTGCTTGAAAGATAATATGGGTAAACTACTTTTTTTAGTGTTTTCTTTTTGGAATTTACGGTATTTTATTAAGGGAATTAAGCTACTTGGATGAGAATTAAGACTGCTTGGTTTTGCATTTATGTGTGTAGGTCTGTGCATGATTTGATTCAACAAGACTCTCTCTACTTATGCGTGTAGGTACTTATATATTATTCTTCTCTATTTTGGTCCAATAATGTAATACTTATGCATGCAGGTACTTTTTCTGGTTTTTGGGTTCTAGATTTGGTGAACAATTTGGGTGCAATTGTGAGGTTTGGGACCAAGGAATTTATGGAGGTATTGTAGGCTGGAGCGAATGTGTGCATGATTGGTCAATTTGGGGTTGGGTTTTAAGGGAATTAAGCTGCTTGAAGTGGTAATTTACGCTACTTTCTTTCTACTGTAATTTACGCTAATTCTTTTTAGAGGGTACTATGTAAACAAGTTTTTTCATGTAATTTACGCTATTTTTGTAAATGTAATTTATGCAACTTTTTTTTTTTTTTTTTTTTTTACTTTACTTTACTTTACTTTAAGAGGGTATTATTATATATTTGATGTATCGTGTTAATAGTTACCCAGTTGAAACGTCACATGAAGTGGGATTGGTCTCTATCATCCTTGTAAACAAATTTTTGTTGTATCATAAATTATATTTATCATTTATATAATTCTATGTGAAATTCAATTTACATTTTTTTTATAATTATTAATTTACTACTCTATAAACGTGGGATAGTTTTTAAACAGTGCATGTAGTTTTCACATGATTCAGTTTGATATGACTCGAATCGGGGCAACAGCAACAGGTTGATGAGGGTACTATGAGAAAGTTTGCGTACATATTCACGTGAAGCAGTTTGATAGGACTAGACTTGGCACAAAAGCAGTTGGCGTATCCAGTTACTCTAATTTTTTTTTTTTTTTTTTTGGGGGAATGACTTGGTGCTCGTTGTAGTTATTATTACTATTGCAGTTATTATGACTATTACTGGTCACTAACCCATGCGATGCATGAAACAATTGAACAACACGATGAAGATTAACATTCTATAAGATTAACATTCGTATACTCCATTGCAGTAGCGCAAAATCAATACACTCAATATTTGATTAAAAAAAAATTGTTAGACCTAATGCGGAGTGCATGAGGTCGTGCCAAGTGTCGCTTTTTTCTTTTTGGATGAGTCTACACTGCAAGGTTTCATCAATAAATTTTGTAATGAAAATATGATGCATGAGGTACAGTCCAGACGGGGACCAAATTCAGAATAATATAACTGCTGATTTAAGAGCGACAACAATATCCAATCAGTGGAAAGTACATGACTGTAAAGCAAAACCTCCAATAAAAACAGTTGCCTGAAGTCAAGATATAGCTTGAGCCATTGCTCCAAGGAAAATCTCCTAGGTGGTTCGTTGGCAATATCAAACCCTGTAAACCAATTGTGCTTTCACAAACCTTCAATTTGTATTAATAATTATTATAATCTAATAACACGTGAGCGCCGTACAAAATTATGAAATAAATCTTATTTACATTTTTTGATCTACTTGATATTATATAGAATCATATAATAACATAAAAAATTCTTACAGTTAGAATCATTTCAATAATACTAATAATAGAAACGATGGGCATGAAACTAACCATCATATTGATATATCAAATTACATTCCACAGATACCATGTTCTTCAAACTACCACTAAAATAACAAAATATACAACTGGCTGAAAGCCACTTCATAGAACTGTCATACAATTCTCCAAATATGCTACAGCAACTACAAAAAATTCATCCCCCCCTTGGGTACAATGGCCAATGGCAATCATCAAGAGTCAGATGGTGGAGAAGGTGGAACAGGACATCTATAGTCAGCTAAGTCCGCTCTCAGAGCTACAACCTCGACAAGAAGACCATATAGAAGTTGCCCATGGGCTACCTGAGTCATCATAATGGTCTCCATCATAGCACGAAGAAAGGGAGGAGCAGGGCCTATATGCGCTGTAGCAACAGTGTCAACATCTACCTCATCATCACCATCCTCGACAACAGTAGTTGTGGGATCCCCATGCATGTCCTCATCTGGAACATCTCCAGTAGTAGACTGTACTCGTGATCTCTTGGACGAACCAACACTGGGGTCGACAAACTTCTTTTGGGCACTTCCCTGTTTCAGAAATTTGGCTCCTATGGGGGCTTGGATGTGAACCAACTCTTGGGAAGGAAAGTTCTTTAATCCTAAATATTTGAGGACCCTATGGATGAGAATTGGAAAAAAAAAAAAAAACCATGCCTCTTATACTTGCTCCTACACACCTCCACAATGGTTTCAATGAAAAGGGAAGGAAAACAAATGGAACTATTGGTGACGAGGGCGTAAAGAAAGAAACACCTATCTACAGGGATTGTATGAATATGAGAGATAGGGAAAATGTTGTGACAAGCTATCCTAAAGAAGATATAATTCAGCTCAGTCAACTCACTTGAGCTAATACTTCGGTTAGAACCCCGAGTGACTGATCGTCCACAAAGGACATCCATAACATCATCAATATGAGGAGACCTAGAGTATGGATAAGTAGGAGTACAAATTATAGGTACATCAAAAGCTTTAGATACATGCTCCCTAGTTATTGTAAACGGTGCACCACGTATGTATGCCACTTTGTGACCACCGAGATACTCATGCACCGAGAGATTTGAATAGAATTCTCTAATCAAGTCAGTTGAAGGGGGTTGTATGTTTGTACATAGGGACAACCAATGCCTAGAATTTTTAATCATGTTCTTTGTTTATATTGTGGAAAAGTGAGCAAGACTTCATATCCTCTACCCCAAGCCACATGGTCTTCAATTTCATTATACAATCACTGATTGGCCTCATCCAAGTGGAGTATCAAAGCAAAAGTCTGTCACCATTTCACACACATCCCATTAGCATGAGGACTTTCTATGTGGCAATCAGCATCTATAGCATGGGACTTGCAACTAAAATGGAACGCCAAACTCATAGCCCATTCTACTCTAAAATTCTTAGCCATGTCATTCTCATTGGGTTTACAGGGAGTATCTATCAGCTATGTTGGTCACTCAGCAAATTTTGCTGCTCATTCCTTAGCTAGATATGTAAGATGTATTGAGGATGAAGTTGTATGGTTGGAGGACAAACCCCCACCTGCACTACAAGCTGTGTATGATGATTCTCAGATTAGTTAAATAATATCTCAGTTTCGCCTTCAAAAAAAAGAAAGAAAGATTGTTGGACCAAATATACAAATCCTATTGATAGAAGTCCCTAACAAGCTAGGGTTGTAGATATAACAAAACATCAACCTTGATTCAATCCAATCCCAAAAAAAAGGGATAAAAAGGTCTGAACAGAGTAGTTGCAAAATAATAAGCTCCCAAGATGATACAAGAGGCATTATTTACAATGCAAAGTTAGTAACCACTTAATTGAGGCATCTGAAAATGTGGACTTTTAACACAACCTCGTCCCTTATAATCAACTCAAATACGCAAACATCTCCTACTCGCAAAGTATTTTCCCTTGCAAATGCAAACCAACTAGCAGATATGACACATGATGAATTCCAATACATTCCTTCATAAATGTATAACTTCACAGGCCATAATCGGTCCACAACCTGGAGCTTCACAGTGAGTATACTTCCTTTGGTGTAGTCCTTGGTAAAGCCTTTTCTTGGTAAGTAGTTGATAATGCCATGGGGTAAACTCTGTACAAAAAATAATAAGAGATATTTCAAAAATAGTTGAACCATTTGAATGAAAAGCATTTTTGAGGCAATACTATTATTAGTTATGCTGATGGTTGAAGGGCAGTTATGTGGATGCCAGTGATTTGATCATGTTGTTCATAATGACTTTACATTCTTATGTGATTTCCTTCTACCACCTAAGATGATACTATTTGATATCCAGATGATACTGTTAAATATAAATGAAACTTCAATTCCCCTAAAAATACAAAGAAGAAAATCATTACCAAGTTACTCTCTGCTACATGCTTTCTAATTGATCTATGAAAAATCAAAGTTAATGGCAGTTACATTTCTAAAACCCAACAATATGTTCAGTTGAAAGCTTACCGCACAATCCTTGCCATTAATGTATGATGGATGAATGATAACCGTGAAAAGGGGATTTTCTAATTTAAAAGCATTAGCTCTCACAATATTTTCAGCTACACCACCATCTTTCTTAGGACATTGGTCATCTGAGAAAGACACATCATCCAGATTGCAATCAGATTTAGGTTTAACTAACGGGCTGCTTTTGCATCCTACTCAATTTCCTCCAATCCCATGAGTTGATCCTGAAATGACATGAAAATATGAATTCATGCACATGAAATTAATAGTAAACATTTATCACAAAATCAACCAATTCCTTACAAAAGTGTAAGATTCAAACTCGAACCCTCTCCCCTAGTAAAAGATACCCCTGCATTCATTTTTGATTTCTCTAACATTGACCCTTTAGATTTAGTGAGTTCAGGTCTGAAATGTGTATCCCTTGCTTGCAAATGAGAACTTCTTGGATTGGTTTTTGCCCTCTTATGAGGTAGAGGGAATGGCAATGGTGGTTTCTCCCTTGTTTTTCGGCTTGGCATAAAGCCATCCATGATTTCAAGAGAGTTATCATCACTCTCATTGTCTTCCATCCTATGAACTTGGAGTTGGTCATCTAAAGGATAGTCTATTTCTGTTTCAGTGGCATCAAATATGAGTACATAAAAGTGTGAATTTCCTTCATATTTGAAAACTAGCAAGTGCCCCACGGTTAGAGCATGACAGCTTGCAAATTCGCACCAACCATTTTGAAACCAAACCTCCCCATCACGTTTTGTCGACTTGACTTTCCATTTTGTACCATTTGGAATTGTAAGAAAGGCCATATCTGACAAATCAACTCCATATTTGCTTATAAACTTTTTTGGAATCTGCTGTAAAAAGAATCTCCATAACATAAATGCAGGCTTTGTAAATAAACACATGCAATCAGTCAAGCTCTATTATTGTTGTGCAGTCAGTATCATTATAGGAAAAATGGATTTAGACTTTCTTTTATAATAATACTTTAATAATTGTTCAAGGAAGATACATGTTGGATGAAAAAAAAAAAAAAAACAGACAAAAACCATATAGATAGTGCCAAAAAGATGTAATTAAGCAAATAAAATAAAAACTGATGGGATATTTTGTTCCACTATATCAAAAACTCGAAAAATCCATGGCTACATCCATAACCTACGCGCATTACAAAAGGGCAGATTTACATGACTACATGTCACATAGAATTAAGTCCTCCTATTTGCTTGCATTGTTTTCTTCTTCTATTCTTGTTGTTCCAATATACTCCTTAGTTATAGCCCCCCACCCCCACAAAAAAGAAAAGAAAAGAAAAGTCAAAGCAGTAACCTACGCATTACGAAATGAAAGTTTTTATGACTACATGTAACATGGAACCAAGTTCACAGATTTTCTTAAACTTGGTCATCAACAAATGTAAATTTTTTCAAGAATCACAAATAAATAAGACCAAGTGGACTACGTTAATTAGCATATGATTTTCAGAGAGAAAAAGATCATGAAATTAAGTATACTTACAAGCTCTCCTTCTTGAAGAGTTTGAGGCATAATAATCTTGAAAAAGTGTGGGGGCTTTGTGGTAAGATCAGCAGGACCATCCTTATTGTCTCTCTGCCATTGAAAAGTCATAGTTCTAGTTCAAAAAGTGATCAGCTCTGTTTTTTGCCGAGAAGTTGAACTATTAATGCTTCTTAGGTTGAGTTTATAATCAATTGTCTAGAATGGTCCTTGGTCTTCCACATAACTTGATTATTACTGAATCGAGTTATGTGCAGTGTTAACTCAAAGGAATCCATGTTGTGTGCAGTGTAACCAAAAGGAATCCATGTTGTGTCCTTCGGCTTCCACATAACTCAATACTACACAAATCAAGTTATGTGCAGTGTTACTCGATAATACACAAGTCAAGTTATGTGCACTGTGGTTCCATGCCCAGCCCAGATATTTGGATTGATCCAAATGTAGTCCAAGAGGAATCCAAGTGTCCAGAAGGGTCTTCCACATAACCCGATTATTACTAAATCGAGTTATGTGCAGTGTAACTCTTTCCAACCCAATTTGTGGCTAGCTTGTCATGCACATAACTCGATAAATTGAAGATCGACTTATTTGGGAATACATTTCCTGCATGGAGTAAGAACTTATGCAACACTGTTCACACCCATACTAATTTGGCCTGTTTATTCATCATAAAAGTGGACCTATTCACAACCATACTATAAACAACAACTCATCCATCTACTTCAAACCACTTCCATAATCAAATTGTCCATACAATTCCAACCACATCCATCAACAAATCATTCCCTCATTTACAATACATGAATAAGAAAATCATCCATACAAGCTTATTTGTAAGTAAAGAGCCTTAATACATTTAAATCCATTGATGTACAAAAATAAAATGTTCAATTCTGCATTAGATGAATTCTTCAGAATCGTAACTTGAAACTTGGAAAGCATACGCCAACAATGGTTTTAGGCAATCATGGAGTCTGCACATTTGAGTCCTTGGATTGTTCTCTTCAAAAGATGGTCGGTTCTTTGAGTATGATTTCCGTATTTCTTCAATCATTCTAACAACTTCATCCATGGTACGTCTCAAGTCTGGCACCTTTGCCACATAGGACATGGCAACAGTATTGGAACTACAAACCTCCCTTTGCTGTAGGGTTGCCTCCTTTCTAAGGAGTAACCAGCACAAAAATTAGAATACAACCCACATTAATTAATAAATTGAATTGACAAATACAAAAGAACCTTGAAGCTTGCCTGCTTAAATGACGAGCTTCTAAAGTTACACCTTGGCCAAAATTAGCAATCTAAAGCAAAACATATACAGTTAGGGAAATAGAGACCCCACGAATACTAGAATATGTACATCACAAAAAATAAGATTGAAAGAACACCAAAACTGGGACAGAAGACTTAGAATGGTAATAGCTAGGAGTTAAGACTAACTGCAACTACTTGAATAAGTAATCACAAGATTGCCCAAAGTGTAGCTAAATTTGATACATTGGTATTACTATCATGGTTCCAATCTAAAAATTACTCCAGGAATCTTAATTTTAACTCATATAATGTAATATCTGAAAATGTAGGGGTTTGTCCATTATTAACCAATTACATATATCATCGTAATTTAGACCTCTAACATCATGCATACCTAAACATTTCAATTCGTATTGTTCAGACCTCTTGTAACAAGACTAATTGACAACAGTAAAGAAGAATAACTTATGATACCCCCTTGTTACTATGACTTGTAATTGTTACCTGCTACGTAGCACCACGACTTGTTGATGCCACATTTCGAGTCAGACATCTATGACAATTATGACCCTCTTGGCGACACAACCTACACTTCGACTTTGGTCCATTCTCAATCCACAATGAGGTTGGCAACTCCCTATCCTCGTCATCCATCTCATTGTGGATTCTTGTGGACTTCGGCCGACCTTTCTCTCGAATCAACCGCAGGTTTGGCATCACGGTTCTCCTTTCTTCTGGCTTTGGCCATTCTAACCTATCTTTCAGTGGTTGGAATATTGGCTCGTAGCTATGATACCGTTCTTCCACGCGGTAGAAATGATCCATATACTTCATGGCATCGCGGTTGTGCTTGGCACAAATTGCTATCAAGTGTGAACAGGGGATCTTGTTTGCTTCCCATTTCCCACATGTGCATGTCATGTCCATGAGGGAAACCCTATAGGTGTGAGCTCCCCTGCTAGTGTTCAATAGTGAAGACTGTGTCTCCACTGTATATAAGTGCTGTTGCGCGCTCATCCTTCTAACCATATAGAGCTTCGCCTTCTCTTGATTTGCCTTGAACTTATCATAGGCATATTTGCACCATACTTGCCCCTCTTCCAACTGCTTTAGGGTTTTGTTTCGACGATCGTCAAAGTACGAGTTCACCTTGTAAAATGTGAACTTCACCATTGCAATTATAGGCAAGCTACGTGTGCCTTTAAGTACCCCATTGAAGCACTTTGATAGGTTGGTTGTCATTGCCCCATATCGGTGCCCATGGTCATGTACAAGTGTCCACTTTTCTTGATCTACCTCCTTAAGATAGTCATACGCAGTCGGGTTGACATTTTTGATGCAATCCATGGTGTTTTCAAACTTCCTAACTTGATTCGCAGTTGCTGCCTTCCATACCAAGTTCTTCAACTCCACACTATTGAAGTTAGTGTTAACATTGCTTACTAAATGGCAGAGGCAATACCAATGATGGGTTAAGGGCGGTTGCAAGTAGCCCTTAGTGGTGTCATTGAAGCATGATTGTATCCCACGATGCTTGTCGGAGATTATACACAAATTGGTCCGATCTGTAACATAGGTTAACAAGCATGCTAATAACCATCCCCATGTCTTTGTGCTCTTGCTTTCAACAATGGCAAACGCGAGTGGATAAACCTCATTGTTACCATCTATTGCCATTGCTATCAACAGCTTTCCTTTGTACTTGCCATAGAGGTGCGTTGCATTTATGCTTATCACCGACCTGTAATGCCTGAACCCTTTAATACACGAACCGAAAGCCCAAAATGCGAAGTTGAATATACAAGTCCCCAGGACACGGGGGTTGCACTTTAATGTGGTTAAAGTGTCCGAATTTGCACTGGATAATGTTGCTAGAAATTGTGGTAGTTCCACGTACGACTCGTCAAAATCCCCGTAAAGATGCACAATTGCCTTCTGTTTGGCTTCCCAAACCTTGTACATAGTTACATCATGCCCGTGCTTCGCATGCAGCATACTACACAAGTCCTTTACCTTTCGAGTTAGGTTCTCCCGTACATACTTCTCAAGTGCAATAGAGATGAACTTTAAATCCATCATCTGCCCATCGGTTGCTACCTAGAGGGATGTGCAACTATGGGGACCCTTACATTTACTGATTTGCCACATCCCGTGCTTCTTGCTGCAACTTGACCACAGATATGCCTCATGTATGCACCACATTACCAGCCTATTGGTGTCAGACTTGATGACCTTGTATTGCTTATTATGCTCCATAAAGTAGAGGGTCAACACATACTGAACGTAGGCTTTATTCTTGAATAGCATCACCTTCACCGGTTGGTCACCTTTATGCCAACTTGTAAGATGTCCTGTATCCAATGCAGGTGATGGGTCATTAATATTGTCCCATGTGTTTGATGTGAATCATTCTGGGATAGGAACTGTAGTAGGGCAATCCTTCTCGTTGTTTTTGATCTGTGGTCCATTTAAGACCTCCACGTCGTCCACCAGTCCGTCAGTATCAATGAACTCTTCATACACATCTTGGCTGGCATCAATATCAATTCCCCTATCCATATAGGCTTGGACATGTTCATATGCGTGACTAGACCCTCCCACATCATGTGTATGGGTGGCGCCCAACACTTCGGTGTTGTCTAAATCATCAACCGCATTGCATGGTTGAGTATTGTAGGGCAAAGGCGTGGCATCGGTAAAGGAAGGATGCATGTCAAGCGGCGATGAGTGTGGCTCTTCCACCCCATTGCCATGCTATGAACTTGCACCAACATGGAACCCAATAGCCTCAACAGTTACATACAAGTCAGACACTATGAACTGAGGGGTCCGCTTAATCATTGTCTACAGCATGTCCACGTCAGCATTGCAATCCAACGGATTTGAGTTGTAGACAACCTGAGTATTCACAAGTGGCTAAGGGGCACAGTACACAATGGATATCTTATGTGACTCCCTATCCAACCCTAGAGCTTCCATTATCTTCCAGTGCATTTTTCTCAAGTGTGTTCCGCATTTCAACTCAATGAATTTCTGCTTCACTGACTCGCGTCTATAGAACAGCCCATGCAAGTCATGGAAATACTGCTCCCCATCGTAGTAAACGTAGAAGCAATGACGACCCATGGCAGACTTGGATAAGGACAATTAATTATGGTTATCATGCAGAAGATAGGGGGTTGTGTTAATGCAACAATAATTAATCTTTACGCACATGAACATACAGTAAAACTTTTACAGACGCACTATAATGATATCCTAAGTATTCTTAACAGACTTGATTCGTTTGTACACAAACATTGGCCTTTCAGGGGAGATGTGCCACAACAAAGAATCTAAAAGTCACCAAAGTTGTAGCACACTTGGTGAGGATGCAACAGTGAGGAGGAAAATGCCAACACGGTCAAACGAACTTGTTCAACTCTCAAGCTTTCTTTTTCAAAACCCATACATTGTAGCTTTTCAGAACTGAAAGAGCCATACAATTTAAACCTATGATTGCTTGTTACATCCTTGTTGATACCTATGGATGATTGCATATATCATCATCATAGGAATTCACCCTACAATGTTTATATATATATATATATATGTGTGTGTGTGTGTGTGTGTATGTGTGTGTATACAGTGTCACTATCACACACACACACACATATATATATATATATATATATAGGATTTTGCTAATGGGGCACACAGTAATTAATTTGAGTTGGAAAAAAATTTATTAGGAATTGAAAAAGTATTGACAGTTTTTTCAATTCCCAACAAAATGTTTCAAAAAATGGATGCCTTGATGTGTGCTCTAAGGGCACACATTATATATAAACATAACTATATGTATGTATATATATATATATATATATATGATCATATATGGGTAGGTAGGTTTGTTTATATATAGATATATCTACACAGATATATATATATATATATATATATGTGTGTGTGCGTATACATATACATCTAATCATATCTGGGTAGGTAGGTTTGTCTATATATAGATATATATAAACACACATATTGTCAGAATCATACAATTTAAGGTAATCACATTTATACTAGAAGTGCCAATCCAAGTGTAATCACGGTTTTTCCAGAAGTCAAGATATACCTGTCAGGGGAGATGTGCCACACCAAAGAAGAAGGGGACCACAACTATAGCTCTCTTGGTGAGGATGCAATAGTGAGTAGGAAAATGGCAACACGGTCAAACGAACTTCTTCACCTCTTAGGCTTTTGTTTTAGAACCCACACACTGAAGCTGTTTAGCACAGAAAGAGCTAGACACGTGCATGGGTTTTGATATGTGGGTATGGGTAGTGAATCATAACTCAATATTCACGTAGTTGAGTTACTTAAAAACTCAACTTCTAAGTGGCTGAGTTACATTTACAGAAATCTATTGATTGATGTGATGGCAATTCAGAACCTCGGGAATTTAAGAATAGAGTTACTAATAACTTGATTATTATGAAATCGAGTTATGAGTTATCAACATGCATAACTCGACTTCTAAAAAATCGAGTTTCTCTTCCCATGTTATCTATAAAAACCCAGACCCACTCCGCTAGTAAGAAGGTATGCATCCACTATTCTGGTGCAAGAACTTCCCACCATTGCGTGTGTGTAGAGTGGGATGGGACATACCTATGTTGTGTTTAACGGTTGTGTTCTAGGCATATATGACAGTTGGCTAGATGCGAGCAGACAAGTTCATAAGTTTCCAAACGCCAATCACAAATCATATAAAGATCGAAGGGAAGTAGAAGCCGCATACATGAAGTATTTGAATTGTAATGGTATGGACGTGCAGGGTGATGCATCCGCATTGTGGGCAACTCCGAACATGTCAACCTCCATTGTACCGAGCAGTTCTCCAAGCAAAGGAACCAACTACGATAGTGGAGACATTAGGAACACCTTGTTGAGGTATCAGTTGGAAGTTGCCATTGAGGAGCGTGACCACACAAGGAGGATTGCAACCTTGAGTGCGAACATGTTGAATGAAGTGGTGGCCCATGTTGTGGGGGATGACGAAGTCAATGCACCCACAAGTCAACGTAAGGGTAAATGAATGCAAAAGTATGACTTCTTGTTGTGGTATTCAATAAGATATGTATATATGCCAAGTAACTAGTTTCGTGTGTGTGGTTTAACTAGAAGTGTCATCGTTAGCAAGTTATGTTTGACTGGCAGATATGTATATATGGGAAGTAACCTCATTATTTTTGTTTTAGCACTACCTCGGTGCATTATTCGGTCCGCTTTGGTCCTATTCAGTCTAGTAGGGTGTCAAACGGCCCCTCCCTCCCCCTCAATCCAAATGGATCATAAATTCTACCTAAAGTACAAGTAGGGTGCCAAAGCAAAGTGCAAACCACTTCTGGTGCTTTGTCCTGATTGACAAATATCTTATCTCATTATTATGATCTATTATTTCTGCCCAAAAGGAAAAAATTTGCAAGGGAAGAATGTAGAGATAATTTATCACAACGACTCAGTCAATAACTGTTAGAAGTAAACAAAAAGATCAACATTTCTTCAAATTTGAACGAGTTAACAACAAAGCTTTGTGAACCAAAACATAATTATCTTGCCAAAATTTATAACCTAATTTGTCTATAATTCTGAGTATTTGAATTGCTCACTAGAATTGCACTAATTGGAAACTATCCCTTAACCAAATGAAACAAAATTCCAGACAAATTGCAAATAGGAACGTACAACTTCCTGGAAACTTCACTAGTAAACTAAACGAGCAATTTGTGCCTTAGCATGTTCCAGAAGTTGGCTAACCAACTTGTAAGTTCGGCCTGAAAGTGCCTTCGTGTGGTCAATTAGCTGCTCATACCTGTAAAGGTGAAAATAATGGAACGAATTTAATGAATAGAATCTGAGAGAATGGTGGACAAAATAACAGTTCCTCAAGATAATTATGCATAAAGTAAAATATCTATTATTTACACCTTGGGATGATTGGGTTCCATAACCACAATCCCTGATTCTGAGTCAATCTTGGCATCAAGCTTTGAACCCCAGATAAGATTCACAATCCATCTCTCAGCTACCTCATAATTTAAATTCAATTTCTCAGCAAGCACTCTGCAAATACAAATGAAACATTGGCAACTCTGAGATAGTGCCAAAAAATGAGAAAGAAAAGTATGTGCATGTGTATCATAGTTATTTAATTTAATGGACAAAAATTTAAATGAAGATTTTTTGTCTTTCAAAAATTAATGAACTAAAAATCAAAGTATGTGCAAAAAATTCAACTCTGAGTTATTTAATTTAATGAACAAAAAATGATCCAGACAGTGCCAAGAAACATTGATCAGAATTAATAAATGAAGATTTTGTCTTTCAAATTCACCTGTGTATCATATCCTTTCCCAAGTGAACTAATAAAAGTATGTGCACGTGCAATTTTGGCAGCTTCTTCAATTTGATCGCAGGTAGCATCCCTCCCGTAAGCAATATTGTCTCTTATACTCAAACTTAGCAAAGCAGGTTCCTAGGTAAGTAGTCCAATTTGGCTTCTTAGCCATTCTAGTTTCAGGTTCTTAATATTTTCCCCAACCAAAAGAACTCCTGCACCACAGAATATTAAAACCATTGGAATATGCAAGCATACTGTGGATTTCAATGGGACCTTGCTGAGATATCATATGCAACATTGTAAGAGGAGAGGTATGTGACCACTGTACCCCACACAAAACATGCACACACCCCAAATAAATACAAAAAAAGAAGGAAATTAAAAATTACGACCATCATACCTAATGTAGGATCATAAAACCGCTCCATAAGTGGGATAATATTGCTTTTTCCAGAGCCATTTCTACCAACAAGTGCCACTGCTTTCTGGTATGGGTAGTGAGGTAAAACCCACTCAAAATAGGGATTTCAAGACGAGACAGATAGCTGAAATATACATTCCTAAACTCGAAATTTCCTTGCACTGAACCTGGGGAAGTTCCATCTTGATTAACTGCAGAGGATGATCGGCTTATCATCTCAAAAAGTCTATAAGCAGCAATTCGCCCCTGGTCAAATAAATAGAAGTTTGTTGCAGCTTGATTCGGCCCACTAATAAAGACATAAAAATGACATGTAACAAAAACTGTAGAAATGATCATCACAACCAAGAAAAAAAAATTTGAGAAAGACTTACAGGCCACTTAAAATTATAGCAAATAGAGCTGTTATAATCTCACCACCATGAGGGGTAATTCAGTTTAGCTAGAATATACCATATACCATATCTAAGGCATGGAGGGGTCATTCAGTTTAGCTAGAATATTAAGCATTTCTCACCTTCTTGTTGTTAAATAAGTCCTCTGCAATAGCTTCCATTTGCTTTCGCTCTTTCTCTTCTTTTACAGACTCAACCATTTCCTCATTCCCATCATTGGAATCTCTGTCATCATGGAACAAAAAGTTAAATGGATACATTATGCTCACACAATGATTCAAACACCACAGAAATCAGAATAAGATTAGAGACATAAATCTTACTTATATGAGTGCTTCGAAAATGGAATTAGATTGTTGAAGCTATTACCAGATTGAGTATTTGTCTGCCATTGCATTCCAAAAACCAATAGACCTCTAAATTAGGCATTTTATAAGCTCAGGTTCGAACCTGGGTAAGGTCCTCTCAACTACTGTAGCAAAAAACAATTACTTATATATATACTTGTAGAAATAAGACAAGAAATTTGATGCATTTCAGGGAATGGCCAATTACATTTTTCAACATGAATTCCTAGCCTAAAATTTCAACTTTAATCAATTGAGTTATTAATCAGATCGAGTAAGCACTAGACAATTTCAGAGTTAACAAATTATTATCCAAATGCCACATGACGAAATCAAGAGAAAAGGATAAATGGATATTTCCTCCAAAAAGCCAAAAGTGATTATTCTAATGTGTAACTCCATTGCATGGTATTGGCAGGAATAAAAATACCGAGGTCATCACCTTTCTGAAGCGTTTGAAATTTAGAACTCCATTGTTGGTGGTTGTACTGAAGCGAGAAGGTATGTTCGTATCTCGCACAACTAAAAGTTGTTCACAAAGTATATCTGAATTTCCGCATTCAGACTCGTCAACCTTGTCTAGTTTGACTGTAATACCACAACTAACATCTCTGTAGCTTGTACCACAGATATCCTTTGATTTGATGGCAGCATGATCCATGACTGTTTCAGTTTCGCTCACAAATTTAACGGCTTCTTCAGAAACCATGGATATTTAAGCTTCGCTCACAACTTTAATGACTTCATCTTTGCTCACAAATTTAATGGGTTCTTCAGAAGCCATGGATGTTTCAGCTTTGCTCACAACTTTAATGTTCTCATCAGTGCAGACTGTGACATTTTCCTGAATTGATGTGGCCGTTTCCCCCTCTAAATCAGAATCTGCTACCACCGTTTCGTCTGTGGAGCATGAAGATGAAACAAGTACTGCAAAATGGCAAAGATTGAACTACATTACTTTGGTGTAGGAAAGAAATACGCAATTTGATTGTAATCTAAAAGATCAAGTATAAATACAAAGAGGAATGGTTTTGATTTGATCTACAATTTTGCAATGTACAGAACTTAGCTACAGTTCCTAATTAAATACAACCATAATAACTAATTGGCCAATGCAGCAAAACCATGTGGCTTGTTGGCAACACACTTGGTTGTGTATAGTTACAACCTAGGATGCATGAACATAGCCACGACTATGTCCGGATGCTAAAACGGGTACGACATAGCGACTAAATCAATTTCTGAAAAATTATAACATGAAACGGCCGGTACGACATGCTAAATGAAATGTCAGTGCTTCCTAGAACACAACTTACAAGACCACATGATTGAATTTAATTAGGAAACCTAAGCTATAGTATTTAAGTAACTGTACATAAGTTTTTACCTTTTGCAAGTCAATCAGTTAATCTCCCAATAGAATCATACCACACCCAAACACCAAAAATCCTAATTCTAGACTTCTTAGTGGACTAAATTGCCATGTTGTAAATACTAAAAAGCAATAATTACATAAGAAGAGCAAGAATACAATGAATTATAATGAACCTGCATATTTGAAGGCCAAATCGGAAATGCAAGCGACAATGGGTTCGGATATTTCCATACCATTTCTTTTCGCTGAAAAACAAAACGAAACATTTCTGAATTTCAGTTTCCAAAAAAAAAAAAAAAAAAAAAAAAAAAGAAGAAAAGAAAAAAAAGGTACCTTTGGCTTCAGCAATAGAGATGGTGGAGAGGCAACTTGGTTAATCAAACTTGAGATATAGGAAACTCGTAACCCATCATCCATAAAAGTGAAAGGCGTGTTTCCATCCCAACCCTCCAAGCTGTGTTCAACCTGTCAGACAATATTTCGACATATCCGATATCAGAAAAGCCTTGAGAAAAGCAAAAAATGCAACCTGTGGAGTTAAGATGGTTCAAACCTGCAAGAACTTACAATAAAACGACAAAATGGTAATTTGCAGTTATATGAGGTAAGAGCGAAATACACAATAGACAAGTGTATAGCTTATCATAAGTGATGGATGTGGTTATATTACATTTTAACAATTCCTTGTTAGTGTATTCAGTTACACATGCATAAGGCCATATACCCAAACTCCATCCATCCATAATTGGACCATACTAGCAATGAAAAAGGGTTGGTGATTAAAATGAAGTCTACCAGGCCAAACCATCTCTTCTGATAGACATATTTCAAAATCCCAACTACTTAAGGCTGATACATGAGTCCTTTTAGCCATTCAGCTAAATCCATGTGTTTCCTCACTTTATCTACACATGCTTTGTTTGGTCACCACGGGAAACTGGGATATCATTGACCAACCTTGTCAAGGTTATGGGTAAACTTGGTGTGCTTATTTGCAGATGTGACAATTATCTAAAGTGTCAAAAACCGTTCTGGGGGAATGTAAATATCTAACATAATATCACAAAAAGTGTCACCAACAGAAAAAGGACCAACTGTAAAATTTAAGTAATGTGTGTTCTAACTTAAAGATTACGATATTTAAGTGATTGCCAATACCGAAGGTAAATGTCATTACTAAAATCACTTTTACCTGAAGTTTTTTCGGATGGCTGGTAAGTGACCAACCTAACCTTGTATTCTTTTTTAAATTGAAATGACTATCAGTCCAAAAGGAATCAAAGAAGGTCCTAACCCAGTATACTTTTCCTGGGATTGTTGATGTGACATAAATCAACCTAAAAAGTTTTGGAATGTATGACAGAAAAACAAGTACCTCTTCAACTTGCAACCTAGTTGAAGCTTCAGACCCTTCTATGATGTGGCCTTCCCCATTTTGTTGCAATTCTTCAACTGAGCTCTTACTGGCATCTGATCGTGCAGCATCCTCCTCATGAGATAATGATAAGTGTTGAGATTCAAAGACAGCCTACAGAATATCTTCAGCACCATCCAGGTTTTCAGTAGTAGAATCCCTGTTAATCAATTTAAGTCCCTCTTCCCTCAGGCTTGGTGAAGATGAAAGGACTTCAGTTAGTTTAAATTCAATCTTTCTCCACTTATACTGAGGCTGCGAATCATGCAAGCCCAAGCTAAAACTTACACTTGGCATGCCATTCTTCAAAATCTGCTCTTCAGTTGATTTTGAACTATATGTTTGTCTTCACTGATACATCTCCCCAAGGAGTCTTCATTTTGACACTATGAAATGCGTGATTTGTAGCCTGCTGCACCAAAGTACCTTCCATTTCTTCCACCAAAACAGCACAAGGAAGCTCAAATGTAGAATCTCTTAAAGTTGCATCTGAATCTTCAAAAGGACCAGATCCCCTAACCATTGCAAATTAGCACCTGTTAATTGCTTGAGATCACCACAGAGATCACTATCAAGTTTACTGTCTTCAAACACCAATTTGGTAGATTCTCCACCACCACGCTCCATGACAGCCTTCTCAATTGAAACATCCGTTCTTGTATCAGCACTATCATGCAACAGATTATACCCCACTTGTTTTGGAAGTTCAAGCAAATCTTCAAAGGCAAATTGCCATAGAGATAAATGATCTATCAAAGACAATTCCTACTCTTTGATAATTCTGTCACTTTCTAGCAAAGTGTGTGTAGCTGCATCCTTAGGAACCTGATATGTCTCTTTTACTGCTGACACAGCATTTCCATCTCAGCTCTCTGGCTTCATCTGTCTTCTCCACTTCAGTCAGTCTTCACCAGTCTTTCCTGATTAAGAAAAGGACATACTGCAATACCTCTTTCTTTATATGCAAATCATTTTCACTTTGTAATTGCTTAATTGCCTCTTCTAAAGTAGCCTGTAGCAATGACAATCAACTTGCACGTCAGAATATAATATCAAATCAAATTCCAGGAAATTACCTAACATAATGTGGCATATCTGCCTCATCTCCCTTTGGAGCCTCTGTTGTTCTCAGCTTCCACTAAAATGGATTGCATACCAACATATAAGAAAAAATGCTAAGTTGTAAACCATGAAAAGATAGTAGAAGCAAAGCAAGAAAAATCGAAGGATTGTGAATACATGGATAATTGCAAAAGGAGTAAGCACACACCTTTTTACATATTCAATGATCTTTTCGTTTCCGCCCATATGCCCTCACAGGTCTAATCTTACCTAGTTTCATCAGACACAATAGCATAATTAAATTAACATATTCAATCGAATGCACAGTATAAGTAGCTCAAGAAGATGGGAAGTGTAGACAAATTACATACCATCACCGGTACCACAATTGGGAGTTTGCGCAGGAGGGCGTCGTGATCTCCGTAAACCCTCCATTGGCTCAATGTCCTCAGCCGGTATTTGCTCAATCTGTACAGCCTCTTCGTGGGGGGGTTGGAGATGAAGTTGCCATGGTAGGCTCCACATGCATTAGAGGTGGGGTGGGCATGCCTGGTGTGGGGACAAATATGCATCCACCATCATGGGTAGATCCACTGAAAACTAGGGGAAACATACGAGGAGGATCCTTATAGTCCATGCTAGCACCACGGGACATAGTCTGGGATGGAACAATGTCCTCATGACCGGCGGTGTGGGATGGCCCAATACCAGCATTAGACGTGCATCGTGGTGTCTTGCTGCCGTCGTCAACAGTACCCAATCATCTTGAAGCCATGACTCTTTTGCACCCGAGTCATCCCCTTCCTCATAGATGGGTTCTAGCTCGAGTGTACGGCCACGAGCAGCTTGACCACCTCCACGACGTCCACACCCTTGAGACCAACTACTTCGCCCCCACGACCCGAGGCCTGTGTACCAATGTCAGATGCTTCCGCGAGCGCATCCGCCAATTTAAGCTGGCCCAACTCCTCCACAAGCTCTAGTGTTAGCTTAAAGTCATTGTGCATGTCGGAACCTTCGTCGCACCTCTGTATAGACCTAAGCATTGTCCGAACCTGCAAAACAAAGGCGTCGTAAACTCACATATCCCCTTTTATGTTTGAAAATGTGGATATATTCATATCACTTATGGACGTGTGCCTAAAATAATGAATGTGAGTGAATGTGAAACAATATTTTTCGAAAACTAAAATCTTACAATATTTTTCAAAAAATAAAATCTTACAGGTGCAGCCTTTTGTAACACGTGGCAATTGTCTTTATTGTAAATGCTACTTAGACATGACTTTAAGCTATTATGGGTACCACAGATGATGTTACAAATAACAAAACTACTTGTTTGAGCCAAAATAAATTAGAAGATCCAAAATGAAATAACTCTAAACTTAAAATGTCAAAAGTACTGTAGTGAATAATCCAGTTCTCTCTTTAGACCCCTAAATACATCAAACCGCAGGTGAGTATCAGCATCATGGTTAACAACATTCGAAACATACAAGTGAGCAACAAAACAACTAAACCTTACAATTCATATGCTTTCTCAAGAGTCAAGTCATTCCAAGTCCTTTCCAATGTCTTCCTCAAATCCCAAGCAAGGATGTATCCTTACAACTTTTTAATATAAGGCAAGACAAATATTTTATAAGAATTACATCCAAGTTACATTTACGGTAACTGTTAGAAAATTATAGTACTTGACAACTTTTTTCCATAATGTAACCATCAACATATTACAGATATCAAGGTGATTTGGAATTTGGATACTACAAATTCACTTATTTTCTCAAACCTTAAATCATAGTATTTATTTACTTTAAAATATAATGAAAGATAAACTCATAGAAATTATGATGTTACAAATTATTGTGAAGTTTTGCATGCATGACAAACCTGCTGAAGATATTTAATCAAACAATGATTTCAACAAAAGGGAAGGAATTGTTGCCACGCCATGATTTCCCAATATGCAAACTCTACTGTTATGTATCGCCTTGTGCTGTGATCATACCACCTTTTGTAGTCAACAAGGTACGTCGTATCACCGTCCAAGAGAGGGGCAGTGTGAACCAGTTGCCCTTGGTTGGCCCATTGCTGAATATGGGCACGATGTTCGGCCGGCCAGTCCCTGTCCCATTTACCTTGGAGGGATATTCTGTGAAGGTCGGTCGACATATCCACGACAAGTGGAACCAGTTGCTTCATCCCAAATTGACGGAAAACTCGCTCAAGATGATGCCCCTCCACTATCCAAAAGTAGATCAATGGCACCTCGGCCCTCCAGATATGCTACCCAGTGGTGCAATACGCAGGTAGAGAGCCCAACACATGCGTGTACAACTCCCATACAATCTACATAAGTGGATTGTTAGTTTAGTGATTATGTGAAGATGGATGGTTGTCATTTGCCATGGAAGTTAAGAGTATTTAAACACAAGCAGGTTTATGACAACTCCAACCTTCCCCCCAACGAAGTACACTAGAAAAATGCTACCATGCAACTAGTTAACCGAGTCATGTTCAAGTTGCATATAAATTTGCACACTCAATACAGGCTTTTCAAGCATAGCAAGTCATCCATATCAGAGATGAAGTTGTGCAGAACCAATCACTGAGGAGACCTCAATATTAGGAAATTATAATTGTGATATATAAGATACAAAAACTAATTAGTAGTCCTTGAATATTGGAGACCATTGACAAAAGCATAGAATTATTACAATATACTAATACTAGCAAAAACAGTAGATAAATTGGTATAAGTTGCTGCTAAACCTTTTGTTTATAATTATTTCATTTATTTCTTTATGTTCAGAAATTCTAGACATATTTCAAACTCTCTGAACACTGCATATAGTTTAGTCTTTTTCATCCCCTAAAGACTATACTTACATCCTCTGCTAAAAATTTAAACCTCTTGCCTTCATTCCTACAACAATCCAAGAATTGAAACAAAAATAAAAATAAAAACGTGGTCATGCAATTGAGGGAAACAAAAATAAAAACCTCAAAGTGTGGTGAAATAAATGTGGCCATGCAATTGAGGACGTAAATTAACCAAATACCTGCTTCACCTGTAGAGTAGACAGCGACGTCTGGTACGCAAGGACATGTGTGGCATGCTCAGCAGTGCTCTTTGGCCCGCTCCACCAAGCAAACATGGGGTTTCAACAAATGTAGGTTAGTGAACTTTCGTGTGATGAACTATCAACAATGTAGGATAATCCTGTAATGAAATAGAACTACCAAACTGTTATGGACCGTTTAGAATTGGGGTGCACTATCAACAATGTGGGAATTGGAGAATAAATTTAAGTTAAGAATTGGGGTGAAGGTTTTTCCATTATTTGGGTTACAAGTGACCCAAAAGTCTTGATAAAGACTAGTTTTTGGTTTGGCACTTTGACCATAGATTTTAAAGTTAAGTGCCCAATAAAGAAAGTTTGATTTGCAAACAAGATTTTTGAATTCAACTGTATTGCTTAAAAAAAAATATCCACCGTGTTGGAATATCATGATATTATGCTTTGCAAATGCAGGTAATTTGTGCCAATAGAAATTTTTTGGCTAAATTTAATGGAAAAGAATCAAAAGATACAAGTATACTTCACATCCATATACTTAAGTATCTAAGCATTGATAAGTTTCGTTTGTTTGTTAGTTTGGCATATTTTTCATTATATCAAAGACAAAAATGAAATATAACAACGGTACACATAAATAATTATTCCTAACAAACACTTGGCTTGAATAATGAGAACTCAATGAACGTACCTAATGGCAAGGGGCCCTGAGTGCACTGGTGGTAAAGGCGGCCTCGCAATTGGGCATATTCATGGGAACCTTGAAGAGGCCCACAGTTGCATTAACAACAGTGCACCTTCAATCTGCATTGCATCCTTCTTCGATGCACTACAAAGGTGCCTGTAGAGCCAGGCCAATGCTCCACTATTCCAATTATACTGTCTCGCATTACTGATTGGGTTAAGTAACTACAGAGGAAAGAGTGAGACCCGGTCCGCCGACTTGTCCATGAACAACAAGGCCCCCATCCAAACAAGTATGTGGTAGCGGGCATGTTACCGCATGACTTCGTCATCGGCGTCCGCAGCTAGGGTAGTGGTAAACCGTGTATCAAGCCACTTGTATCTTATCCTCGCCCCAGCAAGGATAGACTTGTTTGAGTTCGGTATTGCGGGCGAAGGTTCATGGCCCAACAAATCTCGATACACCACGTTCCATTGCATGTCTGTCTTCCCAGTGACAAGCAACTCATTCATCGAAATCCCCAACATCACCTCTATATCTTGCAAAGTGATACCCATTTCTCCATGGGGTAAGTGGAATGTGTGCGTCTTCGAACGCCACTGCTCGACCAAGGCCGTGATCAAGGCATGGTCGATCTCCATATCAGGAACCTTGAATAACCCAGTCAAACCTACCACATCTATATATTGCATGATACATGGGTCTAGCCCACCCTGCGGCAGTACACATTTACAACGTTGAACCTTTACGATGCCAGGCACCTCTTGCACACAAACAAGCATTATGTTAGGTAGTGCACACGAGATAATTATAAAATGGAGATGTATTAATAATACAACTACATACCTCGTTCGCAGCGCGGCTCCAAAGCAAAGTTGACTGATGATCCGGCTACCGGGTCGGGTAGCATCGGCAAGTCCAGGCTCCACTCTATTTAGTGCTTGCATATCTGACATGGTAGCAAATAGATTGTTAGCAATTATGAAGGATTCACTCTATGACAAGTAAACCACAATTAATATAAAATAAAAGCATGGATACAGTAAGACATATTATGAGCCCAACAAGATTGTCAACATGTCATCAAGTTAATGAACCAATTAACAAATCATATAATCTTTGGCTTCAACTCAAGTACTCAACTAGATAGCACAATTGTCTCCAAAAAGATGTAGAGTTTGTATAGGCTATGAAAGTTCAAAAACGTGTACAAAACACCTTTGAACGTTTAGACCCCAAAAAAAAAACAACTTAACCAACTCAAGCAATATGTCAAACAACTAGTGTGCGGAAACTTAACACATGCTATAATATGAAATTGGTTAAACAACTATCTAAGCCATAACAAAATAAAACCACAGCAGATAAAATAAAGGCAAAGATAGAGAGGAAGGAAGATGCAAACACAAAGACAACACACGATGTGTTATCGAAGAGGAAACCGAAGTCCTCGGCGAAAAACCTCTCCGCCGCCCTCCAAGCGGTAATCAATCCACTAGAAAATACAGTTGGGATACAAGGACAGCAATAGACCCTCCAAGCCTAATCTACCCAGTGCACCTAAGCCCTCCAAGCTTCTTGCTCCAACGAGGTTGCGCCGAACCTTTTTCTTTTCTAGCTTCCCGGATTCCGCTACTAGACCGTAGCATCAACCAATGAAGATTGGCTCCTTCCTAACTGCTTCCCAGAACTCCAAACGACTGTCTCACAGAGATGATGATGGTGAGAACTAGGTTTGGTATAATGCCTCTCAAGGATTTGACAATGGACAGGAAGAGAGTAAGGGAATTTGAAGAGACTCTAAGGTATAGATTGTGGGTGAAGCAATCTGGTTTTTCTTTAGGGTTTCTCTCTCAAAATTCTCTCTGGAAGCTCTCTTTCAATCGTGGGTTAAAGGGGTATTTATACTGGAGTGGGAGAGGAATGTGAAACGTCAGGTTTTACAAAACAGGGGTGGCTCGCGGCTTGACCTCGCGGCTTGACCAAGTCGCGAGATCCAGTCGCGAGTTAACCATATGGCCAGTTGTCCTGTTTTGTCCTGTAGTGCTCCAGCTAGCATGACTGTTCATCTTCCAGCATGCTTGGCACGTGTGCAGCTTCTGGCAGCTTGCAGCCGCGAGTCCACCCGCGAGTCTCTGTTTTCTTGCACACTCTTGAGCAAACTTCACTCTATCTCACTCACTACCCTTACAACAAACCCACCTAAATACAGGGTTACTAAATGCTGAATTACAAGCAAATTTGGCACGGAATAAAGCCAATTAGATGGTTGAATAAATTCAACCTTAAAATCTCCCCCTTTGGCTATTCCGTGACAAAACCCTAAAACAGACTCTAGACTTAACATGTGAGTTGGGAACAGTTGAACAAAACTCACTCACACCTAACTCTAGAAGCTGTGAAGCACTTGAATCATATGAACATAATACTCCTGAAACACAACAATACACCATGATCATTGTAAGCAGAAAACTATAAATGCATATGAAACAGGCAATATGTGATCAAGCAAAGATGGAGTTAATAAACAAACCATGGCTTGATCAACCAAATGAACACCACAAGGTAGTGATCACAGTGCTCATTCACACTTGGAATGAACACAAGGACATACAAGTTAACAAGCACAAGGCAAGACACTTGTATGCTCAACACTCAACCAATGCATAGCACACAAGGCATATGCATCTAGGAACAATCCTACAAGGGCACAAGAGTGACAGTACATAAACCAAAATGCAGAACATTTAGATTAAAGTACTGATTTCACCATAGCATAAAGGCTGCATTAAGCAAGGTACATACCATAAAGCCTACAAACTATGCATAAAACATTAACCCTAAAAGCTTACAAAAGCACATGGGTACAAAACAAAAGCATCCTGAATAACAGTTTACAAAACACAATATATCAACTTAAAGAAAACAAATGAAACTGAAAAAGAAAGTAAAGACATTCCCCCTTAAGTAATATTCTCCCCCTTTGATAATGCCCATCACTCCCCCTTTTTGTCATGGAATAGGCTAGTCATCCTCTTCCAGCTTTCTCTGAATTTGATCCAATTGAGCTTGAAGAGAAGTAAGCTTCATATCCCATCGAGTGCTGTGATGGTGTAGAGAAGCTGTGAGTCCAGACACCTTTGTGTTCAACTCGTGGACAGAGGAAACAATGCGACCAAGTTTCTCATCTAGGGAGAGAGTGCTAAACTGAGAGTCACTGTGAGATGCAGACGATTCTGGTTTGGCTCTCTTCCGACTATGTCCAACGCTTGCATTGAATGTACGCATGTTGATTGGACTTGGTTTGGGGAGAGGAGTTTCATCAGCCGTTGGATAAATTCCCTTGAGCTTCAAGATCCGTGAAATAAGACTGCAGAAAGGAACACATATCCGAGACTCATTTCGAAGAACCGTTTTGCGCAGAACATGAAAGATATGAGCACAGATGTCTATTTCCTCATCAGAGATTAGATCATGAAAAAACAAAGCACGTCCGAGGTTCATATACCCAGTGCTTGATAAAGGGTACAAATTGTGAAACATCACAATTATAAGCACTCTCAGCTTTGGAGAAAGGGAGGAAACACTGATGGATTTGCCATTGGGTGAGAACTCCAAGTCTTGACCAAGACTTTCTTTGAGAAGCTCCTCATCAGGACAGAGATCATCATAGACCGGTGAATGTCGGAAAATGGGTCTGTTGATGTGAAGAATTTCTGCCAGATATGTGGGAGAGACAGAAAAGCTCTTGTTCCGAACCCAGCACTTAAGTTCATCTCCTTCCACAATTGCGTTAGCATAAAATTCTTTTACTAACTCTTCATACACGTCATCCGGATCAGATAGCAGGTAATTCCAATCCTTGTGAGCAAACCATTTCGGAATGTCAGTGTCATGAAGTGAGGACTGATCCAAGGCTCTTTCTAGTAATGGTGTGGCATGTAGAAAGAAATTCTCATAAGATTGATAGGCTGCATAAGATCTGAACTTGTTGGGATCGAATCTCCTTGAGGAAGAGCGAGTCCCCTTTGGCTGAGGTGGATAATCATCAACATCAATTACTGGTTCCTTCCCTTTGGAACTACCTCCTTTCACAGCAGCTTTCTTGAAAGGCGACATGACTAGTCTGCATTGTGAACAAAGGAAATGACAGAACACAATCCAACAAACTAAATTAGCAGTGGGTTAGTGGAATTTTAGGGACAATGAAGAAACCCTAATAGCTGGATGAGAATGGTCAGAAAATAGCAATGACGGACACCAAAGGCCCAAATTTGAACTACACAGTATAGGGAGACCAAATACAACCACATAATCAGCTGAAAAGGGACCAAATTTAACAACACATCAACAAGATACCACACAGGATCATAGTGAAACATGATATCAACAGCAGATCAGACAAAAATAGCTAACCCTAGCTAAACACATGATGAAGAACATAGCCACCAACATAAACTAGCTCAAACACAGAAACACAAGCATCCAAGCGAAGCTAGAACATAGAATAATAGTTGAGCTAAAAACCCATCACAAAATCACAATCAAATGTGAATGAACCAGAGGGAAAACCATAACAACAAGTAAAATAGAGTGCAGGACAGAAAACCATACCTGTTAGTCGACGATTTTGAGCTGAAAAGAGACAAGTATTGGAGATCGAAAATGGAGGCACGGTGACAATGTGTAAGAGCAGATGAGAAAGAAAATGAACAGTCACAAAAAGATCGAGGGAAAAATAAAAAGTTTGAAAATTGCCCCTGTTTATCCAAGACACGCGATTTTCGCGACTGAAACGAGTCGCCAAAAAGTCGCCAGATCAAGCCGCCAAAACACTCAAGGACAAAAAGTTGAAAAATTTTTCTAAATGTTTTTCGCGACTGGAAGGTCTACTCGCGAGTGAGTCGCGAGCTGAGCCGCGAAAATCTCTGAGTGAACCTCGCGACTGGACCTTCCACTCGCGAACAAGTCGCCAAAAATGACCAGCGAAGATGCGACTGCGTCTCGCGACTTGACATACCCGCGACTGAGCCGCCAAAACAGGGCAAAACTGGATTTTTGAAAATTTTCAGATTTTTAACAAAATACTTTCCAAAAACACCTAAAACACTCAAAAATCTTTTTGTGCTTGAATTAACAAAGATTGAGCATGTGAGAACATATTTCAACAAGTACAATCACACAAATGAATATGGCATTTATTGAACATAAACTTGTGTGTTGTGTGTGGATATCAACAATGAGATAGTCCTTCGCCTAATGTGAAGCTTCAATGATCAATTCAACCAAGGCATACACAATTAGCACTAGATCATGTGACCCATCTTAATTATAGAAATATGTATATATGACCTCCCACACAACTTGATAACATAACTTGGAGCTTATCATTTGACTCCACTTTCAATCATAACATTTGATCTTTTTGATCTTTTGAGGCAATCATCTCTCATTGTGAGAGAGATATATAACATTTCCCTTTGAAGAACAGGCCTTTGGCCTTTTTGAATGAACATTCACTTTTAATATAAGGTCGCTTACCCTTTTTCCTAGTCAAATACTAGAATGTGCGACAGGCTTTTGCAGCTCAATATCTCTTTTCATTTGGAGATTTACATTTGGTGAGCTCTTTTTAGCAAAAACAAACATAAAAAGTGGGAAGATATATAGACACAAGTCTATGCATGTCTCAAGATCAACATAACCATTCACTAATCATTCATGACAAGTTTGAAGATCTATTTACAACAATCATATAGAATTCAAGATTTTTCCCACAGTGATATAAGTGCATGAAAACAAGCAATGCTCGAAAATGCACAAAGCCATTAGCACAAAGGTACAAGGCAAAACAAGTTTTGAGACAAAACTCAACAAAGTCAATCAAGCTTTTTGATTTTCTAATTTTTATGTGATTTTTGGATTTTTGACACAAGAAACAAAAATGATTGAACAAACATAAAAAGAAGCAACAGTATTCACAAATGTACAAACAAACAAGAAACATGTTGCACAAAAAGCTAATCAGAAAGGTGTGTGCCCCAACACAGACAGATATATCATATTATAAATAAGTGAAGCACACAACACACAAGAGAGTCAAGGAATTGTACCAACACCAATGGTCTTACGGAGTGATTCAAACCGTGGACCATCGAGAGGCTTGGTGAAGATATCCGCCTTTTGATTGTCGGTGTGTATGAACTCAAGACACACAACTCTTTCCTCTACCAAATCCCGAATGAAATGGTAACGTATCTCTATGTGTTTGGATTTTGAATGCTGAACAGGATTTTTGGAAAGATTGATGGCACTGGTGTTGTCGCAGAAGACACACATCGTTTCTTAAGGAATTCCATAGTCATGAAGTAATTTCTTCATCCAAAGAAGCTGAGTGCAGCAACTTCCAGCAGCAATGTATTCTGCTTCTGCAGTAGATAGAGACACTGAATTCTGCTTCTTGCTCATCCACGAAACAAGATTGTTACCAAGATAAAAACAGCCGCCTGAAGTGCTTTTCCGATCGTCTACACTGCCAGCCCAGTCAGCATCTGAATACCCAGCAAGACGAGCATTTGAGTCTTTTGAATACCACAGACCATAGTTTGCAGTACCATTCACATATCGAATGATTCGTTTAGCAGCAGTCAGATGAGATTCCTTCGGATTAGCTTGGTACCTAGCACAAACGCCCACACTGAAAGCAATGTCCGGTCTACTGGCTGTAAGGTAGAGCAAACTTCCTATGATGCTCCTATACAATGTGGGACTTACTTCAACTCCCGACGAATCCACATTCAGTTTAGTGGAAGAGCTCATGGGAGTGGAGGCATGTTTTTTGGAGTCTAGTCCAAACTTCTTGACAATGTTTCTGGCATACTTCTCTTGAGATACAAATATACCCTCCTTCTGTTGTTTGACTTGAAGACCTAAGAAGAATGTGAGCTCCCCCACCATGCTCATCTCAAACTCCTTCTTCATCTCCTCAGAAAATTCAGTAGCACGATCTTCGATAGTTGCCCCAAACACTATGTCATTAACATAGACTTGTGCCACGAGGAGATAATCTTCATCATTTTTGACAAATAGAGTTCGATCGGCGTACCCTCTCTTGAAACCTCTATCTAGAAGATAATGTGTAAGACGATCGTACCAGGCTCTAGGCGCTTGTTTTAAACCATAAAGTGCTTTCTTCAATCTTAATACATGATCTGGGAAATGAGGATCCTCAAATCCTTTTGGTTGCTCAACAAATACTTCTTCATTTAGATACCCATTCAGAAAAGCGCACTTAACATCCATTTGATAAAGCTTGAAATTCAAAGTGCACGCAATGGACATGAGGATTCGAATGGATTCGAGTCTTGCCACCGGAGCAAATGATTCATCAAAATCCACTCCTTCTACTTGTGTGTATCCTTGAGCCACTAACCGAGACTTGTTTCGAATTATCTCTCCATCTTCATCAGTTTTGTTTTTAAAAATCCACTTTGTGCCTATAACATGAACGTTCTCGGGCCGTGGAGCAAGTTCCCACACATCATTCCTCACAAACTGATTCAGCTCTTCATGCATTGACTCAACCCAATTCTCATCTTGAAGAGCCTCTTCAACCCTTTTTGGTTCAAACTGTGCAAGATAACAGTGATATGTTACATGATTGGCTAGCAGAATATTTCCTTTCCGGAGGCGAAGACCGTCGTCAAGTGATCCTATGATATTACTTTCCGGATGATTCTTGACAACTCTTGAAGATGGCCTTTTTGAAGTGGAAACTTCATCACTACGAGAGATAGGAGGATGAACTTCTGGAGGAGTAAGAGGACTTGAAGTTCTAGACATCGATCTCGTTTCCATTCTTGAGTTGATGGGAGTCGATTCTACTTCTGGTATAGGTTCTTCACCTTCTATATCCAGAGCTTCTACCTCAACATCAGGCTCTTCGGTGCTCGGCCCTTCTACATCATCAATCATTTCCACCTTAGGTAAGGCATCATCAATCTTAACATTTATGGATTCCATCACAACCTTTGTTCTCTTGTTAAACACTCTATACGCTCGACTTGTAGTAGAGTAGCCAAGAAAAATACCCTCATCACTTCTTGCATCAAACTTCCCAAGATTTTCTCGATCATTTAAGATATAGCATTTACTTCCAAAAACCCGGAAATACTTCACTTTAGGCTTCTTCCCATTCCATATCTCATATGCAGTCTTCTTTGTACCAATTCGAAAGAAAATCCTATTTCCAATGTGACACGAGGTGTTGACAGCTTCTCCCCAAAATTTTTGAGGTATTTGCTTGTTAAGCAACATGACTCTCGCCATCTCCTGAATCACACGATTTTTTCTCTCTACCACTCCATTTTGTTGTGGAGTTTTGGGAGCTGAAAACTCTCTTTTAATTCCATTCTTCTCACAGAAGGACTCGAATCTTGCATTCTCAAATTCCCTTCCATGATCACTTCTAACTTTGGCTATTGGTATCCCCTTTTCGTTTTGTAGTTTCTTGCACAGAATCTCCAACCTCTCACAAGCTTCTGATTTTTCTCTAAGGAATTCAACCCAAGTGTATCTTGAGTAGTCATCCACAATGACCATAATGTATCTCTTCCCCCCTAGGCTTTCAGTTCTGGTGGGCCCCATCAGATCAACATGAAGTAACTCCAAGCACCGAGAGGTGGCTATCACATTTACCTTGTGATAACTTGCCTTAGTTTGCTTCCCCATTTGACATGCACCACAAACGGTCTTCTTCACTTTTCCAAACTTAGGAAGTCCCTCGACTGCTTCAAGTTTGGAGACTTTTGCTACTTGTTTGAAGTTGGCATGCCCAAATCTGTGATGCCACAGCTCCAACATATCCACCCGAGCACTTCTACACGATATTGGTGCCGTGGGAACTATTCCATAACAATTATCTGTAGTCCGATTTCCTTCCAAAACCTGAATCCCCTCTTCATTGATGATCAAACATCCTTTCTTAGAAAATTGTACCAGGAAATCGTCATCACAAATTTGAGTGATGCTCAGCAAATTCGCCTTCAGCCCTTTTATGAACAGCACATCTTTCAACAGAGGCAAACCGGGTATCTCAATGGTTCCTTTGCCTAGGACTTGAGCATGGCTTCCATCACCAAAGGTCACATAGTCACCAACCTTTTCTTTGAGTGACTTAAACAGTGACTTATCCCCTGTCATATGGCGAGAACACCCATTGTCAAGATACCACAAACATGCATTAAACACCTTCAATGAGGTATGCACAAATAGGTTCACATGTGACAGACATTCTTGACCTTCAAACACACACTCATCATCAGTTTTCATGCTTCTTTTAGATTGATTTTTCATTTTCAAATTCTCAATCATCTCACACAACATTCTATTCTTTCTTTTATATTTCTTAATCAATGTTTTAGACTCAGATATGCTACTGTGTAAGACAAGATTCTGATTTTCAAGATATTCCAGCATGTGAACAATAACTCTAGCATGTTTCTTAGTTTTTAATAACTCTACAAGATCATCAGTAAGACACCTTTCAGACATATGTATAGAGTCATCTTCACAAACACTTAAGCTACAATTCAGCATGGTATAATCCAAAACAACAATCACAACTCAGGAGTCTAGGATCACACTTAGGTAATAAAACCACAACAAGTGTACCTGCTCTGATACCAATTGAAAGTTCAAAAACGTGTACAAAACACCTTTGAACGTTTAGACCCCCAAAAAAAAACAACTTAACCAACTCAAGTAATATGTCAAACAACTAGTGTGCGGAAACTTAACACATGCTATAATATGAAATTGGTTAAACAACTATCTAAGCCATAACAAAATAAAACCACAGCAGATAAAATAAAGGCAAAGATAGAGAAGAAGGAAGATGCAAACACAAAGACAACACGCGATGTGTTATCGAAGAGGAAACCGAAGTCCTCGGCGAAAAACCTCTCCGCCGCCCTCCAAGCGGTAATCAATCCACTAGAAAATACAGTTGGGATACAAGGACAGCAATAGACCCTCCAAGCCTAATCTACCCAGTGCACCTAAGCCCTCCAAGCTTCTTGCTCCAACGAGGTTGCGCCGAACCTTTTTCTTTTCTAGCTTCCCGGATTCCGCTACTAGACCGTAGCATCAACCAATGAAGATTGGCTCCTTCCTAACTGCTTCCCAGAACTCCAAACGACTGTCTCACAGAGATGATGATGGTGAGAACCAGGTTTGGTATAATGCCTCTCAAGGATTTGACAATGGACAGGAAGAGAGTAAGGGAATTTGAAGAGACTCTAAGGTATAGATTGTGGGTGAAGCAATTTGGTTTTTCTTTAGGGTTTCTCTCTCAAAATTCTCTCTGGAAGCTCTCTTTCAATCGTGGGTTAAAGGGGTATTTATACTGGAGTGGGAGAGGAATGTGAAACGTCAGGTTTTACAAAACAGGGGTGGCTCGCGGCTTGACCTCGCGGCTTGACCAAGTCGCGAGATCCAGTCGCGAGTTAACCGTATGGCCAGTTGTCCTGTTTTGTCCTGTAGTGCTCCAGCTAGCATGACTGTTCATCTTCCAGCATGCTTGGCACGTGTGCAGCTTCTGGCGGCTTGCAGCCGCGAGTCCACCCGCGAGTCCCAGTCGCGAGTCTCTGTTTTCTTGCACACTCTTAAGCAAACTTCACTCTATCTCACTCACTACCCTTACAACAAACCCACCTAAATACAGGGTTATTAAATGCTGAATTACAAGCAAATTTGGCACGGAATAAAGCCAATTAGATAGTTGAATAAATTCAACCTTACAGGCTACAAGTGCTCAACTAGATAGCAACACTTATTAGTCATATTTGCTTAGTATAGTTCATCCAAAAAATGTTTCTCGAAGTTCAATGATAAAAGGTATAAAAGGTCCAGCCAAACAAGTCCAGTATGAATGTAGAAATGTTGTGGTATGATAAAGTCTTTAGATTTAGACTTCTTTGTCTCTCTTGTACATGAAGTAGTCTCTTTGCAGTAAAATATATGTTTACTTACCAAGAAATAAAAAAAATAAGGTATGATAAAGAAGCTTTAACGTTGAAAATGCTTGCTATCCTCCATTTATGTAAGGCAATGACCTAAGTAGCAACATCCTTATCTTTAATATGCTCAATTTTTTTTTTCCATTCACACAAGACCACCTCAACATCTACTCTCAAAACCATTATTATTACTTGCTCCATCTAATTTTTTGTTTCTTTAATTGGACCAAGCCAAAAAAATTGTCCCTATCCCTTAGAGCTTTATAAAAAAAAATAATAATAACAGCAATAAACTTAAGTCTTCAGCCTTCCAAGGCAAAGGACTTTTACATTTAAAGGAAAGAGTGAGCAGATTGTATAAATTCCTATAATAGAAAAAAGTGGGCAGCAGGTTGGCATAAGAAAAAAGAATTTACATCAAAATAGAGGGAAATACTAATTGCAAGTTCAGAGACTGCAAGTTTGAAAACAAAGAAAGGGTGCAGCCATGAGTTATAACTTATAAGGCAAACATCTTCAGTGGGAATGTACTAAAAGCATGTCCAACTAGCAAAAAAGCTGATCCATGAATAACATTTCTCACTACATAGAAGCACTATTGCATGCTTATTTAAATATCCAAGTGGAGCCAACTACTGGTCCTTTTTTGCAAGTGCAACCAAGATAAAATAAACTACTGGTCCATTTCACTTTCACACAAACTGGAGGGAAATCAGCATTGGGAAATGGCTTTTTAATATCAACTAATAAGTTCAGTTTCATCGACGATTGGGTAAAAATACCAGAATTTTTTACATTTTGAAGAAAAAACACCCAAGTACTCAGATTCATTTTAATTTACATTTTTGTTTTTTGTATATGGACTTCTATTAGTGATTCAAATCTTTCAAAGGTCAATTAGCAAACTTATTCGGATAATTTTCTTTGTTATTAGTTCATACTTACAGCTTTGGGACACAATCACCAGTACAGTCTTACCTATTTAATCCCTTTAGTGTATGTAAGTATATAAATATATATATATATATATATATATATACATATATAAAATTGGGTACGTATTACAAATTTCAATTTAATGTATATTATTTCCCATCAGAGTAGTCCTAAGCATTACTCTATAGGATGAAGGTTACTTCTGTGAATGGAAGTTCATCTCCAGATACCTTCCACATCCTTGGCAGCATTTTCTATCTGACCATATTCACAAAACTCTTGAACTAAGACTTCAAAGTAACGCTTGCTTTGGATGCGATGAAGCATTCACTTCAAAGGGGATAACAGAAAATCTGATAATATGGATAAGCACATTGTTTCCCGGTTTATTCTCATACGAGGAATGTCTTATCTTCTCCTTTTTATTTTATTTTATTTTAATGTGTGCTTCAGCTAGCTACATCTTGGTTCATAAGAATGATTATTGTTCTTTGCCGTTACAAATATGGAAATTTTCCAATATCAGCATATGTGATGGTATTAGTATATTCCTAAACTTCATTTTGCGTGTTGTAGTCCTGTACTACCAGATGTTCTACATTTACTAAATTCAAAAATAGACACTCATGCTGCTAAATGTACACTTGTATGCATAATTTGTGTTAAGAAAATAAAGGCAAATGGATACAATGACAAAATCCACAGATTTCATAAAGCACTCGATTACCATATGCTTTACGCGTATAAAAGTTGCCTGTATATAAGCCTTTTTCGAGAGAAAGCAATGAGAGTAGTGATCCTTAAAATTGGTTTCACTTTTGGTTGGATCGATAATTAAAAGAAAAGCACTCAGGGTAAGTAAAGTGGATTTATACTAAAAGCCATGGTTGGTGCTTAAATTAAAATTTGATAAGCCTGCCCGTCCCCATTCCATGCAAAAGTTTGAACCACTCTACTCTCTATATCCAGTCCTGCTTTTTATACTGAAAGTTGATAGCGTTAACATCAAAGCATGCTACTTGATCTGCTAAATGAGGCTTTAGACACCTCTTCTTTGCTTGCAACCATCACTTTATTTAGTGTTATTACCATTTATGTTGGCTTTTAAGGTCATGTGTAAGTTTTAGCTCTAACATATGCTACGTTATAGAATGAGCTAAAGCACATGTGTACATGTAAAAAGACGAGACTTTTTGCTCTTATTCTTTTAGGAATGGGGTCTAAAATGTCCACCAATCGACTTAAAAGTCTTTTATGTTAGGTTCTAAAGACTTAGGTTTTTATGTATTTAGAATTCTAATGTGTATTGTTGGCAAACCATGATCAAAACAATATGTTTAGTCGTGTTTAGACTTGCTCAAAGTTGTATTATTTATGTAAAGTTGGAATGAGTTGATGCAGAAGTCTTTATGCTTCTCGGCCTGGTTCGATCGATCAAGGCTTAGGCTCGATCAATCGAAAATCGAGTCAGAAGCGTTTTTCTACAGAATTCCAATTCAACCCTAGTTTGTTTAAAATGTTTAGGGTTTTTTAATTTGTTCTAAGTATAAAAAGCAAACCCTAGCCACGTTTTAGTGTTGTTCATATTGCTGTTTGTGTAAATCTCTTATGAGATCTAGAGAAGCTTTCCTTTACACAAATTTAGGGTTTTCAAGGAGAAGATATTATCTATACCTTAATGATCAATTCAGTTGCTGCCATTGAAGTTTAAAGAAACACAAGCAGGTGTGCTTGTATCTGGTGGTAAATCCAAGAAAGAAGGAGTCCGTGGATTCGGAGCTTGCACGTGGTCGTGTCAGTAAGTTCTACTGGTAGGTAGCAATAAGAAGTCGAGCGTGAGGGCTTGTAAGTCTTATTGTATGAACTTCGATTCTTTCAAGATAGTAGATTCAGGTTTACTTTGAGGATAGCTAGGTTAAATCCTCCCCAGGTTTTTACCGGTTTGGTTTCCTGGGTGATCATATCATTGTCTTATTTATCTTTCCCCTGCTATGCATGATATGATTGTTTTGATTGTGATAACCTAGATTTGTTAATTTGGACTAAGTAACAACTTGGCTAATTACCTAGGTTAATCCAATTGTGTTTTTAAGGGGTTTAAAAACCATAAAGTGGTATCAAAGCAGGTTGCTCTCTTGTTGTTGATCTTTTGATCACTAAGCTGATCCTTGACCCTTGTTGTCATGGAACACGAACACTCTCTTATTATTCCTCCTCACTTTAATAGGAATAATTATGCTTATTGGAAAGTAAGGATGAAAGCATTTCTGAAATCAATTGATGAGAGAGTTTGGAACTCCGTTGAATACGGATGGGAGAAGCCCACTACTCCTGTTAATGAGTGGCAAACTTCTCAAAAAGAAACAGCCGCGTTCAATAGCAAGGCTATGAATGCTATCTTTAACACTGTTTCTGTGGAGGAATTTAAGAGAATCTCTAATGTTGAGGTTGCTCATACTGCTTGGAATATCCTCCAGATTGTGCATGAAGGCACAAAGGCTATCAAAATCAATAAATTGCAACAGTTAACTTCAAAATTTGAAAGCATTAGGATGTCTTATGATGAATCTTTTAATGAATTCTATGCTAAACTGAATGATATTGTTAATTCTGCTTTTAACTTGGGTGAAATCTATGATCAATCTAAAATTGTTAGGAAGATTCTTAGATCATTAACTGAAGACTTTAGACCCAAGGTGACTACCATTACTGAGAGCAAGGATGTGGACTCCATCCCTGTTGATGAACTTGTAGGATCACTTCAATCTTATGAGTTGGACCTACCCAAAACTAACAAATTCAAATCAATGGCTCTTAAGTCAATTGATGATGTTGAGGTTGGTGGATTTGATGATGAGCTCTTTGCTACAGATATTGCTTACCTTGCCAAGAACTTTAGAAACTTTCTCAGGAATAGTAACAAAACGGCAAAAGGTACAAACACTGCTAAACCTAGAAACTTTAGGAAGAATGATCCCACTAAGGTTAACAATAATGTTAAACCTAGAGAAAAAGTACGTCAATCTTCAAATAATTCTATGGGTCCTCAGTGTTTTGGATGTCAGGGGTATAGTCACATGAAATCTGAATGTCCTACCTATTTGAAGTCTAAGGGTAAGGCTATGGCTGTAACCCTTAGTGATGGTGAAGTTTTTGATGATGAGTTTAGATGTGACAAGGATGGAAACTTCATTGCTTTCACTGCTACTGTTGTAGTCAATGAGAGCATATCTGCTGAAGAGAACCCTTCTGATGGAGAACTCTCTAAGGATGCAGATCTTCAAGAGGCCTACAATAAACATTGCAAAGTTGCTGCAAAGGATGTTATGAATGTTGAACTTGGCCTGAAGAGAATTGAATCTCTTGAGCTTGATAAGAAGAATTTGCTTGTAAAACTGTTTGATGCAAATGAACTTTTGAACAATGTGAAAACTGAGAATATGCTATTGCTTGTTAAAGTTAACTCTTTAGAACTTGATTTATCTGTTGCTAGATCTGCTAGTTCTAAACTTGATCGAATGCTGAGTGTTCAAAAGTCTCCTTCTGACAAATCTGGATTAGGTTTTGTTGAAAGTATCTCTGTGTCTGCTCCCCATTCCACAAACTTTGTCCCTTTATCTTCTTTTGAACCTTCTATGAGTGAGATTGTGTGTGAAACTGTCAAACCCCCTATGAGTGAGATTGTCAAACCCATAGAAGTTTTACCATCTAGGAAGATTAGGGTTGATCTGAAAGAGTCTAAACCTAAGCAGTCTACCCTTTCTAAGGACAAGTCACATGATAAGCCTGCATGGGTTTGTCATTTTTGTGGAAAGCCTAGATACATTCATCTAAACTGTTACAAGCTGCAAGCTGCTAAGAGAGAAACAAACCAAAAGTACCTGTGCCTTAAGCACAAGATCCAATAGTAATTATTGGTGAATTGATAAAGGCTTTAAACCTTTATTCCAATCCTAGAGTTGGAAACCACTCTAATGTGAATACGAACTCCAATGCTTGTGGTGCATCTAAAAGATTTTGGATGTAAAAGACTCAAACTAATTGAGTATTTCTGACATGGTCCTTGTGCTTCATTGCTCTACCCTTTGTGACAATTTTTTTGGTTTTGTGTTCTTTTGTTTCTAGGGTTTGCATTGCATAACATTCATGCATTTCATTCTAGTTTTTTTTTTTTATATAATAATAAAAAAAAAGGAAGCAAATTGTGTTTTGCACTATTTTCTTGGTTTTTGAGAACAAGGTTGGTTAATTTATTTTTACATAACATGTATTTTGTACCTTGTTTAGCCTTGATGAGCTTACTTATTGCACTTTGCTAGTTAAAGCTTTGTAGTGCATGCTATGTGCGAAAGATGTTTATGGTTTTGATCACTTTGTCTTGATCTTGAAGTCACATGTCTTTGACTGTCAGACTTGAAATTTTAGAGAAAGACATAAATAACCATCTCACCACTGGTCACTAACCAATCATGAATACCTTAGTGCATATCGTAAGATTTTGTGCTCGAGAAAGTGTAGCACATGCACAAAAAGAACATAAGGTGTAGCCTCAGTTTAATTGCTCAATGCTTAAAATTGGTGTGTACTATTAGGCTTGATGCCAAATCACATAATTAAAATTGGTATGTATATTATGAGGCAAAATTCAAGAAACTTACATGATTGCAAGCTTATGTTCTAGGAGATGTGGGAGTTATATGATGTAACTCTTTAGGTGATAGTCTCTTTTAAATTCTATGTGATGAATTTTGTAGACTTTGTGATTGATTACTATTTACATATCACCTCACATGTATCTCAAGCTTTTGCTAGTTGTACACACTACACAAGTGACTCTTTGCTAAACATTGTACATGTTATTGTGTGTGTCTTTGGTCTGACCAACCAAGTTTGCAAATACTTTGAGTTTTGTGCAAAACGGATTTGATGCTTGAAAATTTATGGAGTATGTAAGAAATTTTAAATTTGGGATAATTGGGCTTCAATTCTTGTTTTTAAAAATCATATCATCACATACTCATGCATTGTGTTCCTAAATTTCTATGCTTTGAGATGTTTCTAAAACTTTTTCCAAAACTGTGTTTTCTCAAAAAATTTGTGAGTCTCTGTCTGTTTCGATTGATCGAGTTTGTTTTTCGATCAATCGAAATTGTTTTTAAAAATTTCAGTGAGCCTCTGTTTGTTTCGATCGATCGAACTTAATATTTCGATCAATTGAAAATCGTACGGGAAGTTTTTAAAAAAATGATTTTCAGTTGAGACAAACACTTTTTCAAAAAGTTCTTTACTTTTTCTATCACCATACGACTCGGTCAAGGCTCAATCTCAAATTTTTGTCGCTTTCGTCCATTCCTTTTGCAAGGTTTTCCTCTCCCAAGGCCGGTAAGACCTTTATACCCTTCCCTTTGCATTTATTTTCATGTTTTCATGCATAAACTCATGCATTTTGTTAGAATTTTCGGACCTTTTCAAAATTGGGATTTTTGTTGAATCAAGCTTCTTTTTCTAAAATTGATCATTGGGTTTTGTTCCTATATTGCTATAATCATGTTATATGATGGTTAATTTGATCAATTTGGGGTTTTGTGATAAATTGAAAATTCTAGGGCTTGTATTGAACCCGAATTGGGGCTTTTTGTTCAAATTGGTTCAATTGATGAAATTGGCTCATTGGAGTGATGTAATTGATCATTATTCTATGTAATCTATCTTATGTAATGATCAATTTGTCAATTTATTACAAATTGATCAAGTGGTTTTTCAAAATTTTGGGGTTTTTTTTTTTTTTTTTTTTTTTTGTTAGAAACTCTATGTTGAAGCCAAATTTGTGAGCTTGAACTTAATTTGAACTTAATTGCACTGCATTAGGTCATGCATCACTACATTTACTTTGTTCATGCATCATATAGATTTTTGTTCTATATTTTTTTGTGCTAACTTGCAGTCTGCCCTTAATTATTTGTTTTTTTTGCTTTGTGTCTTGGTCCTTATCCTAGCACTATGCCTAGGAAAACTAGAGCCCATAGGACCCCCTCCACTTCCTCTGAGTCTCCCTCTAGGAGTGAGGTGTTTAGGAATGACAAAAGTAGAGAGGCCTTTGAGAAACTGAACTGTAAGCGTAGGATTTGGGTTGAGCGTTCTGTGGTTTTAGATGAGATTGATCCTGCCATTAGGGCTAACTTTGAGTCTAGAGATTGGTTGTCCCTATTAGAGATAGATCATCCACCCCCGACCGCCCTGATTAAAGAGTTCTTCTAGAATCTCTCTTACCACGTCTATGATTTCAACACTCTTGTTAGGAGTTGGATACGAGGTGTTGAGTTCACCATTACTCCTCGGGTAGTGGCTGAAACTCTTGGGGTTCCAGTCGTTAGGGAGCCTGACTATCCCTATGATGAGTCTCCACCCATAGATGTTGTCATGTCATACATCACTGGGTCTTCTATCCAGTGGGGTTTTGATCCTCGGATCACGTCTGTTGAGCTTACTGAGACTGCCTATCTTTTCTTTAGGATAGCGTGTCATTCTTTGTGGCCTATTTCTCATCTCCACACCATCCCTCTAAAGCGATGTGTGTTTTTGTACGCTTTTGTTTCTGGTGCGTCTATCAGTTTCCCACATTTGTTCCTTCGTTCTTTGAACGAGGTTCATAGGAGTTTTGCTGTAGGGCATGCACTTATCCATCCTATTTTCATTCATAGGATTTTGTTGTCTAGATGGTTTTCCTTCTAGTGAGCTTGTTCATGTTGTTGCTCCCATAGGTGCCACCTTTCTTAGGCAGAGGGCTGCTCATTTGAGAGTTGATCCTTCACGTCCTAGAGGTGTATCATCTGGTGCTGTTCCCCCTCCTCCCTCTTCTACAGGTGCTGATGCTGCTGAGACGTCTAGTGCTGCTGCTGCTGATGTTCCTCCACTGACTACTTCGGATGATTCGGACATTCGACGTACGTTGGATCATGTCTTGACCGTTCAAGCGGCTCATGGACAAATTTTGGTGGACGTGCTCGATGAGATCCGTGCTTTGCGTGCAGAGTTGGCACAGTTTAAACAATCTTCACCGCCACCTCCCTTTTGATGATGGATTTTGATTGCCCTTTGGCATTCCGTCACAAAAAGGGGGAGTACTTATTTGAATTGAGTTCTTGTAGAGTTTTGTTTTCAGGGAGAGAGTATTTTTGTTGGTTGGAGCTTGTGGAGTTTAGATTGTATCTAGGTGCTTCACATTGTATTTTATCTTTTTAGCTCTTGCCATATTTTTGTTGGGATATTCAAATTTTGGTGGACGTGCTCGATGAGATCCGTGCTTTGCGTGCAGAGTTGGCACAGTTTAAACGATCTTCACCGCCACCTCCCTTTTGATGATGGATTTTGATTGCCCTTTGGCATTCCGTCACAAAAAGGGGGAGTACTTATTTGAATTGAGTTCTTGTAGAGTTTTGTTTTCAGGGAGAGAGTATTTTTGTTGGTTGGAGCTTGTGGAGTTTAGATTGTATCTAGGTGCTTCACATTGTATTTTATCTTTTTAGCTCTTGCCATATTTTTGTTGGGATATTCATGTTAGGGGGAGTTACTTTTATTGCTTTATATGTTTCTTGTTTTCAACTGCTTATTGATTTATATTTATGAGTTATTCATTGATATATGTCTTTATTGTGTGTTGTTTGAAATCAAGAATTTATTTTGTTTACTTGTATTTTCCACACATACGGTTATGCATTTTGTTTAGTGTTTCAGGAAATATACAGGTTGATTCAATTGAGCTGCTGTCTACACTTGCAACTGATGGATAGTAGTTAGGACTGAGTTTGTTTTATGAGCATTTGTTTTGTAAAGGGCTTTTCTTTGTAAACTTTGAGCTTTTAGTTGTGTTTTTTCACGGATTGCCAAAGGTGGAGTTTGTTAGGTTCTAAAGACTTAGGTTTTTATGTATTTAGAACTCTAATGTGTATTGTTGGCAAACCATGATCAAAACAATATGTTTAGTCGTGTTTAGACTTGCTCAAAGTTGTATCATTTATGTAAAGTTGGAATAAGTTGATGTAGAAGGCTTTTATGCTTCTCAGCCTGGTTCAATCGATCGAGGCTTAGGCTCGATCAATCGAAAATCGGGTCAGAAGCGTTTTTCTACAGAATTCCAACTCAGCCCTAGTTTGTTTAAAATGTTTAAGGTTTTCTAATTTGTCCCAAGTATAAAAGGCAAACCCTAGCCATGTTTTAGTGTTGCTCATATTGCTGTTTGTGTAAATCTCTTGTGAGATCTAGAGGAGCTTTCCTTTACACAAACTTAGGGTTTTCAAGGAGGAGATATTATCTATATCTTGATGATCAATTCAGTTGCTGCCATTGAAGTTTAAAGAAAGACAAGCAGGAGTGCTTGTATCTAGTGGTGAATCCAAGAAAGAAGGAGTTCGTGGATTCGGATCTTACACGTGGTCATGTCAGTAAGTTCTACTGGTAGGTAGCAATAAGAAGTCGAGCTTAGGGGCTTGTAAGTCTTATTGTATGAACTTCGATTCTTTTAAGATAGTGGATTCAGGTTTACCTTGAGAATAGCTAGGTTAAATCCTCCCCCAGGTTTTTACCGGTTTGGTTTCCTGGGTGATCATATCATTGTCTTATTTATCTTTCTGCTGCTTTGCATGATATGATTGTTTTGATTCTGATAACCTAGATTTGTTAATTTGGACTAAGTAACAACTTGGCTAATTACCTAGGTTAATCCAATTGTGTTTTTAAGGGGTCTAAAAACTATCATTTTAATGTAAGCATTTGCATGCTGTTATTCATCATGGCTTATGTATTTACACAAACCTAAAGATATCACCACAACACCACCAATCAACTTCCCAAAACCCCAAGCACATTTAAACTCATTAATGAGAAAATAATTATTGCAGCATGTAAAAGACAACCAAATTCTCATTAATGAGAAAATTACACAAACATAACCAGGAGATTCTGGCATTTTACCCTTAATTTTTTTAAAAATTGGCAATATGCCCTTGTTTGCAAACTATATAGGGCATGCCCCTGTTTCGATACTCGATTATCCTAAAATCGAATTTAATTAAATACTCGATTCGTAGAAAATCGAGTTATGCCTGATCAAACTTTAAAAAAAAAATTAAAAAATTGAATGGAACTCGAGTTTCAAAAAATCGAGTACCATGCAAAAAAAAAAATTTATAAGTGTGATCGCCCCATATTCAAGGAGCCCTATAGTGGCGTTTTAAAGCCCTATAGTGACGTTTTAAAGCTCTATAGCAGCGTTTTCCTACAAATTTTTTTATAAGTGTGATTGCCCCATATTCAGGGTGCCCTATAGTGGCGTTTTTAAGCCATATAGTAACGTTTTAAAGCCCTATAGCGGTGTTTTCTTGCAAATTTTTTTTTATAAGTGTGGTCACCCTGTTCAGGGAGCCCTATAGTGGCGTTTTTAAGCCCTATAGTGACGTTTTAAAGCCTTATAGCAGCGTTTGGAACTCAACTTCCCTAAAATCGAGTTCCATGCATTTTTTTTTTATTTTTAAAATTTTTTTTATAGTTTTATTGGGCATAACTCGATTTTTTACAAATCGAGTATTTCAGTGAAACTCGATTTTAAGGTAATCGAGTATCGAAACAGGGGCATATCCCTATATAGTTTCGAAATAGGGGCATATTGCTAAATATTTTAAAAATTAAGGGCAAAAGGCTAGAATCTCCAACATAACCATATAGCAAGAAATACTTTAGATCATCATCATTGCAGCATATAAAAGACAACAAAATTCTCATCTTACTTAGTAAATTTACTACTTTAAGTAAGTTTCAACAAAATAATCAAAATCCCACATAAAACACAACCTAATATTACCCAAAATCAAAAATTATATTAGAGGAGAGCAACGTGTACCTCTAATCAACGGTGGCGGGTACGGTGAGGGTTTGACGAAAGCAACGATGATTGATTGAAGAGGGTGAAGGAGACTGGATAGGGAGAGTGAGATTGATGGAGAGTGGGGGACAGTGAGGAAGATTGATCGCATGGCAGAGAGCGAGGGAGAGTGATGGTAGAGAGCGAGGGAGAGAAGAGTGTACAGGAAGAGAGTGAATAGCATTCTGAGACGTTAGGGATTCAAATCGGAAACGAAACTCGATTTTGGACTTACCAAGTTACGCATGTTCACACCAACATTTTTTTAATGAGAAAAAACCACGTCTGTTTCGCCACCGTGGCACAACGGTCAGACAAACTCGACCATACCAATATTGAGTTCTTTATTAAAACTTGCCCTTCATATTATCGCATTACAAAAGAGGGGCATTTCCCTAATTAGTTTGGGAAAGGAGGCGGAACGCTGCTTTTTTTCCGTGAAAAGGGCATTTGCCCATTTTGGCCCAATTTAGGGTAAATAACAAAGTTGATCTCTATCATTTACATCATATCTCAATTTAATTACTAACCTTTCAGTTGTGTTAATTGGTCCTTAACCTTTTTAATGTCGTGTCAATTTAATCTCTACCATTATTCCTTGGATGGAAAAAGCTAATGTGTTAAACGGAATAATAAAAAAATATTTTTTTATGCCACATCAATTGCCAGCTATACTGCCATGTCGATTATAAAAAAATCCAAATTAAAATTTGCACACGTGAGATAAGTTTTGGGGAAACTAATAGGTTCTAAAATCAGTAATCCATCCCTTCTCCCTCTTCTCCATTCTAAAACTAATAAAGTTTTGTCGATTTATTGACTATGACTATAACTGCAGATTGGCTACAACTTCCAGGTGCTTGGATTCTTCTAATGATGGTAGCCCCTAGTTTATTTGCAGACACCATAAGAGACAACTGGGTTGGTGTGTTACTGTTAATTGCCTTGCCATTGTGTGTTATTTGCTGCAACAACACATACGGGCTAGTGGGTTCATAAATTCTTTCACAAGAGCCAATGGTCTATCAAACACAACTGGAATAGTCCTGTTTGTCTATCCCGTTTGGCACTGGCACTTGATGTGCTATAGGCTCACTCTTAGCAGCATTTGATTGTTTTTTGCTTGCAATTTTAGAACCTATTAGTTTTCCCAAACTTATCTCACGTGTGCATTTTTTTTTTTTTAACTGAAGTGGTGGTACAGTTGGTAGATGATGTAACATAAAAAATAACCTTATATTGTTCCGTTTGACACATCAGCTTTTTCCATCCAAGAAATAACAACAAAGACTAAATTGACATAGCACTATAGGCTAAATTGACACGATTGAAATCTTATGAACTACATTTATATATGGTGTAAAAGATAAGAACTAACATTGTAATTTACAATACAATTTATATATACTGATTTAAGAGGTTCATATCAGTACGTTGAAATGAAATAATATGAACAATTTATTACAACATACACGCACTCAGAGAGAGAGAGAGAGAGAGAGAGAGAGAGAGAGAGAGAGAGAGAGAGAGAGAGAGAGAGAGAGATGGACTTGTGGTAATAGTTTGAGCATTTGAAATGTCAAACGATACTAGGAAGAAGAACAAGAGACAGTAACTATAAGCAAATATTGAAGAAGCTAGTGGCTTCACCTTGAAATTCATCTTCATTGCCTCCTATTTTACATGAAAACTAAAATATTAATTTGTTCAAATATTAAATGTGCTCTTATGATAATTGTTAATAAATCATTTTATAAAAATCTTGATACAACTTTTATGGGAAATAGAAAAAATTGTCAAAACATTAATTGTCTTTTTTTTTTTCTTTTCTCATAAAAATTTTCCTAAAGTCACAAGTTGCGTCACCAAGGCTCAAATGTTAGTAGGCAGAATTTTCTTAGATTCACCTAATAAAAATTGAACAATAGCAACACAAACGCAAACCCACACTTCACATAAGCTTCAATTTTCAGCCCAAGCTAAATATATCCATCATTACTGTGTAGATGAGTTTGAAAACTATTTTAAATATCATGTTCCAAATACATGTTCCCCTCATAAATTTTTGTGGAACAATCAATTTTGGAGGTGTTTGGTTTGCCATGATATTACATTATGACATAATATTACATTATTGTAATATTTCATTAATGTAATCTCAATACAAGAATACAACATTATATTGTTTTGGAATGTGATGAGGTTAAGATGATGCAATATATTTTGTAATTTTAAATTATAATAATGTTAGGAAAACAAAAACAAAAACCTTAATGTGACATGATCGTAATGTGCATCACACCAAGGACCAATCAAAGCGAACCAAACACCCCCTTTCTGTTTTTTAATGGAGGTGGTAGTATTGTGGTGGCTAAGAACCATATAAGCATGTACCTCAACTAGCATTTCTTGCTTCATTTAGGGTTTGAAATTATCATACCCTCAATTATTAATTTATTAAAAAAAATCAAAAAACAATTTTATGTATTTTTTTTTTATGAATAATTTCACATAATTAAACAATGAAACATAAAAACATACATGCATATATAGAATAAGAAAGAAAAATGGTTTCTTATGAAAAAAAAAAGGGTAATTGTTAGGACATATGTGATTCAATGTTAAGAACATATGTCACTATTTTATGTAATTGGCTAATCCTTTGACAAAACGCACTTTAATTGTAATTGGGTAGATCCAGGATGAGTTAAATACTTCAAGGAACAATATTTCAAGTTTAAGTGTTAAAGCCATGTGATGGTTTTTAGACACCTTAAAACACAATTGAATTAGCCTAGGTAATTAGCCAAGTTGTTACTTAGTCCAATTTAACAAATCTAGGTTATCACACTCACAACGATCATATCATGCAAAGCAGCGGAAAGATAAATAACACAAAGATATGATTATCCAGGAAACCAAACCGGTAAAAACCTGGGGAGGATTTAACCTAGCTATCCTTAAGGTAAACTTGAATCCACTATCTTGAAAGAATCGAAGTTCATACAATAAGACTTACAAGCCCCCACACTCGACTTGTTATTGCTACCCACTAGTAGAACTTACTAACAACCATGTGCAAGCTCCGAATCCACGGACTCCTTCTTTCTTGGATTCACCACTAGATACAAGCACACCCGCTTGTGTTTCTTTAAGCTCCAATGGCAGCAACTGAGTTGATCATCAAGGTGTAGATAAAATCTCCTCCTTGAAAACCCTAAGTTTGTGTAAAGGAAAGCTCCTCTAGATCTCACAAGAGATTTACACAAACAGCAATATGAGCAACACTAAAACGTGGCTAGGGTTTGCCTTTTATACTTAGGACAAATTAGAAAACCCTAAACGTTTTAAACAACTAGGGCTGAGTTGGAAATCTGCAGAAAAACGCATTCTGCTCGAGATTCGATCGATCGAGCCTAAGGTTCGATCGATTGAGCCAGGCCGAAATGCACAGTAACTTCTGCATTAGCTCGATTCCAACTTTACATAAAAGATACAACTTTGAACAAGACTAAAACACTACTAACAATATTGTTTTGATCATGATTTGCCAACAATACACATTAGAGTTCTAAATACATAAAAACCTAAGTCTTTAGAACCTAACAAACTCCCCCTTTGGCAATCCATGACAAAACACAACTAGAAGCTCAAAGTTTACAAAAAAAAAAAGCCATTTACACAAATAATGCTCATAAAACAAACTCAATCCTAACTACTATCCATTAGTTGCAAGTGTAGACAGCAGCTCAATTGAATCAACCTGTATATTTCCTGAAACACTAAACAAAATGCATAACCGCATGTGTGGAAAATACAAGTAATCAAAAATAAATTCTTGATTTCAAACAACACACAATAAAGACATATATCAATGAATAACTCATAAATATAAATCAATAAACAGTTGAAAACAAGAAACATATAAAGCAATAAAAAGTAACTCCACCTAACATGAATATCCCAACAAAAATATGGCAAGAGCTAAAAAGATAAAAAATATAATGTGAAGTACCTAGATACAATCTAAACTCCACAAGCTCTAGCCAACAAAAATACTCTCCCCTGAAGACAAAAACACTATAGGCTCAAAATCCATCATCAAAAGGGAGGTGGCGGTGAAGATCGACTAAATTGTGCCAACTCCGCACGCAAAGCATGGATCTCATCGAGCACGTCCACCAAAATCTGTCCATGAGCCGCTTGAACGGTCAAGACATGATCCAACGTACGTCGAATGTCTGAATCATTCGAAGTAGTCGGTGGAGGAACATCAGCATCAGCAGTAACAGCACCCGACGTCTCAGCAGCATCAGCACCTGTAGAAGAGGGAGGAGGGGGAACAGCACCAGATGACACACCTCTAGGATGCGAAGGAGCAACTCTCAAGTGAGCAGCCCTCTGCCTAAGAAAGGTGGCACCTATGGGAGCAACAACATGAACAGGCTCACCAGAAGGAAAACCATCTAGACCTAGAAATAGCAAAATCCTATGAATGAAAATAGGATGAATAAGCGTATGCCCTACGACAGAACTCCTATGAACCTTGTTCAAAGAATGAAGGAACAGATGTGGGAAACTGATAGACGCACCAGAAACAAACGCATACAAAAACACACATCGCTCTAGAGGGATGGTGTGGAGATGAGAAATAGGCCATAACGAATGACACACTATCCTAAAGAAAAGATAGGCAATCTCGGTAAGTTCAGCGGACATGATCCGAGGATCAGAGACCCCACTGGATAGAAGACCTAGTGATGTATGACATGACAACATCTAAGGGAGGAGACTCATCATAAGGATAGTCAGGCTCTCGAACAACCGGAACCCCAAGAGCTTCAGCCACTACCCGAGGGGTAATGGTGAACTCAACACCTCGTATCCAACTCCTAACAAGGGTTTTGGAATTATAGACATGGCAAGAGAGATTCAAGAAGAACTCTCTAATCAGGACAGTCGGGGGTGGATGATCTATCTCTAAGAGAGACAACCAACCTCTAGACTCAAAGTTAGCCCTAATGGCCAGATCAATCTCATCTAAAATCACAGCACACTCAGCCCAAATCTTATGCTTACAGTTCAAAGTCTCAAAGGCCTCTCTGCTTTTATCATTCCTAAACACCTCACTCCTAGAGGGAGACTCAAAGGAAGTGGAGGGGGCCCTATGGGCTCTAGTTTTCCTAGGCATGGTGCTAGGATGAGGACCAAGATACAAAGCAAAGGAACAAAACAAAAAAAACACCAAGAGCAGACCGCAAGTTAGCACAAAAAAAATATAGAACAAAAATCTATATGATGCATGAACAAATTAAATGGCATGATGCATGTCCTAATGCAATGCAATTAAGTTCAAATAAGTTCAAATTCACAAAATTTGCTTGAGCATAGAGTTTCTAACACAAAAACCCCAAAAGTTTTGAAAACCACTTGATCAATTTGAAAGATATTGATTAATTGATCACCATACAAGATAGATTTAAGAAAATAATGACCAATTCATCAAATCAACAAGCCAATTTCATCAATTTAGCCAAATTTGAACAAAATCCCCAATTCGGGTTAATTACAAGCCCTAGAATTTTCAATTCCTTAAAAACCACAAAATTGATCAAATTAAACCACAAGGATCATGATTATAACATCCTAGAACAAAACCCCAATGATTAATTTCACAAAATACGGTTTGAATCATCAAAAACCCCAAAAAATGCTAAGTCCGAAAATAACCCTTCAATGCATGGAAAAATGCATGTAAAACAGAAAATAAATGAAAAAGAGAGGGTAATATGGACATACCAGCTTAGGGAGAGAGAATCCTTGCAAGAAAAATGGAGGAAAACGACAAAAAAATCTCAGTGGAGCCTTGCCTAGTTGGAGAGAGAGAAAAAAGTTCGAAAAAGTTTTGAAAAAGTGATTTGAACAAGTCAAATTTGAGATTTTAAAAAACCTAATTCATGAGTTTCGATTAATCAAAAAACAGTTTTGATCGATCGAAATAGACAGAGGCTCTTTCAAACATTTTTAAAAAATTTCGATTAATCAAAAAATAGAATGGATCAATCGAAACTGGCAAAGGCTCACTAAGTTTGAGGAAAAACACAGTTTTTAAAAAAACATTTAGGAACAAAATGCATGAGTATATGATGATATGATTTTCAAAAACAAGAATTTAAGCCCAAAATTCCCAAAATTAAAATTTCTTGCATTCTCAATAAATTTTCAAGCATTAAATCAATTTTGCACAAAATTCAAAGTATTTGCAAAACATGGTTGGTCAGACCATAAACACACACAATAACATGTACAATGTTTAGTAAAGAGTAACTTGTGTAGTGTGTGCAACTAGCAAAAACTTGAGATACATGTGGGGTGATATGTGAATAGAAATCAATCACAAAGTCTACAAAATTCATCACATAGAATTTAAAAGAGACTAACACCTAAAGAGTTACATCATATAACTCCAACATCTCCTAGATCGTAAACTTGCAATCATGTAAGTTTCTTGAATTTATGCCTCATAATATACACACCAAAAGTTTCTTGAATTTATGCCTCATAATATACACACCAATTTTAATTCATTCAGAAACTTATTAAAAAGCTAGGATAATGTACACACCAATTTTAATTATGTGATTTTGGCATCAAGCCTAATAGTACACACCAATTTTAAGTATTAAGCAATTAAACCGAGGTTACACCTTATGTTCCTTTTGTGCATGTGCTACACTTTCTCGAGCACAAAATCTTACGATATGCACTAAAGTGTTCATGATTGGCTAGTGAACAGTGGTGAGATGGTTATTTATGCCTTTCTCTAAAAGTTCAAGTCCGACAGTCAAAAACATGTGACTTTAAGATCAAGACAAAGTGATCAACAATCATAAACATCCTTCCCACACAACATGCACTACAAAGTTTCAACTAGTAAAGTGCAATAAAAGAAGCTCATCCAAGCTAAACAAGATACAAAAAACATGTTATGTGAAAATAAATTGACCAACCTTGTTCTCAAAAACCAAGAAACTAGTGCAAAACACAATTTTCTTCCTTTTTCTTCTCTTTTTCCTTTTTTTTTTTTAATTAAAAAAAAAACACCTAGAATGAAATGCATGAATGTTATGCAATGCAAATCCTAGAAACAAAAAAAAAAAAAAAAAAAAAACAAAACCAAGGAACAATGGTCACAAAGGGTAAAGCAATGAAGCACAAGGACCATGTCAGAAAGACTCAATTAGTTCGAGTTTTTTGCATCTAAAACCTTTTAGATGCACCACGAGCATTGGAGTTCTTATTCACATGGGAATGATTACCAACTCCAGGATTGGAATAAAAGTTTAAAGCCTTTACCAATGAGTACCATAGGATCTTGTGCTTGAGGCACATGTACTTTTGGTTTGTTGGCTCTCTTTGCAGCTTGCAGCTTGTAATAGTTTGGATGTTTGTGTCCAGACTTTCCACAAAAGTGACAAACCCATGCAGGTTTATCATATGTCTTATCCTTAGATAGGGTAGGCTTCTTAGGCTTAGACTCTTTCAGATCAACCCTAATCTTCCTAGATGATGAAACTTCTATGAGTTTGACAACCTCACTCACAGGAGGTTTGACAGTTTCACTCACAATCTCACTCACAGAAGGTTCAGAAGAAGATGAAGGGACAAAGTTTGTGGAATAGGGAGCGGACACAGAGATGCTTTTAACATAACCTAATCTAGATTTGTCAGAAGGAGACTTTTGAACACTCAGCATTTGATCAAGTTTAGAACTAGCAGATCTAGCAACAGATAAATCAAGTTCCAAAGATTTAACTTTATCAAGCAAAAGCATATTCTCAGTTTTCACATTGTTCAAAAGTTCATTAGCATCAAACAATTTTACAAGAAAATTCTTCTTATCAAGCTCAAGAGATTCAATTTTCTTCAGGCCAAGTTCAACATTCATAGCATCCTTTGCAGCAACTTTGTAAAGTTTATTATAGGCCTTTTGAAGATCTGCATCCTCAGAGAGTTCCCCATCAGAAGGGTTCTCTTCAACAGATATACTCTCATTGACTACAGCAATAGCAGTGAAAGCAATGAAGTTTCCATCCTCGTCACAATCAGACTCATTATCAGAAACTTCACTATCACTAAGAGTTACAGCCATAGCCTTACCCTTAGATTTCAAATAGGTAGGACATTCAAATTTCATATGACCATACCCTTGATATCCAAAATACTGAGGACCCATAGAATTATTAGAAGATTGACCTACTTTTTCTTTAGGTTTATCATTATTGTTAACCTTAGTAGGATCATTCTTCCTAAAGTTTCTAGGTTCAGCAGTGTTCGTGCCTCTTGCCTTTTTGTTACTATTCCTGAGAAAGTTTCTAAAGTTCTTGGCAAGGTAAGCAATCTCTGTAGCAGAGAGCTCATCATCAAATCTGTTAAGACATATGTGTTTCACATGTTAAGAACATATGTCTTGATTTTATGTAATTGGCTTATCCTTTGACAAAACACACTTTACTTGTATTTGGGTAGATTTAGGATGTTTTAAATACTTCAAGAAACCTTGTTTCAAGATCACGTATTGAAGTTTTCAAGTTTGTTCAAGAAAACAAGTTTTGAGTGCAAAATCATTAAAGCTCAACAGTTGGTCGACAACTGTATCTATTGAGCTTAAGGAAGCTGTTCATCATTCGGTGTGCTTAACACCTGCTCGACAGTTGCTCGACACCTACTATCTGTCGAGGTTTAAGATTTTCAAAATTTCAATATGATTTTCTTGGGATCCGTGAATGTGTCTTTGTGCTTCCTTTTCTCCTAACCCTCGACATATAAAAGGATCAGTTTAAGGGCCGTCAAAGAATTCACAAGTTGCACAAGCATTGAGCAAACTCTGTTCAAGCAAATTATGATCGGAGACGAAGTTCTTACCCTAGTTCATCTCTTTCTCTTGAAGAAGTTACTGTGTATGTGCACCGTAAGGTTTTGTGACCAAGCATCTTCTTTATCTTTATCGTGTGGATGAACTGAAGAACTTTGCAACCAACAACCTTCTTAGTTGGTGATTGAAGTCGCGTACTGGGATTCGCGCAATTGGTTAGTCACGTACTAGGAGTCCTTTACTGTAGGTTGGTAAGGTACTTGGATTCCTTTACTTGTAACCGCTTGTTGTGATAATAATGGAGTTTCAGGAGTGGTGACCTGAAAATCACCCGGTGGGGTTTTTGCCGTTAGGTTTTCTCCATTCGTAAACAAATTACTGTGTTATTTATTTTCCGCTGCATATTTAGTTTATTGGTGATTTGTTTGTGCTACCACACATTTGCATGATAAATTGATTAATTAATAACTTGGCTAATTAATTAATTAATTTTTATCACAAGGGGTTATTCAGTTTGTGGCCTATCAAAATCCACCAACCTCAACATCATCAACTGACTTAAGAGCTATTGATTTGGATTTGGTAGTTTTGGGTAGGTCCAACTCATAAGATTGAAGAGATCCTACAAGTTCATTAACAAGGATGGAGTCCACATCCTTGCTTTCAGTAATGGCAATCACCTTTGATAGGCCACAAACTAAATGACCCCGTGTGATAGAAATTAATTAATTAATTAGCCAAGTTATTAATTAATCAATTTATCATGCGAACACGTGGTAGCATAAACAAATCATCAATAAACTAAATACGCAGTGGAAAATAAATAACACGGTGATTTGTTTACGAATAGGGAAAACCTAATGGCAAAAACCCCACCGGGTGATTTTCAAGTCACCACTCCCGAAACTCCACCATTATCACAACAAGCGGTTACAAGTAAAGGAATCCAAGTACCTTACCAACCTACAGTTGAACCCTTACCCTAATACCCAATTGGACTTGTTCTATAGTGACAGTTCCCCTTTCAGATGCACGACTCCCAGTATGTGACTAACCAATTGTGCGGATCCCAGTACACAACTTCAATCACCAACTAAGAAGGTTGTTGGTTACAAAGTTCTTCAGTTCATCTAAACGATGAAGATCAAGAAGATGATTGGTCACAAAACCCTACGATGCACATACACAGCAACTTCTTTAAGAGAGAGAGATGAACTAGGGCAAGAACTTCGTCTCCGGTCACAATTTGCTTGAACAGAGTTTGCTCAAAACTTGTGCAACTTGCGAACACTTTGACGGCCCTTAAACTGATCATTTTATATGTCTAGGTTTAGGAGAAAAGAAGGCCCAAAGATACATTCACGGATCCCAAGAAAATCATATTGGAATTCTGAAAATCTTAAACCTCGACAGATAGCAGGTGTCGAGCACACCGAATGAAGAACAGCTTCCTTAAGCTCAATAGATGCAGCTGTCGAGCCAGCTGTCGAGCTTTAATGATTTTGCACTCTGAACTTGTTTTCTTGAATAGACTTGAAAGTTTCAATACTTTATCTTGAAACAAGGTTTCTTGAAGTATTTAAAACATCCTAAATATACCCAAATACAAGTAAAGTGTGTTTTGTCAAAGGATAAGCCAATTACATAAAATCATGACATATGTTCTTAACAAATGAAACACCTATGTCCTAACAATCTCCCCTTTTGGCAATCTGTGACAAAACCACAACAAACAAATGAACATATGAGAGAAGTCATAAATCACTCAACTCATATTCACTTGTTGAATACAATAAAATCTATCCTAACACAAACTCTTGAAAAACTTTGCAAGAAGAGAGTTTATGGCAAGTAGACTTTGACAACCTGTATTTCTAAAATACTTTAAACAAAACTCATCAAGGCATCTTTGTGTGAAACAGAAATAATAGATTTCATACAAGTATAAGAAACATGTGTATAAAGAGAGAAAAGAAACAACACATGAAAGGGTAGGTGAAAGAAAAAACATACATCAATATAAATAAAGAAATAAGTACAATGTATGTCTATAAATGGTCACAAGACCTCATGTACAAGAGTAATGTATCTAAAAAGAAAGAAAAAAAAAGATACATATTATCCTCACTACATCTCTAAAAAATGTATCAACACTTCCCCTAACAAAATGATCCTATACTAACTCTCCCCCTAAGATGGACTACTCTCATACCAAAACTACTCCCCCTTTTTGTCACGAATGACAAAGGGTAAGAGCGTCAAGTAGACATCTCATCGGCAGAGCTAGCATCTCCATCATCATCATCGAAAGCATCATCGTCATCACCATCATCATCATCCTCATCCTCAGAAGCAGAAGCCACGGGAGAAGGTGGTGAAGGAGTAGCCTAAGGAGCAAAGCCACCCATAGACGCCTGTCGTCGTGCAATATGACCAACACGAACGTTCACCTGATACAACTCCGTAGAGAGTGTATCGAGACGAGCATCCATGCGCTGCAACTGCGCCATGATATCTCCTAGAGACACATCGCCCGAAGAAGGAGGAGGAGCTGATGTGAATGGAGCCGAACGAGATGGAGCGGAACGGGAGGAAGGAGCTGCTGAATCCGACTGTCGCAACCAAAGCTGGGCCTCTCTACGTTTAACGGTAGTGTAATCTATGGCACACATGACAGTAAAATGGTCGGAAGAGGGAAAAGGAACAGAAAAATGGCATAGAATCCTCGTGATAGCGAAAGGAAAGATAAGCTTATCACGGGTCACCGAATCTAGATGAACATCTATAATAGACAGAATGAAATGAGAAGGGAAGTCTATGGTAAGATGCTCAAGAAGAGACAACAAAAATCGAGCACGAGGCTCTGTGATGGAGTTATAGTGAGAGAGGGGATGCAAAACAAAAGTCATCACCATGTTCATGAATCTAGGACCTTTAGCAAAAGATCGACATGGTGTAAAAAGACGCTCACCCCAAGTAGTAGGGCGCTCACAGAAAGCAGACATGAGCTCATCCCTGGACACAGTCCTCAGACGCTCACAACTAGGATAGTCAGGAAACCCTATCCTAGGAACCCGAAGCACATCCGCAACCAACTGCGGTGTGATAGGAATGCACGTACCTCAAATGCGAGTGAAGAAAAGAGATACTGATCGATCGATCCCGTGCATGTTGGAGTAGAACTCCTGGATAAGCACGAGAGGACAGGTGACCGAGACGTCACACAATGACTCTCATCCCCTACTGTGAATGACAAAGGAAAGGTCGATGTCTACAAAATTCGTCAAGATAACTTGGTGTTCCGAATGAATGCCTCATCTAGAAAAGTTCTCCGAAAATGTTTTAAAGGCATCATCATCACGGAACCGGATGTGAGATAAGGTAGGATCAGACAAAGAAGAAGCACCAGATCGAAGAGGGTTCCGAGCTGGAGTGGATTTACGCTTAGGTGCCATAGACACGACTAACGTAAACAACAGAGAGGGAGAGAAAGAAAGACAATTAGAAAAGTCCCAAACAGTTTCAAATATATCAAATATATTGAAAAGAAGTACATATGCATGGGAAATGCATGAACATGTGACATGTAAAGGAAATTGCATCATGGGCTCAACCCAATCCAAACCTATCAGCACACAAACATATAGCACACATCTAAATGCATAAAAATACCATTATAATGCTAATGTGATGCAATGTATGAGGTTTTAAACACATTTAAGTGAAAACCCAACCCAAAATTTCAATGAAATCTAATCAATTTTGAAAAACCCCAAAAATTTCCAAAAACCCCAAATCCTAGGTTTCAAAACATGAAATGCATGAATGAGAAAGGATTAGAAGCTTACCAAGTGAAGAAAAAACTAGAAAAACCTTGTAAAATCCTTGAGAACCAAGATAGGAGTGAGATTGGAGTGTTTTTGGGAGAGAAACAGAGAAGTATCGAGAGAGAGATCGATGGAAATGAGATCCGGATCGCACAGGGGCTTTATATAGAAAAGCCAGTAAATCTCGACAGATGCAGGTATTGACAGGTATTGAGATATCTGTCGAGGAGGTGTCGAGGAAATACTCATCAACAGCTGAGGTGTCGATGAGGTATCGAGGATCAACACACCAGAATTTAGAACAGAAGCTCGATCGATCGAGCCTAAGCTTTGATCGACCGAGCCAGGCCGAAATGCATAGTAAATTCTACATTAGCTTGATTCCAACTTTACATAAAAGATACAACTTTGAGCAAGACTAAAACACTAATAAAAATATTGTTTTGATCATAGTTTGCCAACAATATACATTAGAGTTCTAAATACATAAAAACCTAAGTCTTTAGAACCTAACACCATGCAAGTCTATCCAAGAAACAAGTGAGAAAGTGCTGGATTTTAAAACTCGACAACTAGCATCTATCAAGGTTTAAAATCTGCTGAAGCCTGTGGCTCGATAGCTAGCTCAATAGATGGCTATCTATCGAGGATTATGAAACTTAGTTTTTCAAAACTGTTTTTCATCCAATTCGTGTGTATGTGTCTAGGCTTTCTTTTCTCACAACTTTAAACATATATAAGGATTATTTTAGGGGCTATCAAAGGTTACACAAAGTTGCATAAGTGTCAAGCAAAGTTTGTTCATGCAAATTGTGACTGGAAACAGAATTTTCCCTAGTTCATCTTTCTCATGAAGAAGTTACTGTGTTTATACATCGTAGGGTTTTGTGACCAAGGAGTTTCGTGATCTTCATCGTGTGACGAACTGAAGAACTTTGCAGTCAACATCTTTCTCAAGTTGGTGATCAAGTTGCATACTAGGATCCGCGCATCTATTGGTTAGTCACTACTGGGAGCCGTGCATTGAAAAAGAGAGATTGTCACTACAAAACAAGTCCAAATGGGTATAAGGGTAAGGGTTCAACTGTAGGTTGGTATAAGGTATTGGGATTCCTTTACTTGTAACCGCTTGTTTTGATAATAGTGGATTATCGGGAGTGGTGACCTTAAAATCACTCGTAGGATTTTTGCCGTGTAGGTTTTCCCCATACATAAACAAATCACTATGTCAATTTAATTTCTACTGCACTTTAGTTAATTTGTGATTTGTTTATTGGTGATTTGTTTGTGCTACCATGCATTTTGCATGTTAATTTGATTAATTAATAAACTTGGCTAATTAATCAATTAATTCATCACAAGGGGTCAATAGATTCTTGGCCTAACAAGTGGTATTAGAGCAGGCACACTTTGATTATGGTTAATCTTTGTTGTGTGATCCATTGACCCCTTGTTTGTTATGGATAGAGGAAAGTCTCTTATTATATCTCCTTTATATAATGGCACTAACTATGCATACTGGAAAGTAGGCATGAGAGTTTTATTGCAGTCTTTAGATGAGAAAGTGTGGCAAGCTGTGGAGATAGGCTAGACCAAGCCTACAAAAGCGCCAGCCGATTGGGATGATGCTAAGATCAAGGCGGCAAACTTCAACAGCAGAACATTGAATGCTCTATTCAGTGCAGTCACAAATGAAGTGTTCAAGAAGATATCCTCTACTGAAATTGTTAAGGAAGCATGGACTATTCTCCAGACAACCTATTAGGGAACCAAGTCTGTCAAGGATTTAAAACTTCAGAGGCTCATTACAAGCTTTGAAGAGATCAAGATAGAGGAGGATGAGTCATTTGATGAGTTCTATGCCAAGCTAAAGGACATAGTAAACTTAGCATTTAATCTTGGGGAAACCATTCTTGAACCCAAGATTGTTAAAAAACTGTTCAAATTTATACTCAAGAGGTTCCATGCCAAGATCACTGCCATTGAGGAATCAAAGGATACTGACAAAATTCCTTTGACAGAGTTGGTTGGAAATCTGCAGACCTATGAGTTAGGTTTGACGAGAATAGGAAAATCAAGCAAGAGCAAGAGCATGGCTTTGAAAGCCAAGAGCAGTGACACTGATGAGTCTTCAGACGATGAAGATTCTAAGATGAAATCCTATGTCACATGGAAATTCAAGAAGTTTATGAAGAATGTCAACACGAAAGGATTTGACAAGGACCGAAAGCAATCTAGTACTTTGCAATTCAAGAGTCAAGACAAAGGGAAGAAGGATGCTAGGGATGGCGATCAGTACACTGTACCCTCAGGACCAAAATGCTTTGGGTGTCAGGGCTTCGGTCACATGATACAAGAGTGCCCTACATATCTCAAGACCATTGGGAAAAGCAAGGCACTTGCTACTATGTTGAGTGACACTGAGCCTGAGGATGATTCCGATAATGAGGATGATGGAATCCTAAATGCCTTCACTGCCACTGTGAATCCTACTGAAGGGATTGTTGAAGATGTGGATGAAGAAGAGGACTTGGTGGAGTCTAAATTTGAGAAGATGGATTAAAAAAATGACATCCACACAGCCTATAAAAAATTATATAAGGTCTCAGAAAAGTTTGAGAAGTTGTATAGGTTGGCCATTAAGAAGCTCAATGATGTGGAGCTTGAGCGAGAAGAAATCTTTACAAAGTTTGATGAAGCCAATCAGACTATTGGAGCACTGAGATTTGAGAATAATTTCTTAGCTGAGAAGACCAAGAAGCTTGAGATAGAACTATTCCAAGTCAGAGCTCAGTTGGAAAGGACTTCAAGTGCTAAGCTTGATGAGATGCTCAGTTTTTAGAAAGTTGCTTCCGATCGAACCAGTTTAGGTTATGATTTTTCTTCTCCTAGTATTGCTTCTACTAGTACCACTATTTTTGTTCCTTCTGCTAATAATGTTGAAACTGAGAACAATGATGTTAAGAATGAATTAGCTAGTGAGAATGTAGACAAGGGTAGATCTATCATAGAAGCACCCCCTAAGCTTGATAAGAAAGAAATTAAGAATTCTAGGGCTAAGAAGGGAAATACTCAAAAGCCTAAACAGAAAAAGCAGCATTTCTCTCATCATTGTGGTACAGCTGGACATACTCGACCAAATTGCTACAAGTGGTTAGACACTTAAAAGAGCAACAGCATGATCGCATCAGGAGACCAGAATTAGTTTTCATCCTCTTTTGCTCCTCTTGGAGATCTTCTCAATGCCCTCATGTTCCTTTCGAACTTGAACGGTTTTAATTCGTCCCCCTCACTACTGGATCAAGGGTTTTCTAAACAGAAAGGTTCTTCCAAGGTGTGGAAGGAAAAGGGTTCCAAGTGATTCTATCACTTGTTCTCTCTCTCCCCTTCATGTTTCTGTTTTTGCATTACTTGTGTGTTTTGCTTTCATGTTTTGAGTCAGTCTAGTTTTAAACATTGCTTTGTTTAATATATTTTTGTTTGTTTACTTTTCAGTTTTGTTTTATTTTGTTTTTTATATAAAAAAATTGAAAAATCAGAAAAATACAAAAACAGTGTGTGAATGTGTACATTGATACTTGTGTACCTTAGATGGCTGATGAAACAAAGTTTTCTAGACTTTATATATTTTGTAGCTTAGATGAGCATCTCTGCGCACAACTAAGTAAGTGAGCTCTGTGGCTCGTGTTTGTAATGAGTAAGATTAAGTAATCTTTTGTATTTAACACTCGTATCACTCTTGTTAGGTTCTAAAGTGTAGGACTTTATGTATTTAGAACTCTAATTTGTATTGTTGGCAAACCATGATCAAAACAATGTGTTTAGAAGTGTTTAAAGCTAGCTCAAATTTGTATGTCAATGTAAAGTTGGAATCGAGTGTAAAGCAGAAAGCAGTGTGGCTTTCGGCCTGGCTCGATCGATCGAAGCTTAGGCTCGACCGATCGAACGTCGGGCAGATTGCTTTTCTGCAGAATTTTCCAACTCAGCCCTAATTGTTTTAAAACATTTTTAGGGTTTCTTATTTGTCCTAAGTATAAAAGGAAAACCCTAGCCACGTTTTAGTGTTGCTCATATTGCAGTTTGTGTAAATCTCTTGTGAGATCTAGAGAAGTTTTCCTTTACACAAACTTAGGGTTTTCAAGGAGGAGATATTCTCTACACCTTGATGATCAAAACAGTTGCTGCCATTAAAGCTTAAAGAATACACAAGCAGGGGTGCTTGTAGCTGGTGGGAATCCAAAGAAAGAAGGAGTCCGTGGATTCGGAGCTTGCACGTGGTCGTGTCAGTAAGTTCTACTGGTTGGTAGCATTAGGAAGTCGAGCGGGGGTGCTTGTAAGTCATTTTGTATGAACTTCAATTCTTTCTAATAATGGATTCAAGTTTACCTTGAGGATAGCTAGGTCAAATCCTTCCCAGGTTTTTACCAGTTTGGTTTCCTGGGTGATCATATCGTGTGCTATTTATTTTCCGCTGCTTTGCATGATTTGATCTTTATTATTGTGATAACTTAGATTTGTTTAATTGGACTAAGTAACAACTTGGCTAATTACCTAGGTTTAATTAATTGTTTAAGGGGTCTAAAAACTATCAACTCTTTTTGACAGGAAGGACTAGAAAATCCTAAGAGAAAGGCATAAATAACCATCTCACCACTGTTGTCCGTTAATCATGAAATAACATCTATATGTTTAGGAATAGCAAAATTGTGATGTTTTAGCTTAATATAATTGGGTGTTTCTCTTTTCTCTATTATATACCCATGCATGGTTTGCTTCAAAGAAGAATATACAAAGAAAAATAAAAACAAAAACAAAAAATATGCTTTATATATGATTCCAAGCATGTCTTCTAGGAGATGTGGGAGTTATAGGATGTACCTCGAAGGTGATAGTCCCCATCAAATAGTTATGATTGTGTGTGAGTTAAAGTGATTTTCTCATATCTCAAATTGTCATAACATGTAGACACTTATGCAATCTTGTGATGTTTTTCACACACAACTGCAATATTCTTTGCTACTATTGATACATGTGCAGGTACAATGTGATTTGGTCATCACAAGGAATACATGTGTTAAATTATGCTCACTAAACTATTTAAACTTGTTTTTTAAATATAAAATTGATTAGACTTGTTTAGTGTGTGTGTGTGTGTGTGTGTGTGTGTGTGTGTTTGGATCTATGTGCTTAACATTTTTCTTGATTAAAAGATGTTTTTGAGAGCTTAAAATGTTATTTGGATATTTGTTTAAGTAGCATGCTTGATTACACTCATATCTGTTATTTTCTCCTCCATGAAAAATTGTTTTTATTGCATTCTCGATAGCTCTTGATAGCTACTGCAATCCATTAAGAAACCTTCTGGATGCTTGATAGCTTCCCGATAGCTTCCTTGATCCATCAAGATTCTTTGTTGTGGACACCTCTAGTTAGATCCTCGATAGCTAAAACACGCATTTTAAACTACGATAGCTCTCGATCCATTGAGGTTTATGAAGTTTCTATATATAAGTGCCTCACGATTTCAAATTCATCTCTCTCGATCCTTTCAACCTCTTCACCTCCTAAAACACCTCTCAAGCACTCCAAACTTCCTCCTCACTCAATCTTTGGTCTCAAGATCATTTTTCTTCATCTGGTATATTGATTTCTCCCTTTTTCTCATGCATTTCATATCTTCTAACCTAACTTTAGGGATTTTTGATAAACTTTGGGGATTTTCAAAATTAATGAAGTTTTTGTGCAATTTTTGGGATGGGTGTTGCTTCAATAAGTTCAAAACTTCATGCATTGCATCACATATGCATTATAACAATGTTTCATGCATTTTAGATGTGTGTTTACTTTGTTGCTATGTTGTGTGCTAGTAGATTTGGATTAGGCTGAGCCCATGATGCATTTAAATTTTGCATGTCACATGTTCATGCATTTTCATGTATACGTACCTTACTGTTTTTATCTTTTGATATTAAATATGTTTGGTCCTTTTCTAATTGTCTCTCTCTCTCTCTCTCTCTTCCTCTATCTCTCTTTCTTGCGTTAGTTGCTTCATGGCACCCAAATGCAAATCTACTCCATCCTAGAACCCTCTGCGTTCTAGGGCTTCTTCTTCCTTTGACCCCACTCCTTCTTTCATTCGGTTCTGTGATGAAAGGGCCCATAAGGACTTCTCGAAGAACTTTTCTAGACAAGGCATTCATTCAGAACACCAAGTCATCCTATTGAATTTTTCCAATACTGACCTACCCACTGTCATATACAGTCGAGGTTGGGAGTCACTGTATGGCGTCCCGGTCACATGTCCCTTCGTGATCATACAGGAGTTCTACTCCAATATGCACAGATTTGATTCTTCAGTACCTCAGTTTTCCACTTGCATTCGAGGTACACGCATTGTGGTCACTCCAGATATTGTATTTGAGGTGCTCCATGTCCCGCAGGTAGCACATCTTGACTGCTCCAATTGTAATCGTTTGAGGACTGTGTCCAAGGACGAGCTTATGTCTTTGTTTTGTGAGCATCAAAACACCCATTGCTTGACCTTTGCTAAAGGTACGAGATTTTTGAACATGGTGATGACATTTATCCTTCATTCTTTGTCACACTATAACACTATCACAGAGCCTCGTGCTCGTTTTTTTTACCTCTCATTGAGGATCTTTCTATTGACTTTCCTTCTCACTTTATCTTTTCCCTCATAGATGTCTATAGGGATACGACGACCCATGATAAGCTCATCTTTCCTTCAGCTATCATAAGGATTCTTCACCATTTTTCTATCTTCTATCCTCCATCCAATCACTTCTTTGTCATAGGTGCCATTGATGTAGCTACTGTTAGACAGAGTGATGCTCAGCTTTGCCCGAGGTGGACGCAGACCGAGACGGAAGCTCCTCCGACTTCTTCAGCTCCATCCACCTCCACTCCCTCTTCTTCTGCGGGTAAAGTGACACTTGAGACCATCATGGCATAGCTTGTGCACATGGATGCTCGCCTTGACACTCTTAGTGATAAGTTGTGTCAGGTGAACACCCGTGTTGGTCGTATCGCACGACGACAGGCTGTCATGGGTGGTTTCACTGTGGCCTCCTCTCCTTCTCTCGCGGCATCTGAGGACTCTGACGATGATGATGATGATGAGGATGATAGTGCTAGCTTGCCCAGTGATGATGAGATGTCTACTTGACGTACTTGCCCATTGTCACTCATGACAAAAAGGGGGAGTAGTTTTGAGATGAGAGTAGGCATACTCATAGGGGAGGGTTAGCATAGGAGATTTTTGTTAGGGGGAGTGTTCATATTTTTTTGAGGGATGTAGTGAGGTTCTTATGTATTTTTTTTCTCTTCTTTTACTTTACCTCATGTATATTGGTCATGTGACCATTTGACATACATTGTACTTATATTTGGTTTACATATATATATATATATTGATGTATGTTATTTCACCTATCTCTCCATGTGTTGGTTCTTTTATTCCTTTATACACATGTTTCTTATTAATGTATGCAATCTTATATTTCTGTTTCACACTAAGATTCCTTGATGAGTTTTGCTTAAAGTGTTTCAGAAATACAGGTTGTCAAAGTCTTTTTGCCATGAACTCTCTTCTTGCAAATTTTTTCAAGAGTTTGTGTTAGGATAGATATTATTGTATTCAACAAGTGAGTACCAGCTGAGTGATTTGAAAGCTCGAAAATGTATTAAAAACACAAGAGTTGTTTAGACCCCCAAATTAAAGTTACAGCTCAATAGATTTTACACTAACTTAATTCTAAGTGCGGAATAGTGTAAATGCGAGCGGATAAACAAACAAGCTACTCTAATATATAAACAAGACAACATAGTAGCAAAAATGAATGTAAAAGAGTAGGAAAGAAAGATGCAAATACAAGATAACACCCTGATGTGTTATCGAAGAGGAAACCAAAGAACTCGGTGAAAAACCTCTCCGTTGCCCTCCAAGCAGTAATCGATCCACTAGACAATCAGTTGGGATACATGGGTTAGCAAGAGACCCTCTAAGCCTAATCTACCCGATGTATCTAAGCACTCCAAGCTCCTACTCCAACAAGACTTCTCAAAACCGTGTCTTGTCTAGCTCTCTGGATCCCGCAACAAGCTCCATGTTGCATCTGCCATCCTTGGCTTCTTCCAATGCTTCCCAGTAGCACCAAAACCTCACTTGACACTCTGAAAGGGTGTAGTAAGTGTTTGGGCTATCAACCTCTCAATGGTATGAAAATGAAGAGGTAGGAGTTAAGAAAAATCCACAAGCAATTATGTAAAGGATTGTGGGTATAACAATCTCTAACTCTTAGGGTGTTTGGCTAAGGTTTTCTCTCAGAAGCACTCCTCAACATTTGTGGGTAATGTGGTTATAAATAGTGTAAGCACAGAAAGTGTGTATCAGAATTGACAGTCTGGCAAAACAGAATGTTTCGCGGGAAGGCCTTACCCGCGAGATACTCGCAAGACATAGCTATCTCCATCTTGTCCTAACTCTTCGCATTCCAGCATGTGCAAGTCACATGGGTCACTTCGTGGGATGCTTAGTCGCGAGATACCCGCGAAAACTCTTTAGTCTTCAATTGGTTGAGTCTTCACACACACTCTCTCTCTCTATCACACAATCCTTACAATCAAATCCCATAATAAATACAAGGTACAGAAGATTGAATAAAATTACAATCAAATTTGGCACGGAATTAAAGCCAACAAAACACATAGTTGTAAATTACAACTTTACAATCTCCCCCTTTGGCTATTCCGTAACAAAACCCCTAAAACAGACTCTAGACTTAAACGTGAGTTTGGGAATAGTGGCAAAACTCACTCACACCTAATCTAGAATTTGTGAAGCACTTGCTCGTATGTACCTGTAACCTGAAACACTTGCACACAAACAAAACTTTCATTAAGCTTATGGTAAGTTGAATACATGGTACGTATATGAGCAAGTAAAATGCGATCAAGTTAGTAAACACAATAGAACATGTTAGCATATCTTGATCAAATAGGATCAGTCATTAAAGAATGATTACAATGAACATTTAGCAAGTAAATCCTCATCCGAACAAGCAAGGTAATTAAGAGCAATCCCACGGATCAATTGCATGTCCAACACTCAACCAATGAAAAATACATGAAGTATTTGCATCTAGGATACAAAATCCTACTAAGGGCACAAGAGTGAGGTACTCAAGACATATTGGCAATATCTTAAAAGTACAAAAAAAAAATGCTACAAAGCAATAAGGTAAACATAACATACTGAATATAAACTGAAACTAAAAACAGAGTACTAAAGCTTTAAATGAAAGAAGAAAACACAACTATCCAAGAGTTATAAAAACTGAAACAGTTTAAACCAAAACATAAATAAAGCTAAACCACCTGTATGAACCAAAGATTCTATGCCTAGGCTATGTCAATGCTCTACTCCCCCTCAAATGTGCAAGCTCCCCCTCAAAATTTTCTCCCCCTTTTTGACCGAAATGGCCAAAGAGGCTAGAACTGGTCAGACTCTGAATTAGATCCCTATGCCATGGACAAGTCGTCGATCTGTGAAGACAATGCAATGATCTATCCCTGGACGTATGCAAACTGGTCCGCGGTGTGCTGTACATGGGAGGTAAGCACTGTAAACATCTGGTCCACTCTATTCAAGAGGCAATCGAGTCTGTCGGGTCCTCGTGCTAGTGTAGAAGAGGATGGTTGTGCTGAAGTCCCTGGAGCATAAGTGAATATGTCAATCTCCTCCTCTGTATCTCCACCCTCACCCTCAATATGATCCTGTTGTATTGTATGCACACCTATTTTGGACCCTTTGATGTGAGCTGTGCTCCTAGTCACTGTGTGTGCACCAATGGGATAGTCCCTCTGAACTACTGTCAGACCACTCAAGAGTTTGAGCCTTGTCTTCACAATTAGGCCCATAATCAGTGAAGGAAAAGGCAAAACTGTTCTAGAATTTTGCTTCTCAATTCTTTTCTTCAACAGATGGAAGATGTGTCCACATATATCAATCTCCTTATGAGTAAAGAGATCATATAAGAACTTTGTCCTTGGAGCTGACAGTGTAGTGAGGTTGGTGACCGGATACAAGTTATGGATCATCACATATGCCAAAGCCCTCATCTTCGGTGAAAATGGGATTGTATTCATGGATGACTTCTTTTTTGATGTACCACCAAGTATTTCCACCATCTCCTCAGTTGATCCCAATTTGTCTTCATATTGGACTGAGATTGGTTGAAAGGAAGGACGAATTTCCAAAAATTCTTGAACGCTATCCTTTGTAATCACAAATTTTTTGTGCCTCACCCAACATTTTATATGGTCTCCTTCCACAGTAGCATTTGAGAAAAATTCTCTTATGATCTCTGAGTAGACAACCCCATCCAGGTTCAACAGCTTGGTCCAAGTCCTTTCTTTAAACACCTCAGGGATGAAGGTGTCCCTAAGGGTTTCTAGCTAGACCACCCTCTCCATAATAATGGTTGCTCTTTTGTAGCAGTCATTGTATTTCATATCAGCCTCAGCAGACTTGAAATTGTCAAAATCAATGCGTGAACGTTTTGTGGAATTCTTGGTCACAAAATGTTTGGTAGGAAACATCTGCACAAATATCACAGAGAACAAGAAACAAAAACAAGTGCACAAACACAGACAAAACACAAAACTTGATTAGATTCAAGTTAGTTCAACAACAAAAGTAAAACAACTTAAAAACAGAGCAAAAACAACTCAAAATAAAGCAAACAGACACAAAACAACATGCTATAAGTGTTTAAGCACGTAAACAAAAGCAAAATGCATAAAGTGAATCACTGTGCATGTGTGTGTCTGTGCTGAGCATGTGCTGATGCATGTGTGTGCAGCATGTGATGCATAAGGATGCAACATAAGGTGTGCCTAGAGTGTGCATGGCATGGCACTGTGGCACAAAATGGACATAGTGTGTAAAACACACAAACACTGACCAAAACATGATAAAAATGATCAATTAAGATAAAAACCAAGCATCGGAACTCAGTTGAGTCCAATTCAACACAAGAATGTCACAAGGACATTCTGTCAAACATCTAGCATGCAACGGTGAATTCTAACTATGAACAATGCATGAACATGGAGAAATCTGCCTTAATACAAGCTTAGAATGCCTCAGGGGGTCAACACAGATACACAAACATCAAATGGGACTCAGCCTAATCAAAGATTTCGAAAAAATTTCACAAAAACTAAGAACCCCAACCCAATTTTCGAAAATCCCCAATTTTTGAACCCTAACTTAAATTTCTGCATAATCTCAAAAAAAACATGAAGAAAATGTTTAGGAAAACATACCTTGAAGTGATTTTGTAGAGATTTTGCTTGAAAATGAGGAGGTTTGAGTGAAAAATGGTTTTGGGTTGAAGGGGGTTCGAAAAAGTCTAAGCAAGGGAAATGAGAGTGGTTTGAAAAACTGTCACATTTGCCTTATAAAACTGAAAACACGCGTTTTTCGCGGGTTAGGCAGTAGCGTGACAGTCGTGATACAGTCACGAGAATGGCCACTGAAGCTCAAAAGCTTTCGCGAGAAGCTGTTAGTTGCGAATAAGTCGTGAGACAGTCGCAATAACCTTTGTATGAACTTGAAAAATTTTCAGTTTTTTCCTAAAAACATTTCACAAGAAGAGTTTAGTCGTGAAATGCTCACAAGGCAGTAGCGAGACTTTCTGTATGAAAATGTGACTTTGTAATTTCCCTTAAGAATATTTCGCGGGAAGCTCTAAGTTGCGAGCTTTTCGCAAAAAGACCTCTGAACCAGTTTTTGAAGAAAAACACAAAAATGCATTTTGAACAAAAACTAAAAGCATGAAAGTATAAAATCACTTTCAAAAACATATAAATCACTCAAAAATCTTTTTGGGTTTGATCCGCAAGTACTTTGAGCATACATATCACATTTGAACATGTACAATCACACAAATGAGATAAGCATTAATTGAATCGAAGCCCTGTGTGTTGTGGATGAGTATCAAATGTGGAATAGTCCTTAGACCAGGGTGAAGCTTCAATGATCAATTCAATCAAGTCATACACAACTTGTACGAAATCAAGTGGACTATCTCAATTATAGAAATGAGCATATATGACCTCCCACAAGAGAATGATTACAAATCATAGAAGCTTTTCATTTGGCTTCTGCATAAATCATAACATTTGGTCCTTTTTGGATAATACATCTCTTTTTGAAATCGGTGCTTGAAATTTTAGATATTTCAACTTTTAGATTTAGCCTTTGGCTTTTTGAGTACCATACATTTTAATACAAAAGCCACTTTCCCTTTTTCCTAGTCAAATACTAGTATATGTGACAGGATTTTGCAGCTCATTATCTCTTTTCATTTGGAGATTTACATTTGGTGAGCTCTATAGCAAAAACATAAAAATAAAGTGGGAAGAGATATAGGCACAAGTTTATGCAAGTATCAAGACCATCAAAACTATTGACCAATCATTCATAACAAACTTTAAGATTTATTTACAACAATGACACAGTTTTCAAGATTTCTCCCACAAAAATATATGTGCATACATAACAAGTTATGCTCATAAATGCACTATGCCATTAGTACAAAGGTACTAGGCCAAACTCACATGTGATATACATAACACAAGCGATCAAACTTTTTGAAGATTTTTCAATTTTTATGGGTTTTTGAATTTTTTAACACACTTAAAAACAGAACAGGAAAAGTAAGATCAACAAAAACTAGTATAAACCAAAACCAAAAAAAAAAATGTTAATAACCAAAAGCAGTAGACACAAATAGAATTATGCATGTCAAGATGCATAAACAAATGTCCCTAAACATTGGAAGTATTAATGCATGGACATAGGTGATGATCATGCATGAGTACCCTTCTTCACCCACATGTCACGTGCGTTTAAGGTGATATCCTTATAGGATTGGGTATGAGTGTTGTGGCCTTCAAACCTTCTGGAGAAGCTTACCAAACAGGTAGTGAATGCATCGATCATTTTCATCACATCCATCACTCCGGAATCACCATCTTGACCTCTTGATTGCTCAACAGCTCAATTCCTTTTGTCATTTCTTGGTCCTCTTGACCTCTGATCACTTGCATTCTTCAATGCCCTCAGCTTATGATAATTTGGTATGGTGTGTTCTTGAAGTCCACAGTAATGGCAGAAATGTTTAATTCTCGAACCTCTTTACGACTTTGGAGATGATTTCCCTTGAACCTTAGGCTTGACCACTAGTTGGTTAGGGGGCTTATTCAACACCCATCGGTCAGCCACGATCTTATTCTTCTCCTCCTTCATTTCCTTAGTCCTTGTGGTAGTTACCATCGGTTCTTTGGTTTTTACAAACCTCACTTCCTTGGAAACATTGATAGCCGAATTACTTTCTCCAATGTATCCCAATCCGGTTTTGTCAGAGAAAGGTTTTTGATGAGAAAGGACTTCATTAAGCTTCTTGGAGGAGACTCGCTCTACTTTAGCATTGGCTTGAACCACCTCAAGCTCAAGAAATTTTATCTTTGAGTAGGCTTCAGTCAATTCTCCATTCAACGTCTCTATTTCACATTTGGCCTCCTTATAATGCACTAGAAGACTTCTATAGTCTTTCTCTGCCTTTTTCATCTTTTTAACAGCTGCCTTGGCCACCCTTGTTGGTGTGCTGTCACAGGCAATCAAAAATAAAACATATACTCCTAAAAATATATGTAGTAGTGCGAGTAAGGATCGTTCCCACGGAAAGTATCTAGCCTAGTTTTATGCTACGTGAACAAGGAGGGGCCAGGGGGGGTGGAGTATAATGAAAACAATTTTAAGAAGAAAAAAAACAACTAAGGAACAATTCAAATTAAAGTATCGAAATTAATCAAAAGAGAAAATCTTGATCTAAGTCAACATCCACAATCGGAATTTGACAATTGATCATCGATGCAAGTATATATCAATTCACACTTTGAATATTCACCATCGGAACAATTTTCCTATCTCTCCTTAGTCGTAGTTAATTAGAAAACAAGCGATCTAATAAACCCTAACTACTAAACAACCCAAGACAAGCGCTAAAGGTTTAATCTAGTAGCAGCCTTAAGAATTAGAGAGATCGATGAAACTAAAAAACACAAACACAAGCGGTTGCATTTAATCTAGTCGAGCATTCTTCCTAAGATCTAATAATTTCTGACATAGCAAATCATTAAATCTTGGTTGCTTCACAAGTTAGAGAGATCAAACAATTATGGATTTGATATCTAACCTAGCAGTAGATTGCAACGAACAATAAACTAGTAGGCCTCCTAGTAATTAAACGAGACAATCATGAAAATAAGCACAGAAGAACATCCGATATTCAAAGCATAAATTGAACAATAAAAACAAATTAGATCTCATAGTTTTATTAATTCCGAGGCTTCAGTTTCCTTCGACCAAGTAAAAAAGTTTAGACAAGTAGGGCAATGATGAAAACTCAAAGGAAAAAAATTAGAGAAGAGGGGAGAGAGAGGCGTGTGTCCAATTTTGATTTCTCCTCCCCCTTTTACACATTAATTCCCCCTTTCCCAAGCCTACAAAATCTCCTAAAAATATTCTCAATAATAATATCCAAATCTAACTAATTAAGGAAAAATATTAAAAATAAAACAAAATCCTAATATAACTAGGAAAGTGGTATTTTTCAGCTGGAAATTTCGTGAACCAGATCTGGAAGCTTCTGAAAATAAACCCCATCAGATCTGCATATTAGAATTGCAGGCAAAGGAACATTCCAGAACATCAGTAGTGCAAGTGCAGCAACTTCAAGCTCGATTTCGACCTTGATGCAGTCCGTATCTCTCAAAACATGAAAGTTGTAGAGCTTTTCCTTGGCGTTCCATTGCATCTTGAATCATCTCAATCGGATCTTGGATGAGAGAGTTATTCCCAGATTATGAAGCGATGTCAAAGCTGTCCAGAATCACCCAATTAGCTACGTCTTGCACTTAACGCCTCCATTTGCATCCTAAATCAAAATATAAGAATAATGAGTATATTTAGGAACCAAATAAATATAAAATACTAAACATTAAGGGAGAAAAATATAACAATTTGCATTCTCATCACTTGCATATTCTCCAGACTTCTCAAGAAGGGAATTGTAGTTCTCTTGAAGGCCCGTTGAGCTTTCATCTTCTTCAGCATCCAATTCTTCTACAACTCCCATTGATTCCTCTTCACTATGCTCCTCAAGCTCTTCTACAAGCAAACTTAAGTCCTTCGAAGACTCAACATGAGCAATAGTCATAAAAGCGGAGTAATTCCCTTCTCCATCATAGCTCTCTTCCGAATCTGAATTGGAAGAGTCCGAATCACTGAGAGTTGTGGCATATGTCTTGCCCTTCATTCTTAAATAATTAGGACATTCTTTCTTGACATGTCCATGTCCATTGCACTCAAAGCAAGTGATTCCTTGAGTAGATTGAGACTCCTTCCCATCTTTCTTCCTAAATTCCTTCCTATCACCTTTAGGAGAAGAAAACTTTCCTTTGTTGAAAGGCTTCCCATTGTTGTTCATCTTCAAAAATTTTCGGAAGTTCTTTGCAAGGAATGCTACTTCCTTCTCCACATCATCCTCTTCGAAGGAGTTGTCCATTCTCTCAGTGATGGTTTTAAGAGCAAGTGATTTGCTTGATTTATGAGAAGGCAGTCCCAGCTCATATGTTTGGAGAGATCCAATTAGCTCTTGGATTTTGATCTCATCCAAGTCTTTACTCTTTTCTATAGCTGTGACTTTTGCTCAGAAACTCTCCGGTAAAGACCTCAAAATCTTTCTCACCACCTTAGAATCTTCAATCTTCTCTCCGAGATTGAGTTTGGCAATTACAATTTCATTGAGCTTTCCAAAGAAAGAATCAAAAGCCTAATCATCTCCCATCTTAAGTTCTTCAAATCTGGTGGTAAGCATTTGAAGCTTCATGTCCTTGACTTTCTTGGTACCCTCATAGGTCGTTTCAAGGATCATCCAAGCTTCCTTAGCTGTCTTCACGTGTGATATCTTGTAAAACTCATCAGGGGACACACCACAAAATATAGCATTAATGGCCTTACTATTCGCATTAGCTAATGCAAGAGCTGCCTTATCCCATTCAAACATGGCAATTGTGGGTTTAACATACCCATTCTCAACGGAATCCCATACAGACTCATCTATAGCACACAAGAAAGCCCTCATTCGAACCTTCCAAAAAGCATAGTTGCCTCCATCAAAGAATGGTGAGGCATTAAGAGATTGTGGCCGGTCCATCACAAAGGGTCAAGGAACACACTCAGGTATTTAAACCATAACGAGTGTACTCGCTTTGATACCAATTGAAAGCTCGAAAATGTGTTAAAAACACAAGAGTTGTTTAGACCCCCAAATTAAAGTTACAGCTCGATAGATTTTACACTAACTTAATTCTAAGTGTGGAATAATGCAAATGCGAGTGGATAAACAAACAAGCTACTCTAATCCATAAACAAGACAACACAGCAGTAAAAAGGAATGTAAAAGAGTAGGGAAGAGAGATGCAAACACAAGATAACACCCCGATGTGTTATCAAAGAGGAAACCAAAGAACTCGGCGAAAAGTCTCTCCGCCACCCTCCAAGTGGTAATCGATCCACTAGACAATCAGTTGGGATACATGGGTTAGCAAGAGACCCTCCAAGCCTAATCTACCCAATGTACCAAAGCCCTCCAAGCTCCTACTTCAACAAGGCTTCTTGGAACTGTGTCTTGTCTAGCTCTCCGCATCCCGCAACAAGCTCCATGTTGCATTTGCCATCCTTGGCTTCTTCCAATGCTTCCCAGTAGCACCAAAACCTCATTTGACACTCTGAAAGGGTGTGGTAAGTGTTTGGGCTATCAACCTCTCAATGATATGGAATTGGAGAGGTAAGAGTTGAGGAAAATCCACAAGCAATTATGTAGAGGATTGTGGGTATAACAATCTCTAACTCTTAAGGTGTTTGGCTAGGGTTTTCTCTCAGAAGCACTCCTCAACATTTGTGGGTAATGTGGGTATAAATAGTGTAGGCACAGAAAGTGTGTATCAGAATTGACAGTCTGGCAAAACAGAATGTCTCACGGGTGTCTCACGGGAAGGCCTTACCCGCAAGATACTCGCGAGACACAGCTATCTCCATCCTGTTCTGACTTTTCGCATTCCAACATGTGCAAGTCACATGCGTCACTTCGTGGGATGCTTAGTTGCGAGATACCCGCGAAAACTCTTCAGTCTTCAATTGCTTGAGTCTTGACACTCACTCTCTATCACATAACCTTTACAATAAAATCCCACAATTAATACAGGGTACAAAAGAATGAATAAAATTACAATCAAATTTGGCACGGAATTAAAGCCAACAAAACACATAGTTGTAAATTACAACTTTACATGATTTATGAATTCTCTCATATTTTCATATGTTTGTTACTGTGTGATTCAATGTTAGGAACATATGTCACTATTATATATAATTGGCTAATCCTTTGACAAAACGCACTTTACTTGTAATTGGGTAGATCTAGGATGAGTTTATACTTCAAGTAAGAAGGTTTCAAGTTCAAGTGTTAAACCCATGCAAGTCTGTCCAAGAAACAAGTGAGAAAGTTCTTGATTTTAAAGCTCGATAACTAGCATCTATTGAGGTTTAAAAGCTGCTGAAGCCCATGGCTCAACAAGTAGCTCAATAAATGGCTATCTATCGAGGTTTATGAAACTCAGTTTTTTTAGAATTGTTCTTCATCCAATCCATGAGTATGTGTTTAGGCTTTTTTTTCTCACAACCCTAAACATATATATAAGAATTATTTTAAGGGTTGTCAAAGATTACACAAAGTTGCACAAGTGTGAAGCAAAGTTTGTTCACGCAAATTGTGACCGAAGACAGAATTTTCCTTAGTTCATCTTTCTCATGAAGAAGCTGCTGTGTTTGTACAACGTAGGGTTTCGTGACCAAGGAGCTTCGTGATCTTCATCGTGTGATGAACTGAAGAACTTTGCAGCCAACATCCTTCTCAAGTTGGTGATCAAGTCGTGTACTGGATCTGCGCATCTATTGGTTAGTCATGTACTGGGAGTCGTGCATTCAAAATGAGAGATTGTCACTACAAAAAAAGTCCAATTGGGTATTGGGGTAAGGGTTCAACTATAGGTTGGTATAAGGTATTGAGATTTCGTTACTTATAACTACTTGTTTTGATAATAGTGGATTCTTGGGAGTGGTGACCTTAAAATCACCAGGTAGGGTTTTTGCCATGTAGGTTTTCTCTATTCGTAAACAAATCACCGTGTCAATTTAATTTCTACTGTACTTTAGTTAATAGATGATTTGTTTGTGCTACCACGCATTTTTCATGTTAATTTGATTAATTAATAAACATGGCTAATTAATCAATTAATTCATCACAAGGGGTTAATACGTTCTTGGCCTATCAATAATAAGGATCAAATTTATCACTTGTGTTTTGGTGTCCATTTCTGTTTTTCTAATTGAATGAAATATTTGGTATTAATATATTTTGGCTTATTATTTGTAGATTTCCTCTAATTATATGTAAGGTGCATGAAACTTTGCAAAAAAAGATATAACATTTACGAAATAGATATTTCTAACTATTTACAAGTTTATACAATATATCTTAAATGAAAAAAAGTACGTGCTATGAATTTTTTTTTTTTTTTTTAGTTTGTACTATGTCATATTATATAATTTAGAATTAATTAATATATTACACATTCAAATATATGAAAAAAAAAAAAAAAAATCTGCATTATAAGTTGTAAGGTTGAATTTTATCACCCATCTTGTTGGCTTTATTCCGTGTCAAATTTGCTTGTATTTTAGTAATTAGTAACCCTATATTTAGGTGGGAATCATGTAAGAGTAGTGTGTGAGAGAGTGTGAAGAAATGCTCAAGATTGTGCAAAGAAGCAGGGACTCGCGACTGGATCTCGCGGGTGGCTCGCGGCTTGCAAGCCGCCAGAAGTTGCACACGTGCCAAGCATACCAGAAGTTGAAGCGTCATGCCAACTGGAGCACTACAGGACAAAAAGTACAGACTAGCCGTTCAATTACCTCGTGGCTCAGTCAAGTCGCGAGGCCAAGTCACCAACTAGCTCTGTTTTGGAAAAACTGACTCTTCGCATTCCAAACACACACAAGAATAAATACCCATTATGCCCACGAAATGTACAGAGCTTTCAGAAAGAATATTGAGAGAGAAACCCTAGAGAAAAACAAGATTGACTCATCCCCAATCTTTACATAGAGACTCTTCAAATTCCTCTACTCTCACCCTCTCCATTGTTACATCCTTGAGAGGTTCATTACCAAAACCTTTTCTCACCATACCCACGTCTGTGAGAAGGCCATTTGATGTTTGGGAAGCAGTTAGGAAGGGACCAATTTCATATTAGTTGATGCTATGGACTATAGCAGAATCCGGTAAGCTAAAGAAGAAATAGGTTTGGCGTAACCTCGTTGGAGTAGGAGCTTGGAGGGCTTAGATACACTGGGTAGATTAGGCTTGGAGGGTCTTCTGCTATTCATGTATCACAACTTGATTCTTTAATGGATTATTTACCGCTTGGAGGGTGGCGGAGAGGTTTTACACCGAGGGCTTCAGTTTCCTCTTTGATAACACATCGCTGTGTTGTCCTTGTGTTTGCATCTCTCTTCTCTTAATCTTTGCCATTTAATTTCTGCTGTGGATGTGATTTTATTTGGTTTAAATTGTTTATCAATTTTGTTATATGCTTATGTTCATATTCCGCACATTAATTGTTTGATAATAAGCTTGAATTGATTGTTTGGAAATTGGGGGTCTAAACGTTTATAGTGTTTTATACACTTATTGAACATTCATAAGTTAATAAGTGAGGAAATGGGGGAGAAGAAAAATAAATGAGAGTCTTTGTGTTGAGAGAGAGAGAGAGAGAAAGAGATGAACAGGAGTAAATAGGTTGATATATGGAATGAAGTTGATAATTATATAATAGTATAATTTTTGGTTTTAATTTAACTATACTTGTGTCATTATCCCTATATATATTGATTATTTGAATTGAAGAAGAGCTTATGAAATGATATGCTATTGTATAAGGGTCCTGTTAATAGGTGTCCCTAGGGTATTTGTTAATAGATTATTTGAAGAAATTTTCAATACTACTTTCATGTAAAATATAAAAAGCTGTCAAAAAAATTCATTTACTTTTTTCTTTTCTCATAAAAAAGTTTCTTAAAATATAAACTCAACCAATTCTCATACACCCCCTTACAAATCCTACCCATCTCCATTAGGAACCACTCGATTTCTAATATATTCCCAAATGGACACTTAAAGGGTGATATTTTCATTTCTAACACAGAAAAGAAAAGAAAAAAGAATAAAGAATAAAGAATTCTTTTCATATGAGACATAGGAAATATTCAAGCTAAATTGAACAATCAATATCAAGGGGAAAAATGGCTAAAGAGCCTTAAATTTTAAACTATGAAGCCAAACGACCCCCTTTTCAAAACTAGTCTAGACAGATTTTGACATTAGTAATGTCGAGCTCCATGCATATTCTGCCACTTAATTTTTTTTTTCTTTTTTTGAACATTTTGCGTAAAACTCGGCATTTCTAATGTTGAGTTCTAAAAGAGTGGTAAATGCCCTTTTGCTAGAAAGTTTGAACATATGGTTGTTTGAATACATAGTTTAAAAATTAAGACTATTTAGTCATTTTTCCCCACCAATATCAAGTTCTAGATGTATAATAAGTAAGTTTTAACATGGTAAGCTTTGATCATCACTTCTTTTTTTGCTATGCAATGTAACACCAGAGGAGAGTTCATATATAATTTTCTTTTAAAGTTCAAATAAATTAAAATTTGACATGTCAATTTACTTTTCTCTAAGAGCTAACATGAAATCATTATTCTAAGGTTTTTGTTACTGGATTATGACATGGTATAATTTTAATAAATTATTTTAAAATGAAAGGTTAAGATTAAAAGAAAGTTATATGGTAGAGTATAAGAATTAAAGAGAATCTTGATTAAAATAGAGAGGAATATGTTACAGAAAGCTCAACATTTGCCTTCTAAATTAAAATTTGTAACAAATTTAAGAAAACGATATCATTTTGTCTAATAGGCCAAAAACAAATTGACCCATTGTGATGAATTAACCAATTAATTTAGCCAAGTGAATTAATTAAGTTAATTAACATGCAAATGCGTGGTAGCACAAACAAATCACCAATTAAACTAAGTATGTAGCGGAAAATAAATTTGATACGGTGATTTGTTTACGAATGGAGAAAACCTACATGGCAAAAAACCCCACTAGGTGATTTTCAAGTCACCACTCACGAAATTCCACTATTAGCACAACAAGCGGTTACAAGTAAAGGAATCCCAGTACCTTATACCAACCTACAGTTGAACCCTTACCCCAATACCCAATTAGACTTTTTCTGTAGTGACAATTTCTCCTTTCGATACACGGCTCTCAAGTACGTGACTAACCAATTGCACAAATCCCAGTACGCGACTTCAATCACCAACTAGAGAAGGTTGTTGGTAGCAAAGTTCTTCAGTTCATCTCAACGATGAAGATCAAGAAGATGCTTGGTCACAAAACCCTACGGTGCACATACACAACAACTTCTTCAAGAACAATGAACTAGAGCAAATTCTGTCTTCAGTCACAATTTGCTTGAACAAATTTTGCTCAACACTTGTGCAACTTGTGAACTCTTTGATGGCCCTTAAAATAATCCTTTTATATTTTTAGGGTTAGGAGAAAAGAAGTCCCAAAGACACATTCACGGATTCCAAGTAAACTAAACAAAAAATCTGTTTTTCTTAAACCTCGACAGATAGAAGCTGTCGAGCAGGTATTGAGCAGGTGTCGAGCACACGGGCTAAAATAGCTTTCTTAAGCTCGATAGATGCAGCTGTCAAGCTTTAATGAATTTGCACTATTCAGCTTTTTTCTTGGATAGACTTGAATGACTTCAACACTTGATCTTGAAACCTTATTTCTTGAAGTATTAAAAACACCTAGATCTAGCCAATTACAAGTAAAGTGCGTTTTGTCAAAGGATTAGCCAATTACATACAATAGTGACATATGTTCCTAACAAGTGAATCACATCTGTCCTAACAATCTCCCCCTTTGGCAATCCGTGACAAAACCACAACAAACAAATAAACATATAAGAGAAGTCATAAATCACTCAACTCATATTCACTTGTTGAATATAATAAAATCTATCCTAACACAAACTCTTGAAAAACTTTGCAAGAAGAGAGTTTATGACAAGTAGACTTTGACAACTTGTATTTCTGAAGCACTTTAAACAAAACTCATTAAGGTATCTTTGTGTGAAACAGAAATAATAGATTGCATACAAGTAATAAGAAGCATGTGTATAAAGAAAGAAAAGAAACAAGCATGTGTATGAGAAAATCACTTTAACTCACACACAATCATA